>NC_046301.1:61986887-62304945 GCF_004115265.2 Rhinolophus ferrumequinum
CCTGGTATACTGTTGGCGCTCAGTAATTGTGGCCCAGCATGCAGTGTGTTTGGGGCACTGCCAATGGTGGGGACTGTTTGTGACCTATCTTACAGATGGGGTGACTGAGACCCCCGTGGGAGCAGGAGAGGGGCAGGGGCCTGAACCTCACACCAACAGGCACAGGACACCAGACCCTAGGCCACAAGAGCTGAAATCCTGTGGGGGAGCTTCCATCCTGTCACCCCAGTGCCCACATGCCCACCTGGGTATCCAGCCCCACTCCCTAAACAGAGGCCAGCTCCACCCTGTTGCCGGGGAGCCTGGGAGCCAGGACCCCATGGTACCCTGGGTCTCAGCAGCAAGGGACAGAGCTTAGACTGTCCGTTCTGAGTGGGACCCCCCACAAGGACTCACAGCTCTGCTCCCGACCCTCAGACATACAGCGCTGGGCTGTGGATCGTCCCCTCAGACCCTACATGGCAAGGCCACATCTCCCCCTCAGACACCTCTCCAGCCATGGGGAACTCACTGCCACTCTGACATACCTGCCCCCAGCTGTATCCAGCAGGGGCCCCACCCATGTGCCCATTTCCCGCGACTTCTGGGCAGGCAGGCCTCACCTCGCTTCTGCATGAAGCTGAACAAGTCATCCAGGAACTCCTTCCTCTTGGGGTCTCCATCCAGTTCGTAGAGCTGTGAGGACAGGGAGGGGACCCATTAGTTAATGCCAGAGTGTGGGTGCAGGTGCCGCATCACCATCACACGGAGGGCCAACCAAAGAGGCTGCTGGCAGGGACAGGCACCAGGGGTCCCAACCCCAGCCCCACCCCAGAGTCCAAGCATCTCCCGAGGTCCTACCGAGCAGACAATGAGCCTGCCCTCACTTTCAGATGAGGACAGACACACCTGGATGAGTCTCGGGGGTGACGGGGGGCGGGGAGGGGAGAGCTTAAAGCAACAGAAGTTTATCCTCCCACAGCTGTGGGACTTGAAATCCAAGATCAAGGTGTCCCAGAGCCATGTTCCTTCCAAAGGCTCCAGGGGAGGGTCTTTCCTGCCTCTCCCAGCTCCTGGGGATTCCGGTGTCCCTTGGCTTGTGGCTGCCTCACCCTAGTGTCTGCCTCTGTTGTCACGTGGCTTCTCCGCTGTGTCTGTGTCCAAATTCCCCTCGTGGCTTCCCTGTGTTGGTGTCCAAATTCCCCTCAGGATTTAGGGCGACCTCATCTCCTCTCAATCTGTAACTAGTGACCTCTGCAAAGATCCTATTTCCAAATAAGGTCCCATTCGCAGGGACCTGAAGTTGGGTCTTGAACGTATCACTTCGGGGAACACAATTCACCCCAGACAGACAGTGCCTGCCCAGGTCATCACCATCATGACAACAGCGGACACGTCCTAGCCCCATCCAGCATGTTTGTTCCTGAGACATGGCCCCATTTTGCAGATGAGGAAACCAAGGCACCGAGGTAAGCAGGCAGGCGACCAGAGCCCTGAACGGTTGCAGACTCTCAATCCAGACTCCGTTCTCGGCACTGGCTGCCTGGGTTCACCAGTCATCATAGGAGGGGCAAGGGCCTCCATCTGTGGTATGGGGGGCAGGGAGTGTCCCAACCCATTGACCATAAGCTCCCAGGTGCTGGCGGGTAGGGAAGTGGGCAGATAGAGAGCGAGGCTGGTGTGGCAGCAATTTGTCAAGGAGGGGCAACGCAGATAGCAGGCTTCAAATTAAGCTCCAGGGAATGCAGCCCCCCCAGCTGCCTGCACATAGAGGGAATCAGGACTGTGGGAGGCCTTGAAACCACCAATTAACCCCAGCTGGGCTGAAGTAATCCATCATTTGGGTCCAAGAACTCACCAACACCCAGAGGAGGCCATGTCACGGGGGGCAACTACCCCTCAGCCATCTTGCCCCTCTCCGGGCCTCAGTTTCCCCATCTGTGCAATGGAGACAAAGTGGGGCCTCTAGGGCCAGGGCTAGGGGAGCCAGGAGTCCAGACCGGGGGGGTCGAGGTCTTTGTCTCCTCTATCCTGCCTGGCCAGGCTAGCCGGCTGCATTCCTGCTCTGATTTATGGCATCCAGGGAGGCCTGTATGTCCCCCTGCCTGAGGCATGTGGGGCCTGCAGGTGGACCTTCCCGTGGGCCCATGCCAGGCCTCCCTGCCCAGCCTGCTCTCCCTGCCCACATGACACCCCCATGTGTCCCCTCCCCACTCTCCTCCTCCTTGGTCCTCCCATCAGCAGGGATGTGTGGATTCACACATGTCTGGGCTCCTGTCCATCTGCCGCGTATGACGTCAGGGATTTTGTCTGCTTTGTTGCCCATGTCTAGAAGGTAGCTGAGCGCACAGCAGTTGTGTGATAAATGCTCCTGAAGTGAACCCTAATTTTCTCAGCTGCAATGTGGGCTGGGCTGGGCAGAGAGTGAGGTCACACAGACTGGGGGAATTGGCAGGTGCCTCAAAGTCTGCCCACTGGAGCCTCAGAATCGGACCTAATGTTAAAAAGGGTCTTTGCAAATGTCACTAGCCAAGATGAGGTCACACTGGAATAGGTGGGCCCTCATCCAATGATCGTCCTTATAAGAGGAGGAACGGCAGACACAGAAGAGAAGCCAGGTAAAGAGATTGGGGTAATGCAGCCATCAGCCCAGGGACACAGGAGCTGGAAGAGGCAGGGAAGGACCCTGCCCTGCAGCGTTAGGAGGGAATGCAGCCCTGCAACACCTGGATCTGGGACTCCTGGCACCAGAAGGTCAGAGGATGAATTCTGTTGTTTTAAGCTGCCCACTGTGTCGTCACTTGTCACAGCTCCCCCAGGAGACTCATTCAGGTGCCTGTGAAGCTCAGGCCCTCCCTAATGAGGGGGCAACATCTTCTTTGAGATCTTGACCCAGGTGGAGGGGGGTCCACCCAGCCCCACGAGACCTCAGTGCGCTTCCTGTGTTAGTTTTCCCATCTTTCAAGGACAGTACAACAAACACAACAGCTTCACCTTTGGCACCTGGAACCAAAATGACCCCTATATTCCAGGTGGGGAAACTGAGGCTCAGGGTGGAGACCAGCTGCCTGGTGACCTCTCAGCAGAGGTGGCTGACTCAGCAGGGAGGTGTTAACTCCCAGGCCAAATGGTGGGCAGACCCCCGTGGGGCTGGGGCATTGAAAGAGACCATAAAGGGGATGTACGGTGGAAGAGGCCGCTTTAATGGCCGTTGCCGTGGGCAGCCGACAACAAAGCCAGGCAGTAAAGGCTGCCCCCAGCTTTATGGGGCTCTGGCCCCAAGTTCCGCATCCCTGTGGTGTGTCCGGCCCTGGCTGGGGCTGCCTGCCAGGCTCCAGGGATGGGGAAGCGTGGGACGGTGTCAACACTCCCCATGGTGGTGTCCAGGCCCCCCTTGTGGGCCAGTGAGCCCAGCCGCCTCTCTTCAAAAGGCTCTTGAGTCACACAGCTGGGCCACGACACATCCCACGCCACGCCCCAGCCTCGGTCCCTCCTGGGTCCTCTAGCTGGGACCCTGCCTCTCTCAATGTGGACCAGGAGGTACTGAAATCAGCCACCTGCCATACCCAAGGCCACAAACCCGGGCTGAAGACAGGGCCAGCCCTCCGGAAACCCTCCCTGGGGCTGAGGGCTGAGATAAGGGCCCTAGTCTCCTACCCACACCTGATTTCCCTGGGGCCAGGCACAGGGAGCTCTGAGGACAGTCTCATTCTGGCACCTGCAGCTCCCAAGAGCATACAGACCCTGCCAACCCCTCTCCATCTCACCTCTCACTTGCCTGATGACCTGCAGCTTCTCAAACGTGCCAGGTGGCCCCCCTCCTGCCTATCCCAGCTGGCTTCCACCTCCACCCAGACGGCCATGCAGCAAGCCCCCCCCACCCCCCCAGTATCACAACCCTGACCCACGGGCAGCACTCTCTGCCATCACTCGGAACATGATTACTGGTAAGGGCTGTTTCCTTGTTCATCCCCCTACTCCCCCACCCTGGCCCTAGCATCACTCAAGCCACATGGAGTCACAGCCTGGTCTGGTCCCCTGTCCGTCTGCCCCAGCAAATTCTGTTTTGTCCACCGTGTCTAGAATCTGGCACCCAGCAGACCTCATTAAATTGACCTGGGTTCCTCAGTGCCGCGTGGGGACAGTTCATTTATCCTTCCCCAAGTCGTGAGCCCGGGTTATGCTGGGCAAGCTGTGTCCAGCTGTGTGGCCCTGCTGGGTTTACTTCTTGCCCTGTGACCCTGTGCCCATCCTGCCCTCCCCAAGTCTCAGTTTGTTCAGCTGTGAAATGGGAACAAAACCACGAGGACATAGACATTACAGCCTTGGTTGGAGGCACCCACGGGGTGCTCCCTAAGTGCACTGCGGGGTCACCAGGACACGCTCACCCGTTCCGCCTCTGCCGGCCATGGCTGCGGTGGGGCTCCTACCCGGTGATGGTGTTCAGCCACGAATTACCAAGGCTGGGCGGACCATGTGTCCATCTCCCCCTCCCTAGCACCACTTCACAGAAGGGGAAATTGAGGCTCAGAGCGGTTGGGGCCAAGTCCCCCACCAGCAGCCAGAGGGGCTTTTCATGGCAGTCTGAGAACGACCGTGCCTGCCCTGCAGTCTCCCATGGCTTCCAGGACCCCCACCACTCCCTGCCCTTACCTCCTTCTGCTGCAGCCCCTTGGGCATGGCTGAGAAAAACAAGCACCCTCTCTCTTGCCTCAGCTACTTTGCAGTGGCTGTTCCCTCTCCTGGAATGCAGTTCCCTAGATGTCTGCACAGTCCCTCCTTCCCACCCAAATGTCACTTTCCCAGGGACACCCCCCTCAGCCCCTTGTCAACCTATGACCTCTTTATCTGCTGTTTCTTTCTGAGCGCTTTGCACAAAGGGCTCATGCCACACGTGGATTTTTCAGCAGACATTCAATTACATTCGGCAGATGAATGAACCAAATGCCCCTCACTCCGGACACAGCCTGCAGATGTGCAGGGAGGGGGTGAAGGTGCTGGAAACCCGCTGAGGGAATGTCCCCCCCGGGATGGGCCACTGTCAGCAACTAAGGAGAAAGCTGATAAAGCCTGGAAGGTTCAGGGCTCAGGTAGGGGCAGAGGAGGGGCGGGAGAAAAAGTGGGATAACCACCCCGACCCCAAAGGCATGGTGGGCAAACAGGAAATTCTTGTTTGTCGCCAAACAGTGCCTGATGCTGGTTACACTGTTGACCAGGCCCAGATGACCCCTGAAGTTGAGGGGCTCCTTTGGAGCTAGGGAGCTCCTCCCTGGTGTGGGACCCCTCCCTAGCCCGCCAGCCTGGAAGATGGGAGGAAAGGCCACTAGCAAATCCACAAACTGACATGTTGGGGGGCACTGCCAGGGCCCAGCTCACAGGAGGCTGCATCCCCAGGCACCAGTGGGCACGGTGAAGAGCACATTGCCAGGAACCCTTGCCTGGGCAACGGAGCACCAGTTTCCAGCCGCCAAGGGGCAGGGGGTGGTGTCAGGCCTTGAGGGGCCCAGGCTGTAAAGAAACCGCCCACAGGCCCCCAGAGAACCTTTGCCCCCTTAATGGTGTCTGCTCAGGCCCCCTCCCGCCACCCAGGTGGCTCCAAAGTCCACGGGGCCCCACCTCTGGACGAGGCCACTGGGCCAGCAGGGAAACCCCGGAAGTGAGGCCGCTGTCCTCAGAAGGCAGAGAGGGTCCAAAACAGGAAAAACAGAAACTGCCTAGTACCCAGAGTTTGGGGACTGGCGAGCCCTGAGCTACTGAGAAGGCAAACATGGATATGGCATAGAGATGCTGAGGATAGGAAAAGCTTATTAAATAGGCATATTTTTGTACTGTCCAATACAGCTTATAGGAAACCAAAGAAGTGGGTCTTTTTTCCCCCGCCAAAAACAGGCTTAGGAATGCTCAGCTCGAGCAGGGACAGGCCTGACGGCAGGAGCCATGTGCCCAGTGGGACCTTCTCAGGGATTCCTGGGCCGCTGAGGGTCAGAGGGGAAGGACAGATACCACTGCAGGGCGGGAACCAGGGGACCTGCTGGAACCCTGGTCAGCTCAGAGGCGTCTGTGAGGGAGGAGGTCTTGTCAGTGAATGAGTGATGGAGCCTGCAAGCCTGTGTGGGTGCGGCCCAAGGGCTTCGGTCCTTAATCTCACCTACTTTCCCCGAATCTCTGAACAAAATATTTACGGAGATGAAATTCACATGACATAGAATTCACCATTCTAAAGTAAACAATTCAGTGCCATTTAGTACATTCACTATGTTGTGCAACCACCACCTCTATCTAATTCCAGAACATTCCATCACCCCCTCCCCTCCCCAGCCCCTGGCAACCACTGACCCACGTCCTGTCTGTGGACATGCCTGTTCTGGACGTTTCACATAAATGGAATCCCACACTGTGTGGCCTTGTGTGTCCGGCTTCTCTCATGAGCCCCTTGTGTTCAAGGTCCATCCACGTTGTGGCGAGTGTCAGCGCCTCCCTCCTGTTCACGGCTGAGTGACATTCCCATGTGTGGACGGACCACACTGTGTGTGTCCTTCACCTTTGATGGGCACTAAGGTTGTTTCTACCATTTGGCCGCTGCTACTCTTGTGCGTATATCACCTATTCTAGCAACTTTTGGGTTGGGGACAATAATTGAATCATTGTACCTCCTATAAGCAAAGTGAAACTAGTCTGAAACGAAGCAGAGAAGGCAGCTATCCCCCAGTTCCCATGAAACACCCAAGAGCAACCAGAAGAGTAGATGACACTTCCTCCTTGCAGCCTCCCAGGGACGGGTCTGAGGGGCTTTACATCAAAATGAGGCAGTGTCTCCCCTGCTCAAAAGCTGACTTTGGCTCCCTATTGCTCTCAGAAGAAAGCTCAAACTTCCAGCCTGCCAGGCCCCAGCCGGCCAGCCCTTGTCCGTTCCCATCGCTCACTCTGCTCTAGCCACAACAGCCTCCTCACTGCTCCACATACCCAGTCCTGCCCCAGGGCCTTTCCACTTGCTGGTCTTTCTACCCAGAGTCCCTGTCATCCAAAGTTAGCCTGTAGCTCTGACCCCCAAACTGGGGCAGTGCCTCCAGGAACATACTAGCATCTGTCAGGATCAAATGACTGTGATTATTTGGAGATGGTTTCTTCCCTACCTAGATGAGAGCCCCTCGAGGGCAGAATTGGGTTCTGTGGATGCCAGGCACAGACCCTGGTATACAGCAGGCACCCACTAATGAAGGAAGGGGTAGTGAGAGCACACTTGAGCTCTCGCACCCTCGGCCTTGCCTTCTGATATCCCCCTCCTGACAGCTCCCCGCCTGCCCACTGATAAAAGCCCTCCTCACACTATCGGGCACTGGTGAGGCCCCTTGCCGCCTGCCTGAGATGACTCAGCACTCACAGCCGTTGCTGGGGCCCCAGGTGGGCCAGGAGCAGCGTCCCTGGGGGCCTCCCAGACTCCTCCATTCACAGAAATGCTCTCAGTTGCTGGAGGGAGGAGGTGGGTGGGGAGGCACCCCAGTCTCCCCTCAGTCCTCCCAGCCCACTCTGGGCTTGGGGAAACTGAGCCAGGCAGAGGGCTCCCTGCTTGCCTGGTGACCAGGTCTCATGCCAACCACCTGCTAAGCGCTTGATCAGTCCTTTTCCACATGCACAGGGTGGAGGACACCTCCCAGAGATGGCAAAGCGGAGCCTTGAGGCCAGGTCTCGGCCCTTCCCCACATAGATCCTAGATCAGGGACAAAGAGACTGACAAACGGATGAATGAATGAAGTCAGAATGGGGCTCTGTGGGGTTGTGGGAGGAGGTCAGCGGGGGCAGAAGGACCCAGAACCTGGAACCCTCCCTGTCCACGCCTGAGGCCTCAGTTTACTCCTGATGAGAGTGTGGGGACAACGCCACACGGAAGCTGTTGCCGCAGCCCCCCTCCCAGCTCCGAAGGCAGCAAGACCCCGACCCTCAGAAGGCTGACCCCGGCAGGCATCCGGAGGTTTTGATTTGAAAGGTTTTTTATTTTTTCCTGTCCCGGAAACTCCCAGGACACACAGCACAGAGGTGGTGCAGACCGAGTGAGAGCTGCCAACCCACAGGGTTTTGACCAGGAAGTCCATTCTGCAGCCATTATTAAGCACCCTCTGTATGTCAGGTCTGTGCTGGATGCTGGGGACACAGTTCGCCCAAGAGAGACGCAGACGCCCCTCGGAGCCCAGGCCAGCGAGGTAGATGGGGAGGGAGTGGGAGGCCCACTGAAGCCAGGCGTCACCCCTGAAGGATGGGGAAGGGCAGGGTCACTCGCTGCCAGCACACAATAGGGGCTTAATCAACGTCTGTGCAACCTTAGGCCCTTCCTAGGAGTCACCCTCCTGTGCACCTGACTCTGGGGGCATCCCCACCAGCAGCCAGGCGGCCCTTTCGTTTCCCGTCAGTGCTCCAGGCGAGGCCTCCTCCACGCAGATGTGGCAGGGGCCCCGCCAGGCGCGCAGGAAATTGGGGAAGTGATTCTGGGCAGGGCAGAAACATCTGTCCGCTCGGACACCCCCATGCACCCCCCGATCGGCCATGTGTCCCCTCTCTGAAAAGACAGCACCCCCACCTGTGACACAGATATTAATAAAAAGCTACAGAAACGACTCAGAGAACTGTGTCTTTCTGGACTTCCAGATCACGATGTTTGGAGGCCTCTCATGTGACCAGGGCCATCTGTAAAGTGAGCAGGGGTATGTACCTGGCCATTCAGGTGGGGACAAGGAACTCATGGGAAAGGGGGTGTGGAGGGAGATCAGTCTGGCACCAGGAGGAGCCACCTTGGTTGCAGGTCAAGGCTGGTTGCCCACTAGCCCCATGTCACAGTGGGGAAACCGAGGCCCACAGGGGACACGAGCAGGCCCGGCATTGAGGACGCACTCAGGATAGGGCTCAGCAGAGATACTTCTAGGAAGTGATGCAGAGGAGGGAGGTGGTTGTCCCATGACATCATGCAAATGACATGCAAATCCAGGTGGCCTCACGTCCACCTGGGAGTCCCCACCCGCCCCCCACAGGCCTGGCTCTGAGCTGACCACTACCATGTTTCCCTGAAAATAAGACCGGGTCTTATATTAACTTTTGCTCCAAAAGATGCATTAGGGCTTATATTCAGGGGATGTCATCCTGAAAAATCATGCTAGGGCTTATTTTCTGGTTAGGTCTTATTTTCGGGGAAACACGGTGTCCACATGGGACCCTGTTTCACAGACAGGGAAGCAGAGGCTACGAGGAAAGCACAGAGCTCAGCTGAAAGCCAGACTGAGCGAGCCCCTTAGTGCTTCTGGAACGACTGCAGGTGCACCAGCCTCATCAGCCCCACCAGGCACTCGGGGGCATCAGGAAAATGCTTCAGAGTAAGAAAGCCCCACACTCAGCATCTCCTTCTTCTCCCCAGTGATTACTAACCATTCACGCTGCCCTGGGGGCGCTTCCCGCGGGGGTCCCAGGCCCCACAAGCGCAGCACGCTAGTCTCCTCATCCTGTCTGGCCACTGGCTCATGGTTGCCTCACGTCCAAGACCTGCACCCAGGGCCTGGCACCCAGGAATTGAAAACCCTGTCCCGAGTTTCCCTGCAGATGAGCCTGGAATGTGCTGGCAGGGACTTTCCCAGTGTTTGGAGCTTTTGGAAAGCTCTACCTGGCCAGGGAGTGAGGTCCCCATCACTCCCAGCCCAGGTTCTCTGAACGGAAACATGGCCAGTGCCAGCAGCCTCACGGAGCAGGATGCCAGAGGACAGATGACCACCCCTGCCCTGCCTGAGCTGAGCAGGTCCCCCCATCACTGGGGAGTGACAGATGGAGCAGAAAGGAAGGGGGATGCTTCCTACCTTCCACCCGGTCCGATCTCAAGAGGAAGGGGTCCCAGTGGGCTTGGCCCAGAGGCCCACCAGAGCCTCTGCCAGACCCCAGGCCGAAGGCAGAACAATAGGAACCAACCCTTGGCGGCAGCCAGCAGCCTCAGGGTGCTACCCAATCCCATCTCCTGACTGCAGGGTGGAGGAGTGGGGGGGGCAGAGCGGCCTCAGGAATTCTTGCAGGGAACACGGAGGGGAGACAAGACATCAACTGGGAAGCCCCGGCAGGCACACAGCTGGTGCCCATCAAGCCCTGCCCCTCCGCCAGGACACCTGGTAAATGGTAATGAACATTGATAACGAATTGCCAAGAGCCAGCGATCTGCACCCCAGCTTGGCCAGGCTCTACCCTGCATGGTGATGGCAAAGAAATGAATAACCCAGACGTAACTTCAGGCCCCACTTCCCTTCCAAGAATCGGGCACCCATCAGTGAGCACATGTACTGGCTACAGGGGACAGGGAGGGGGGCAGGCAGGCCCAAGGCAGGGCAGGGAGCCATCGGGGACAGGGCCGCCGCTAGAGTGGGCAGAGGGTGGCACTATGCCCATGCGTGCCCATCCACGGGGCACTCACCACCCGTCATCCCTGGAGAAGTGGCAGCTGAGGAGGAATGATAAGGTGTGCAGGTGGGGACGGGGCAGGGGAATGGGGAAGGTAGAGATTCAGAGACGGAAAGTGACAGAGATGGGAGAGAGAGTAAAACCAGGAGGTTCCAGGAACACACAGATGCACCCAGGTTCTAGTCCCCTGCCTGTCCCCTGGCCTTCCAGCTGCCATCAGAAGACCCTGCCCAGCCTGCGTCCCAGGGAAGAATTCATGGAGCTGGTCACAGAAGGGGGTTAAATGAAGAACAGAAGGAAGGGGTGGCTGGCCCCTGCCTGGTCAGAAGCGGGGAGGCCCCTCAGTGTTGGGGGTCAGGGGCCTGGCAGGGTGCCCCTCCTGGGTGGGAGACCTCACAAGCTCAGAAGATCCACGTCACAGTAATGGGCTCAGGCCCCTACGTGAGGTGGGGGTTTGGGGGCACAGCCTAACAGGGCAGAGGCTGGGGTGGCCATGGGGACCCTCAGAGATCCCTCATGGGGCAGAAAGAGAATGTGAGTGCACCGGGACCCACAGCCACTCCCGGTCACTGCAGCCTGGACAGAGATGCCAGACAACCTCCCATGACACTAACAAGTCTCACACACCCTCAGACAATCCCGCCTGGACAGAAACCTCCAGACCCTCAGCCCCACCCAGACACAGCCACACGGCCCCCCACCCAAACCTCCACGTGGCCAGGGACACATGTTGGCCGGTACACAGACCCTCCCACCCAACTGGATGACACCTCCCCACAGACCCACCTGATGTGCCCACCCTAATGTGGTCTCCCAGTGCACACATGGACACGCCCATCCACCCAGACACAGACAAACACAAACACACCCTTGCTCACTGGCTTGCAGATAATGGCCCCAGACAGCCCGCCCTTGGCCTCTGCACCCGCCCAGCCCACTGGGCCCCACACCCCCACCACCACACTGTCAAAAGGACAGCAGCGACTTCCATCTGCTTTCTCCCCAGATGCATCCCTGATGCCTAGAATGGGGGCTGGTACACAGCAGGCGCTCCGTACATGCTTGTGGAAGGACCCGGCTCAGACACATGTGCACACGGGTACACAGCCTGGCCTTCTGCCTGAACTTGGTCCCACAAACTCATGGGCAGGACAGTCAGGGTCCCCTTGCCCCAAACCAATCCCCAAAGCAGAGTCGGTGACCAGCGGGGATCAGGGTTACCTACGTTGTGTGCCTGGTGGGCCCTGGGCTCCCTGAAAGTGCCCAGCATGGCCAAGCCCCAAGTCAGGTACCCTAACCCTCTTCAGATTTTGAACTATTTCCTGGGGCGGCCGAAACAAAGCACCAAACACAGATTCATTCTCATGGTTCGGTTCTGGAGCCAGAAGTCCGAGATCATGGTGTTACAGGGCCTCCCTCCCTCGCGAGGCCCCAGGGGAGGGTCCTTCCTGCGTCTCCCAGCTTCTGGGGGCTCCTGTGTCCCTGGGCTTGTGGCCGCATCACCCTGACCTCTGCCTTAGTCTTCACATGGCCATCCCCCTGCGTGTCTTTGTGTGTGTCTCCTCTTCTTATAAGGACACCTGTCATTGGATTTGGGGCCCACTCTACTCCAGTGTGACCTCATCTTAACTAATGACATCTGCAAAGACCTTATTTCAACATAAGGTCCCCTTCTGAGGTTCCAGGTGGGCATGACTTTTGGAAAGCCATCGTTTACCCTCCTGACAGGTTTCTTCCTGGAATGTGGGTTTCCATCTATCGCTTTTCCATCGTCTGGGAGGACAGGAGTATGTCCCCGAGGCCACGGGGCCTCCAGGGGTGGTGGGCAGTGCTGACTCTGAGCCCTGCCTACTGCCCAGCCCTTGGCCCCATGAGACCCCCAGCAGCCCTGACTGCAGGGCAAGGCCTCGTCCAGAGCTGAAGCCGTCAATAGGCAGATTGGTTACCGTTTAACCCCATGACCTCCAATTGTCCTCTGGCCGCATGCAGCCAGGCGGGCAGAGAAGGGGCGGTCCACGCCCCGCCCCTGCGCGTGCTCGCCCACCAGCCGGCACCCCCAGCTGCTCCCCTGACCAGGCTTGGAATGCAAGCTGGCATGGCGATGGCGTCCATGATGGGGGTGCTGGGCAATCCCAAGGGGCCAGGCAGACGCCCCTTCATGTCACTGCAGGTGGTGCTGGCTCTGGGGACCAGACAATGTACGGGGCTGAAGGGTGTTTGTGTCAGGCAGGAAGACTGAGACACAGTGTGGACCCAGCCCTGCCTGGCAGCCCCTCTGGATCAGAAAGGTCGCAACCCTGCCCAACACCACATGGCACGTGAGGCATAAAAGGAATCGAGCGGTACAGTGGGAGCCCCCCGGGCCTCCGGAACACTGGCCACACCTCAGAGCTCCCTGGCTATGTCAGCACAGGCCATGGCAGCTGGCCTGCCCGGGGGGCCAATGCCAACCAGTAACCAGGGGATGTGACATTCTGGCTAATGGTTAATGGACCCCACTGTGACCTCACGCTTCATGGGGCATGGGATGCCCAGCGGGGCAGGCAGGTGGTGTGCACACAAGGCTCACACAGGAGCTGGCTGTGCGTCCGTGCTCACACACACGGCCACGTGCAAACAGAACAGCCACAGGAGACTGTCACCCCAACACACTACACATGGAGTACATAAGGTGCCAGGTCGGCACGCTCTGGGACAGACAGGACAGCCACCCCAGGACACACTCAGCAACACATCCACGCAAGTTAGGGACAGATCCCATGCTGTGCGCATGCAGACACACACACGCCAGACACGGAGATGTGAGCAGGTGCCAGAGATAACAGATACACATAAAACATACCGCAGATGGGGCCCCAGAATGTACACACACACACACACACACACACACACACACACACATGCAACAGCCATGTACCAGCACACACATGGGTTATACACACACAATCTCAAATGCTTCCCAGGGCCCCAGCTCTGGCAAACGCAGATTCCAACACTTGCAGCTGCCCCCAGCCCACGGGGACCATGCATCCACCACCACATCCCACACCCCTGTGCACACTCACACACACCCACACTAGTGGGCCTCCACGTGGCTCACCCACACCCATCCCCCTACCAGGCACCCAGCAAGGACACACTCTGCCCGTCGGGCACCGCTCCCTGCAGCGGCCGCGTATGTTATTAGAAAGCGTGGGGCGTGGCTGGGCGCTTGGCAGCGGCCACCAGGATGAGGAGCTGGCGGTGGGCATCGGGCCAGGCCACGGCGGCGGTGACCCCACAGCCGTGACCCAGTGGCCGGGTGACGGCGCAGGAGCCAGATAAGGTTCTTCCGGCTGAGTCAGTGTGGTTCCCAGGGCTGGCACGGGCAGAGGCATGGTGCCAGGGGCTGGCGGGCAAACACCCTCCCCACACCCGCCATGGCTCAGCTGGCTCCGTGCCAGCAGCCACAGCAGCTTTGATGAGGCAGGCGTTGCCCCAGGCAGGGCGGGCTGGGCTCCCCAGGGGCTTCCCAACACCCCTCCCCGCCCCCTTGCACATGGCCCAGGGATCCCGGTGCCTCAGGAAGATGCCTGGTGCCAGAGCTGGCCCCCAGGACCCGTGGGGCCTGGCCCCTGGCCCACTCTGTCTCAAGCATACCAGATGAACACAGTTGGGCTCAGAACCCAGTGTCTGACCTGGCCTTTGCCCAGGCTGTGCCTTCTGCCTGGAATACCCTCCTCCACTGGGAAAATTCTAACTCATCTTCCTCCCCTGGCCCACTGGCTGGACCAGGGGGACCTAGTGCTGGATTCCTCCCTCCTGCCTGGACCACAGACCCCAGAGGGGTCTTCCCAGCATTGATCTCCCTCCCCAGGTCCAAACCCTGCTAAGACCCCCCTTTGAGTCTACCTTTGGTTTGCTTTAATGTTCTGCCCACCCCTTCGCTTCCCATTTTATGCTCCAGCCACACTATTCTAAGAAGCAGATCCTACCCTTCTCTGTCCATCTGGCAAACTCTTACATATCTTGCAAAGCCCCAACTCCAATGCCCCTTCCTTTGGGCAGCCCTCCCCTCAATTCTCTTCCTCTAGCCCAGCCCTGAACCCCTCAGAGCTGGGAATGCCTGTGTCCTACTCTGACATTGCCCAGCCTGGGAAGCTCCCAGGCAGGATCAAGAAAACGTCTGCCATCTGCTACCTGAGTCCCGGCAATTCCAGCTCCCACCCCACAATGCACCAACAACTCTCATGAGCCCGGAGATGTTCACTGCAGTACTGTTTACAAGAGGGTAACAGAAGCAGACCAACACGTTGGTGTCAGCCCCACAGGGGCACTCTGCAGGGAACTGAAATGAAGAGGGTGACTCGGGACATTTGGATATGACAAGACAGTTGCTGAGCGACAAGGATGTGAAAAAACACACACACAAAAAGCAGCGTCCAGTTCAGCAATGGGTGGAACCGTCCAGACCCCTGAAAAGTCACATTTCTGGGCATAAGTAGGTAGAGACAGGTTTGGAAAAGCTGTGGTTGATGCCGGCCAGGTAGGGGCAGGAGATGGCAGCCTCGAGCCTCATGGAACCGTCCCATGTTCTTTCCACACGACAATATTGTCTAGTGTTACTTCTGGAACCAAAAATGGACTTTAAAACGTATATAAGTGTATTTTTCTCAACTGAAAAAGTCTAAATGAGCTAAAAGGACCAAAAAAAAAAACCAAATGTGATCCCAGCCCCTTGCTGATGACACCACCAAGGCCCTCGGCTTCACCTCCCAGTTCCTGAACCTGTGGAGCAGGACTCCCCCCAGAATAAAGTGGGCCCCAGGAGGCCCACAGAGGGGATGGGGGGCCAGGCAGGGTCCACGGTGAGGGCACAGTGGCACTCTGGGGCTACTGGTGGCTGTTTCTGCCCGGGTGCCCACTATGTCCAGGCACTGGGTCCTGACGCCTCCATTTCAAATGAAGAAAACAGTCTCAATGAGGCCACCAGTCTACCCCAAAACCCTGCAGCCAGCGGCTCCCTGCACCTCACCCATCTGTCTGTCCACCCACTCTCCCAGGACTGGGGTTGTGGCCAGTGCACCCTGAGGTCCAGTCCCAGCTCTGATACCTCCCCCGTGACAAATGTCTTGACAGCTCCATGCCTCAGTTTCCCCATCTGCACAATGGGGCAATGGCAGTTCCTCCCCCATGGGATCAAGAGGGTACGCAAGACACGTGTGAGACACTCGATCTGCTGTCTGTGTGTAGCTAAGAGACAAATGTACGAGCAGTGTTACCTCCATATCTCTGATCTCTCTTCACGGTATATAGTGAGCAGATGCTACCTTGGAAAACGGAAAAATATCCCAATATTTAATGCGAATCGAAACCACAGTGAGATGCTAAGGATACAGCTGGAACCAGAGTCATCGTCACCAGTATCGGTGAAGACAGAGAAACAAGCCTCATGCATGGCGGGTGGGACACAAAATAGAGCATTCTGCAGCTCCTCCAATGTCAGAGTAACCATCGGACCCAGCAACTCCACTCCAAGGTGCACAGCCGAGAACACTGAACATACACATACACAAAAAAAACCTGTACACTAATGTCCACAGGAGGACGATTCACAACAGCCAAAGGTGGGACCAGCCCAAGTGCCCATCTGCAGTGACAGACATAAACAATGTGGCCCATCCACAAGTGACGGAAAAACACAATGTGTTCTGTCCACATACTGGAATGTCACCCGGCCGTGAAAGAGAGGGAGGCGCTGACACTCGCCACAACGTGGATGGCCCCTGAACACACAGTGCTCATGAGAGAAGCCGGACACACAAGGCCACACAGTGTGTGATTCCACTTATGGGAAACGTCCAGAACAGGCGCGTCCACAGACAGGACGTGGGTTAGTGATGGTCAGGAGCTGGGGAGGGGGGTGGGGATGACTGCTCATGGGGACAGGGCTTCTTTTTGGGATGACGGAAGGTTCTGAAACTAAATAGAGATGCTGGTTACAAAACACTGTAAATGTGCTAGAAACCAGTGAGTTATATGCTTTAAATGGATGAATTATGTGCTATGTCAATTTTATATCAATAAAGCTGTTAAAAAATCCCACCATTTATTTGAGTTGTTGAGACTAAGGATTCGAATCCTTAAGTGGCTGAAGACCTGTGCTTAAGAGTAAACTGGCTTACAATCCCACAGTGGCACCTTCTATAGCCCAGGCATGGCCATGTTGGTGACAGGAAGCCACCAGGATGTCACCAGGATGCCACATCCGATGCCAGGATACTGAGATCCTAATTGCTGCCCGTAACACACCCCAATCCCCACCTACGGCTCCATCAGGGAGTGCTGGCCTCCATCAGCGCATGTCAGGGGTCCCCCAGTGCGAGGTTCCAGGTTTTCCAGGAAAGATTCCGTGGCCACGAGCCCACTGCTCCCAGGCCCTCCCCAGCCTGGCTGCCCCCCAGACCTGCAGCCGACAGCAGAATTTCACGGCTGTCGAGGCTTTCTGGGCGGAAGTCAGCCCCAGGCCCTGCCAAGACTGGGAGGAAAAGGCACAGATGATGCCAAGTGGGCGGCTGGCCGGCTGGCCTGCCACGTGCCAGGAAGGGGGTGGGGCTGCACCAGAAGTCAACACGGCCCCTGACACCTGCCCTGCTGGCTGAGACCAGGCCACTGTTGACACTGGCTGCACAGGTGCCTGACCAGCTGGACCCGCCACAAACAGGCAGGATAAGCACCTGGCACCTCACAGCAGGCACCCCCGCCATCCCACGACTGTCCTCAGCCCCTCACCTTTAATCCATCCCAGTGGTGACTGGCCCCATGTATAAGCCAAGCTGGGTCCCGCCTCAGGACCTTTGCATGGGCTGTTTCCTCCCTGTGTGTGCCCGGCTCCTTCTCCTACAAGGCTCGACCCAAACGTCACATCCCGAGAGGCTTCCCCGCTTCCCCAGTAAAGACGCTGATCACATCCCCCCAACCGCCTTGTGTTATTAACCATCTACTTGTTTACTGAGCTTCACCCACCACAGGGATAAACCATGAACGTGTATGACACTGGGGTTCCCTCACTCTCTGGCCTCAATTTACCCCCGTGACCCGACCCTGGGTGTCCCGAGACTTCACCATCTTGTCCTGGAGAAGTGGCACAATGCCTCCCGAGGCACTTTGTTCCTGACACGCTGAGGGGGCTTTGGGGTCAGGACTTGTGACCCCTTGTCCCTGCCCAGCCTGGCCACCAACTACCCCACACTTCTGTTAGTGTTGGGGCGGGGGTGGAGCACGGGTCCTGTAGTCCTCTGACACCAGAAGAACTGCACATCCTCGTCTCTCCCTTCCTCTGAGCCCGGCCATGCCCCTGTGAGATAGGGGTGTCTGTCTGCCTCTGGCTCCCAGCCTGGGGCTCCCCGTGGGCTGGGTTCAGGGAAGATGGCAAATACCCAGTAAATAAATGAACATGACTTGCCCACAAGGTGCCTATCTGTGTTACATTGAGCCCAGAGGACGCTGGGCTCAGTGCCTACAAGCCCTGCCCCCAACACTGTGCCTCAGTTTCCTACCTGCAAAATGGGGTGGACGGCCGCCCAGCAAGTATTTCCTTCCAAGAGGGAGAGAAACTGAGGCAGCGAGCAGGATGGGACCATCAATCCCGTCCACAGGCTCAGGCTGGCGTCCACATATAAGGGGCAGCCTGGGCCACATGTGGGTTGGGGCTGGCCTCACCCTCAGGAGGTGACGTATGCCGGCTGTCATTCTACCAGAAGGAACCACCATCCACGTGCCATGACTGGGCAGGAGGTGTGGCCGCACCCAGCCCCAGATGCCTGGGCAGCTCCTGGAAGGGCAGGTGGGTGAGCGGGGGAGAGGGGAGATTAGCTCTCCCTCCCATCCTTGAAGGTAGCTGTGCCTGATAACCTGGGGCACTGTCCCTCCTGCCTTCACACCTCTTCCCTGTCATTCCCACCACAGCCCTTGGCTTGTCCCCATGTGTCCAATTCCCAGTTCTTTACTTCATCTGCGAGTTTTCTGATGGCCTGAGCTCAAGTCCCAGCACCCAGTCCCAAGTGAGGCTGAGAGGGGAGCCCCTTGCACTGGGTCCCCAGAGATCAGCACCTGGCCAGTACATTACTTAGGAGGCCTCACAGTCCATTCTGGAGCCAGCATCTGCAAATGCACTGCCCCGAGACCGCTCCTGTGCGCTAGTGTGTCCACAGTCCCCTGAAACCCGGCAAGGACAGACACTGGGCTGGGGAGGCCAGGTCCCCTCCAGCCACTCCTGGAGGTCGGGGCAGGGCCCAGCTGGCCGTGGGTGGAATGTGAGCCCCACTGGCCACCCTGCCGCCATCTGGTTTCCATCTGCCCAGCCCAGCTCAGCCCAACTTCAAAGGATGCCCTGCCTGGCCACTTCCTCTGCTCTGACCGCCTGCCCTGCGGGAAGGCACCAGGACGGTCTGCTTCCTCCCCGCCCCTCCGAGCCCCAGGGAGCTGCTGGCCAGCACACCAACTCAGCCATCTCCTGCTCAGCCAGCTGCCTGGGCCTGAGGAGAATGGACTCAGCGCCAACGTCACGGACGACAAGGTCTCCAAGCCCACGTCTCCAGGCTGCACCCACAACCACCATGCTGAGCCAGTCCAGCCATACGGGCTTTGCCTGGGCCATCCCCTCCACTTGGAACCCCTCTCTTCGCTCTGTTCCTCTGCTAGTCCTAGTGCAGACACCAGGAGCCCCCGGACTTTTCCCTCCAGGGTCACGTCCCCCACATCTGTGTATTTAACGGCCAGCCCATCCCATCTCACCCACAGGACCCCAGTGCCCAGCTCGCATTTGTGCACACGGGAGGCAAACACCAGCCACTGGGGTTGGCTGGAAGGACTCCAGTAGGAACTGGGTGCGCCTCTGCCTCCACGGACCCCGTTACCACGCACAACCCACCTGCTTGAACTGCTCCTCGTATGTCCAATCCCCATGGTCAGGAGGCTGCAGCTGGGGTGCCACGTGGGCGGCCCCCCCGGGGTGGGCCGGGCCAGCCCCTGATCGCTCCTGGCCGCCCAGTACCCGGGGTCCGCCATCACTGCCACGGAAGGCCTGGGGTGGCTGGGCCTTGCGGGGAAACAGGGCTGTAGCGCCCAGGCCAGCAGAGCCCGGCGGCCCAAGCCCCTCCTCGTCCTCGTAGTCCTCTTCCTCATCCTCCTCGTCCTCCTCCTCGTCCCCCAGATCTTCCTCCAGCTCCTCCTCCTCCTCCTCTTCCCATTTTGGCTTCCTGGGGCGGGCAGAGGGCAGAGGTCAGAGGAGAAGCCGCCAGCTCACCCCCACCCTGGGGCAAGGCCAGCTCCTCGGCCCAGCCCGGGTCTCCCTCTCTCAGCAGGTTGCTAAGGGGCCTGCAAGAAGGACCTGCTTAGGGTGTGGGCCATACAGCTGGTTCTCAGGGAGCCCAAAGCAACTGGCGCTGCCCCTTCAGCATAGCCCCAGCCACCCTCCACCTTGCCCCATGCTAACGGCTCTCCACTCCCCCCCCCGGGTCTTCCCCTCCGTGCTCTGCTGTACAGGCTGCCTTGCTGGGCCTTGAAAGTACCAAGCTAGTTTCTGCCTCAGGGCCCGTACTCGGGCTGTTCCCTTCATCAGGAATGCTGTTCCACGCTCCCTCTGGCCTGTCCTAGGGACGGTCACCTCTGCAGGGAGATCTGCGCCCACCATTCTAGAAAGCTGACCTCCAGCCACAGCCCTGGCATCCCTGCTTCATTTTCTTAGCAGCCCGGATCACAACCTACAATCACCCCACTTCTTTTCTTGTTAAACATCTTCCCAGGACCCCACTGGGGTCTTGCCAGCACCCAGATTGGGGCCCACATCGGACCTCCACAGGATGAAGACCCTGGTGAGCCAACCAATGTCAACTCTGCGCAGGTCCACCCAAGCCACCAACTTTATCTGCCCAACTCTGCATCGGCTGTAGATTCACTGGATAATGGGGCCACTGGCCACACGTGGCTAGTTCCGCTCAAGTTAAGATGAAACAAAACTACAGACACGGGCCTCAGACACAATGGGCACATTTCACGTGCTCCACAACTACGTATGAGACTGGTGGCACCCACATTGGACAGTGCTGATGGAGAACACATCCACTGACATCCAGAAAATTCTACAGTCCCTGGAGAGTTTTGTGTCTCCAGGGCCTAGATGCCTGCTCAGTGCACGGAGCACGCAGACCTCACTCACAGGTCATCATCAGAGGCCATGTCCTCGAAGTGCCTGTCACCTTCCACATGTCCTGGCACCTCCCTGCCTCGGCCCGGTGAGCCCGGTGCCCCATCCTGGGTTGTGTCCTCGTCCTCTGAGCCGCGGGGCCCATTCTCGGAGCCACTGGGACTGGGTGCAGGTCCAAGGCCGGCGGCAGCAGCCCGCATGGCGGCCAGTGCAGCCATCTGTGCCCTCTGCATTCGGGCGTTCTCAGGGTCTCTGTCCTCGTCTGGGGCAGCCCTGGTGCGGGCTGGGGGACCAGCAGGGGGCTCAGCAGGCAGCGGCTGCCGGGCCTCCAGCTCCTGGCGTGCCCGCTGCTGCCGTTGCAGGAGCGTTTCCATCACTGCCTGCAGCTTCATGGCCCTGCGGGCCGGGCCGCCCCGGGCACCAGGGGTGGGTGGCGGGGGCGGCCCCTTCGGGGAGGGGGCCCGGCCGCACTGCAGTGTGGGGGCCGCGGGGGAGCCGGGGCAGTGCAGGGTGGCAGGGGGCGGGGGCCGCTGGGCTCAGGCTGAGGGCTGGCGGGGCATGCCAACGGAGGGTAGGCGGTGCCTCCTTCTCACGCTGGGCACCAGGGGACAGCGGCTGGCGTCCAGCTCATTCACGTGTTTGCAGAAACCTGGGGGCCGCAAGAGAGACAGTCAGACCACACTGGGTTCCTTGGCCCCATTTTCCCCACTGAGGTTGGACCACAAAGGCCTCTGGGAAAATCCCTCCCACTCACATCAGGGTGCAGACCTGGAGGCCTCCCTGGAGGCAGAGGACCACGCACTCCCCATCTACCCCCAGTCTGTCCGCTCTCCAGTGGGCTGGGAAGTGGGGTCACCCTGCACTGAATTCCCACAGGAACTCTAAGCGGCCCCTAACCGTCTGGACCACACAGAAACACCCAGTCGTCGACCACACCTTCCAGGGAACAGCATGAATTATTGCTTCATAAACACAGCAGGGAAACAGGACATTCCTGGCCTCTGACTGGCTACAGCTGGCTGCCAGGCACCGGAGTCCAGGTAGGTTCTAAATTCTGGTTCTAGCTTCTAAGTGCTGGTGCCGTTTGGCCCAGAGAGCTCCAGGCACCCTCCTGTCACTCAGGTTAGCAGAGACAATGACTGGCCCAGACTGAGCGCTTGCTGTATGTGGACGTTGAGTTAATCCTTCCCCACTCACACTGTCAGCCCTAAGCCCCCACCTCTCAGCCTCAGTTTCCTTCTCTGCAAAACAGTGCCCTAACTGTGCCCACCTCACTGTGCTCAGGCAGACATGAAGTGAGTTTACGATGGTGAAGACTGGCACAAAGCTGGCACCACATCCCACCCACGTCAGGGGCGGAAGCACCCATTTTATGGATGAGAGAAACTGAGGCTCGGAGATGTCTTGCTAACTTGGGTCTAGGTGAGATCAGAGCCTCCCACACTGCCCCCATGTGCTCTCGGTGGGGGAATTCCCCTGCTGTTTGGGACCCCAAGAGGGGCCAACATGCTCTGCCCTCAGCCTGGGGTCCCTTCCAACCACCACCAACCCTAATTGCCAGGGCCTCCGGTGGGCCATGGGCAGGGATGTCCAGGAACCTGGCACAGCCAGGCTTCACCAGGACAGGAGGACGTGGGTCCCACCCCAGCCCCCAGCCCCAGCCCACACCACACCCCCACCCGCCCAGGCTGCCAATAAAACAGATGGGCAGAATCCAACAGGCCCAGTGGTGACATCCCAGATGGTACATCATGGGGACAGTGTGGGTGGCGAGTGTCCAGGAGGCTGCCCCTAACCCAGCAAATGAACCCCCAAAGGCTCTTACGCCACTCCTGGAGCAAACCAGCCACACCCAGGAGGGGCCAATGGGCAGAGGCTCCTGGTAGCTAGCTGATACTAGGTCTCCACGCTGGCCACCCTCCTTAACCCCTCCGGTGACCTGCTAAGGAGGAGCCTGAACCCACCCAAGAGGAGCTGTGTAGCGTAAATCACGGTAATCTCCCTAGTCTTGGGAGGGGCCCTAGGGAGCCACAGTGAGCCCAGTGGCCTTCACCTTCTCCCCACCAAACCAGATGCCCTTTACCCGGACCCCCTGGGACTTCCAGAAGCATGGGTAAAAGGGCAATGGGGAGGCAACGAGTAGCCCCTGTAAAAAGTGGGAAGAGGTACACCCCCAAAGGACCTGGGTTTCCAGCAAGGGCAGGGGTCCCTGAGCACAAAGACCCTCTCAGAGGCCACAGTGCTGGCCAATGACCTGCACAGCAAAGCAACACCAAGCCCTCCTTCTGCCCCCACACTGGCGGTCACCCCCACCAGTCCCAAGAAGTGCTGAGGGGACATTTCTCACCCAGTGTATCATCTGGTCCACTACCCCTCCCCCATCTTTGACAACTTCAAGACAAGCCCCCCCCACACGGAAACGCTCCAGGCAACCCCCGCCTCTTTGGGGGGCAGAAGGAAGAGGCCAGAGGAAGCCACTCCCCCCACACACTGCCCCCCCCCTGCTGGGTTTAATGACCCTTCCGGGTTGCCCTGTGGGGGAGGGGAGCAGGGCAGGCCTCCACGCTGGGGCTGGGGGCGGGGGCAGGTGGGAACCCCCAGGGCCCCCCTGGGCCGGGGCTGGGCTCCCCCCACAGCAGCCATTAACCCTAAGCTGGCGACGCCCACCCCCTCTAGACCCCTCCCCCCAAGAGCCCTTTGTCCTCAGCCCCTACCCCTACTTTATGACAGCCCCGGGGGAGAAGTATTCCCAGGCAGGGTCCTGGCGGGGATGGGGGGTGCTGGGTGGTCGTTAGGACCTAGCTGGGGGGAGCGAAGAGGGAACGGGCTACGCCCTCCCCCCCCTGCAAGCCTCGAGGAGAGAGAGGTCACCCGCTCTGGCCCGGGCCTTGCAAAACACGGTTATTTAAAGAGTTGTGCAAGGCTGGGGCCCGCGGGTGGCGAAAGGGGCCCCTCACTCCACGGAGGGGAGAGGAGGGGGAGGATGGGGCAGCAGGCTGGGGAGGGGGCTAGGGGAGTCGGGAGGGGGCGGCCGGGAGGAAGTGAGAAAAGAAAAACTGAAAAAGAAGATATAAAACGAAGAAACCCCAGTCCGGGCTTCAAAGGCTTCTTGGAAAGCGGCCGATTTGCATGGGTTGGGGGGGCAACCCCTCGGCCCGGGAGACTAAAAACGGAAGATTATTGACAAACGCTTCGCCCGGGGTCGAACACCGAACGTTGAAATTGACAAACGCGAGTTCCCCGCGCTTACAGCGCCCGCTTTGTGTCTGGGGGGCACTGAACCGGGAGAGGGGGCATTTCCCGGGAGTCCCCGCCAGAGAGTTGGGGGCCCGGGCCAAACCCACTCCCGGGCGCGGTGACCGCGGTGTCCCCTCAGGGGCCCCTTTCTGTCCAGGACCCGACACTTTATAAATAAACCGTCCAGGCAGGGAAGGCTCATCAGGGAACTGCCCTTCCCCACCCGGCGCTCCCACTCTCCTCGCGGTTACCGAATAAAACACCCGACCCGATTCCGGGGAGAAAAAAATGAACTAAGAGCCAAGAGCGACCCCCGACCGTCCCGCGCGACCCTATGTAATATGGAAGGTGAGGTCTTCGAGGGGGCGCAGAGAAAACCATCCCAACTCCGACCCACCAGAGTCGTCTTCCCAGCGCTGGACCCCCACCTACGTCCCTGCCCAACTTTGGGGACCCCCTCACCCCGGACCGGAACCAGCGATTTAAAAGGCCAGCCGCCCTCCTCCCCGAGCCTCACCGCGCGGGGCCCGCTCGGGGGGCGCAAGGCCCGCTCCAGGGGAGCATGCCCCGCGCCTGGCGTCCGGCCCTGGCCTGGCAGCGCCTGGCCTCCGGCCCCCGCCGCGAGCTGCGCACTGCTGGCTCCCGGCCGCCGCCGGGTTTGTGCCGCGCGCCGACTCACCCAGCCGCCGGCCCAATCCGCGTCTACACCCCCACCCAACCGGATTGGTAAAAGTCTCCCCGCGCGCGGCCTCCACCGCCCCTCCCCTCCCCCCCACCGGCGCGCTCACCGCCCCGCAGACAAATCACCGGGTGACAAATCGCTCTCAGATGCAAATACCTCGCCGGTGATTCAGCACCGCGGCCCGGGACGCGGGGAGGGGTCTCGCGAGGCCCCCTCCCCCTTCCCGGACTCCCCTTGTCCCCCAGCCCTCGGTCCCACAAAGGACAACCTGCCCAGGGTGTTGAGGGGGGAGATTGAACGGAAATTTTCAGGTCGCGGCCCCTTTAAATGATAATAAATAATAAAAGGGAAGGGGGAACAGTGACGCGAGAGGCCCCGCCCCTGCCTAGGGATGGTGGGCAAAGTGCGTGCCGCGGCCCCGAGCGCACAGCGCGGGGAGGACGCGGGCGGGGCTGGGAGTGCCGGATGGGGAGGGGAGGAGGTTGGGCCTCCTCCCAGGTTGCTGGGAAGACCCGAGCCGAGTCGAGGACCCCCTCCCCACTTTACTGGGCACGTAGCATGAATCTCCAAAGCTCAGAGTTTCACTCCTATCCCTTAGACTCAGCGTCCCGGCGCCAGTTACTGGGCCCCCGCGGAGCCCAGCCCTGGTTTTCACATCTGTAAAATGGGGATTACAGACTGGGGAAGAAATGAGCTATTGTGATGAGAACCGGGAGTGGGCCAGGGCCTGAGGGAGGAGCCAAGGCCTGGCGAGGGGGCCCCGCACAGTGGGGAGGGGTCTCGGAGAGGGAACGGCTACCTGGCGCCGGGCACCGCTAGGGCAAAGGCGTGCTGGGTCTCCGGGGGAGTTCGTCGCGGAATCGAGACTACCCCTATCTCCGACTGTCACCACTTCTTGGGAACCTGACAATCCACCGATTAGAGGGGGACACGAGTCTCTCTTCTTAGTAATAATTTCATAATTTACATATTCTGAGCGCTCGGGTGCCCAGCCACGTGCCTGCCGCAAGGTTCAACCCTACTATTTCTACGGAGTGGAGACTCTAAATGTCCCCATTTGGAAAAGCCAGAAACTGAGGCTCAGAGTAGAGTCGGGGGAGGGGAGTATGTGGGGAGGGGTGGGCTTAGCTCGGAGGTCTGAGCCCCTGAGGCAACCCCTGTGGGCTAATCGCAGGGGCACAGGCTCCAGCCCAGATGAAAGCCAACTGGGAGTCTGGGGTGGGGGCAGGGGCCACCCAGAGGCCCCACTACTCTAGGTTCCCACCGGGTAGGACTGGGGTCCCCGATCTTGAGTGTTGGGGGAGTTCGTGTGCAGCCCTTCCTCCTCCCCAAAAGCACACAGCATGGCCATCTTCTCCGGGTCCTCCCCTCAAATTGCAGGACCGCTGCCCCCACCCCACGGCTGGAGTCCTACCCTACCCTTACAGGAACCCAGCCTCTAGCCCCAGGGCCACCTGTAGCCTAACAGCAGCAGGTGGTGGGAGACCTCCACCTTTAGGCTATTAAACACCCAGCCCCAGCTGCTGCCCCACCCCACCCCGGAGGGAGGCGTCCAGACTTCTGCCCAGGGAGGGGAGGGTTTAGAGACCCAGGAGAGCTGGGGTGAGAGAAGCCTCCCATAAAGGGCCAGGCCCCAGCTGCAGTCTCCAATAGGCAGGGAAGCCCCCTCCCCACCAAAGGGCCAAACAGATCAGAATGTACCCCTTGCCCCACCCCAGGCAGGTGCGTGGGCCTCCCTGTGCCTCAGATTCCCCTCTCTGTAGAATGGGTCAATATTAATGCATTCCTTACAGCAGCTTCTAGCACTACATTTATTTCCCTGTTGTAAGAGAAGGGGAAAGGGTGGGGGAACTCAACCTGCTCTCCATTCAGGGAGGGCGGCATCCTCTTAAAACTTCACCCAGACCCCAAACTTCCCACCTTCCCACGTTATTCCTGCTCAAATATATTCCCACTTCCGGGCCTTTGCACTGGCCATTCCCCCTGCGTGGAGAGCCCTTTCCCCGTGGCCCAGTGACCAGTGCCTTCTCCTGATTCAACTGGAACCTCAGGTCCTTGGAGGGTCCTTCCCTGACCCCCCCAGTGTCAGGTGTGGCCTGTCACATCACACTTTTATCTTCATCCAGGTGCTTCTATTTCAAAACAACTGTATTTATTGAACCTACTTAGCCCTGAGGCTACCGCTGGTAGGTAGCAGGTGCTCAACAAACATTGGTTGAATTAATGAATTCATGTGTTCCTGCCCTTCCTCCCTCAAGTCCACAGGATTTTTGGTGCCTGTCTACACAGAGGTGAAGGGAACACTGAACTATTCACCATCTCCATCTCAGGGAGGTGAGCGGCCAGCAGGAAACCCCTACCCCTGACCTATTGTCAATCACACCTTGCCTTGTCTTGGTGTGAGTCAGGGCCCACGAACATGTAATTTTTATTTTAAAATAACAAGAAAAAACGATTATGGTAATCATGAATATATAATAATAAATCCCGTCTAAATTATATCAGTCTTTATACCAACATAGCTGTAAAATATAATTTTAAATATTTTTTTCATAGAAGGGGCCCATGAGACAAAAGTGCCTAAGAGCCTGGAATAGAATAGTGCGGCTCTGCTTGACCCATTTTGCAGAGAGCAAACTTTCAGTGAGGGGCCCAGGTTGGGGTACACATGAGCGATCCCCCCCAGGCACTGGAGACTGCTTGATAGGATCGATCCAAGGAGGCAAGAAATTTCCGCAAGGTGCGCGCGCCACCTTCCGGGAATCTGTGGGGATGCAGCCTGGAGGAGGGACCAGCGCCGTCGCGCCGTGCCTCCCGCCAGAGGCCGCTAAGTGGCGCCGTCTCACCTGAAAACGAGTTTCCCCTGTCAGACAGGGAAACTGAGGCCCGTGGCGTGTTTCCTCCTCTGTAGCGCTTTCTGAATGCTCCACGGTGGAGTTGCTAGATAAATACAAGTCTCGCAATTAAACTTGAATAATTCAGATGAAAAAATGAATAATGTTATGTATATCCCAAATGTTGCATGGAATATACTTGTACTAAAAAATCTGTCATTTTTATCTGAAATGAAACTAGCCCCTCTCCCTACGCACCCAAACCCCCGGGCCTTAACCCCATAACGTGCCCCTGGGGCCCATCTCCATTCCCTTCCAGATGGGCTGTATTTGCATATGCCTGGTCTTGGCAGCCCAAAAGATTAGAATACTCACAGTAATAATAAATTAAAAAGAATCTCCACATACCTTGGAGCATGTCCGTCCCTGCTCAGAAGTCTCCCGTGGCTCCCCTCACCCTCGGAATGACCCAACTCTCTCTACTGTCCCCTCACCTCTCTGTTCTCACCTTCTCATTCTCCCTTCCTCAAGGATGGGGATTCCCGGTCTTGAGTGTTGGTGGGGTCGTGTGCAGCCCCTTCCCTTTCCTTAAAGCACACAGCATTGCCATTTTCTAGGAGTTCTTCCCCTACATTGCCCCCCCCCCCCGCAAATCCCAGGGGACTGGTGGGGAGAGCTGTCCCCACCCCAGGGGTGGAGTCCTGCCCTATCCTTGCGGGAACCCAGCTTCTAGCCCCAGGGCCACCTATAGCCTAACGGCAGCAGGTGGTGGGAGACCTCCACCTTTAGGCTATTAAACACCCAACCCCAGCTGCTGTCCCTCCAACCCCAGAGGGAGGCGTCCAGACAGACCGGACCCGGAGGGTTTAGAGACCCAGGAGAGCTGGGCTGAGAAGCCTCCCATAAAGGGCCAGGCCCCAGCGCAGTCTCCAATGTGCAGAGAAGCTCCCTCCCAACCAAAGGGCCAAACAGGTCAGAATGCACCCCCTGCCCCACCCCAGGCAGGTGCATGGGCCTCCCTGTGCCTCAGTTTCCCTCTCTATGGAACGAGTACATATTAATTCATTCCTTGCACAGTAATTTTGAGAACTGTATCTCCCTTTGTTATAATGGTAAGGGGCAGAGTAGGGGGGTCCCTCTTCATCCCTCTCTAGCCACACCTGCCTCCTAGTGATTTCTCGAATCTACCAGACATATCCTGCCTCAGGGCCTTTGCGCTGGCTGTAACCTCCATCTGGTGTGCTCAGTTTACAATTCCTGGACTCACCTCCTCCAGGAAACCTTTCTGGACTCGCCCCCACCAAGGTCAAGTTTCCAGTTACTCACAATGGGCACACATTTTTCCTTTTCACGTCTGTCACATTTCATCTCTCTAGGTGTTTGCGACTTACTGGCCCCATACGGGTGGGAGTAGGGGATGCCAGATCACTGCTATGGCCCCAGCCCCCAGCACAGAATCTGGCATATAAAAGGGGCTCTGAAAACAGTGTCCAGCTGAATGAATGTGAAGATAAATGAAGGGCACACCCTGCGTCTGCAGTTTTGAAATGATTTCCCTTCCTGAATGTCCTTTTCAACCCTTCATCTTTTTTTTCTCTTTTTGTTTCCAGATGATTGTAGATTCTAATACAGAGAGAGAGAGAACTCCCTCACCAGGCTTCCCCCCATAAGTAACAGTTTGCAACACTGTAGTACAATATCGCAATCAGGATATGGACATTGATGCAAGCCACCGAAGTCACTTTCCCCATTTTACTTGTACGTGTGTGTGTTTTGTTCTCTACAGTTTTATCACTTGTGTAGGTTCGTGTATTCGCCACCATGGTCCAGGGACAGACTGCTTCCATCACAAGGGTCCCTCATGTCGCCCACCCACCTTTCCCCCCTCGCCATCATCTGTCACACCAGCAACCACTAATCTGTTCTCCACGTCATAATTTTGTCATCTCGAGGATGTTCATAGACCAACTCCCACACCACGAACCTATGGGGATGCCCCTTGCTGCTCAGCATCATTCCCGAGGTCCAGCCAAGGTGTTGCCAGTATCCATAGTGTATCCACAACTTTTTCTTGCTGAGTCACAGTCTGTGATGTGGCTGGATCATGGTCTGTCTAACCATTCGCCTGTTAAAGGACAGCTGGTTGGTTCCAGTTTGGGGCTGTTGCAAATACAACTGCTATGAACATATGTATGCACATTTTGCATGAACAGGAGTTTTTGTTTCTCTGAGAGAGATGCTGGAGTCCAGCCCTCTTTAACTATTTTTTAATTCCTTTTTCACAGGGAAATCCTGCCACTTGCTCTGCACACACCCCCTCTTTTAATCCTCTCAGCACACCTGGCTCGTTATTCATCCCACAAATATTTGTTCAGCCCTACTGTGCACTGGGCCCTGGGGACACATGGAGGACCAAGTCAGACATGCACCCAACAGGTACAACACAAAGATGTCAGAGCTGTGATGGGGGCAGCAATGGGCCTCGGTGGGGTACCTGACCCAGTCTGGAGGGATCCAGGAAGACTTCCCAGAGGAGGAGGCAACTGACCTGAGACTTGATAGATGAGTGAGGGTGCACCCGGCACAACAGAGGGAACTGCATGTGCAAAGGCCCAGAGGCAAGGATGGCAATTCAGGAAGCCACAGGGGGAGGGTGAGTTTGGGACAGTGGGGGCAGGAGAGGAGGTAGGCAGGGCCTGTGAGCAAAAGGGAGACTTTCATCTTCATGTCCAGCCCAGTCTGGAGGCTGGGTCTTCAAAACCAGAACAAACAAGCTTCGGGCCAATGTCAAAATGGCGCGGTGTCTCTGCCTCTCAGTCTCACATTAACATCTCTGAAAATCTGGATTGCTTGGAGACCCATGTCCTCAAATGATTTGGGAGGACTGGGACCCTCCAAGATACGGACGGTTGTCCTTCAGGGTCACAAAGCCTGCCAACTGTAGGACTTTGGGGGAGGCTGCTCTATGCCTCCCACCTCCAGCAGGCACATGCAGCCCCACCCACCAGGAGGTAGGGTCTCTTCCCCTCTGGTGGAATCTGGGTGGGACTCTGACAGCTCAATGTGGAACTGTGACATTTTGGGACTTCTGAGCACAGGTCTCAGGAGGCGAGCAGTTTCCGCCTAATCTCAGAAGATTCTGGCCAGGAATGTCTGACTTTCCAGAACCACCATACAGGGAAGAAGCCCAACAGCTACACAAGCAAAGCCTTTTGGGCCTTCCTGGTCCAGCCAACCCTACATGGTCACTGGGCCAGCTGAACCCCATGACCCCACAGAATCGTGAGAGATAACAAATGGACACTTTGTTTAAGGCAGTTTGTTACATGGAAATCAGTCCTGCTTCTCAAATGGGCAGCTTTGCATACTGTGCCCCAGGAAGGTTTTATTTACTCAATGATACCAGTTTTCCAGCCAGGACGCTGGACACTCACCAAATAGCAGCAATAACACCTTGTTTCGTCAATTTTTAAGATGCACAGTGTGTTCACATTTTGATATCGCTGACAATGGGATGAATTTAACAATCGTACAGGCAATCTGGAGGCAGTGTGTGAAAACGTCTACTGATGATTCCTGAAAAGTTCCAGAACGTGCCAGCATCAAAGCATCTTCAGTTTCAGGAAATGCAGAAATAATCATCACAATAGGAAGAGCAGCAAACATCACAGCCAATTTGTACCAAACATTACAAGAGGACAAGATATGTTCACTAGGATTATCTTGGACAAAAATTAAGATATTAATAACAGAATAAGAGCAGGGCTTGTTTCCGAGGGGCCCATCTCCATCCCGCTCAAAGAGGGGCAGCATGTTCCCTCAGGACGCATAGCCTGCACCGTCCCAGCCCACTGCTCCCCTGCTTCCGCATCCTGGGGGCCGGGTGGGCGGTCAGGCAGTGCAGCTCGGCGTGGGGGGCGGCGGGGCACCAGGGCCCAGGCCGCCGGGGTCGCCGGGGAGCGCAGGGGCAGACGCGGCGGAAGGCCTGACGGAAGTGCGAGCCCAGGAACGCGTAGAGCAGCGGGTTGAGCGCCGAGTTGCTGTAGGACGTGCAGTGCGCCGAGATCTTAAGCACGTAAGCGGCGTAGCTGCGCGGGTGCCAGGAGCCCGCTGGGCCCAGCGCCTGCAGCACCAGGAACAGCTGGATGGGTCCCCAGCAGGCCGCGAAAAGCAGGACTACCGCCGCCACCAGCCGTGACACCTTGGTGCGCACAGCGCCTGCTCGCTCCACCAGCAGCTGCCCCTGGGGGTGGGGAGAGGTGGGAGGAGGACAGTCTATAGGCCACCCCCTCAGATCTTTCCTCCTTGGCCGTCTCAGATTCCCCCACTGCCCCTTTCAGACCCCTGCAGATGCTCTCTCCCCCAACTGTGCCAACCCCCACTCCAGCCTGGCGGCGCCCCCCTCCCACCCAGCGGCGCACCTGCAGGGCGCTGTCCGCGGGCGCGGGGCGCACTGCGGGCCGGGCCAGGTGGCGCAGCATGGCCCCGTAGCAGGCACAGGTGGCGACCAGCGGCAACAGGTAGAGCGCCAGCAGGTTGTAGAGCACGAAGGCGCGCTCGAGGGCGCGGCTGGGGAAGGCCTCGCTGCAGTAAATGCGCGGCCCAGGAGAGAGGCGGTGCAGGGCGAGCACCGGAGCAGACACGGCCGCCGAGCCTGCACCACAGGCGCGGCTGAAGACCTTGCCGGGCACGAGGGTTGCCAGAGGTCCAGGGCCCTGGTCCCCCAGGTGCCTCTCCAGTCCGCACCCTCGTGGTTCTTCGCAGGGAGCGTTATTGCGCCTATTTCCCAAATGCACGACCGAACCCCAGAGAGGGGCAATGAGTGGGAGGGCGCACAGGGCAAGAGGACTTGTCCCCCCACTCCTGTGACCCCGCGCTTCACTCACCCACCCAGATGCCCAGGCTGACGGCCAACGCCAGGCGGGGCGTCCGGCGGTGCAGGGCGCGCAGCGGAAATACGGTCACATACCAGCGGTCCACGCTCATGGCGGTCAGGGTGGCGCAGGTGGCCTGCACGGAGACCTGGGAGGGCCGGGAGCTGGGCGTGTGCCCCACACCCCGCCCGGTCTGGGGCCTGATCTGTCCGCACCCACCCTACTGGTCCCTCCACATGTCCAACCACTCAGGCACACACTGGACTTGTCCTGGGAGAGTCTCCAGGGGCCACAATTGAAAGGGCAGAATAAAACCCATACTAGAGAGGATCCCAGGATGGTGGGGGTTAGAGGGGACCCTGAGACTCACAGGGAGAGGCAGGACTACCCTAGGAACTCAGGACAGGTGGGGCAAGGGCCATCTCTGTGCCCATCCCTCACACCGGCCCCTATCTGTGTCCCTCCCCATTGCCTGGGTCCTCTTCCCCACCACCACCAGGTCCAGGCTCCACCTCCTCCCAGCTGCATCCTCCAGACTCTGCCTACACGCCCCTCCCAACCGGTTTTCCAGGCCACCCACACCCAGACTCAGCCCCTGGCTCCCCAGCCCATGGCCCACCTGCTGAATGTAGTTAACGAACTTGCACATGAAGTCGCCCAGCACCCAGGCAGGCAGCAGGTAGAGCAGGGCGGTGAAGGGCACGCAGCACAGCAGGAAAGTCACGTCCGTGGCTGCCAGGTTAGCTGCAGGCGGGATGAGAGGACGCTGGACATGGGGCACACAGACCTCAGCCACCCAGCGCTCCTGGCCCAGGTCCCTAGCTCTTGCTTTTGTGGGAGTGACCAGCCGGACAGCTCTAGAAGTTCCCCTATTCCTTCATTCTCCCCTTTTACATTTCAAACGTCCCCCACACACTCCGGCACAGGCTTCACAGCCATTGGAGCAGCTTCAGTGGGCCCCGCTACCGCCTGACTGGGCTGGGAGCGCCTGAGCAGGTCCCTGTCTCTCTGAGCCTCAGTTTACTCGTCTGCAAGTGAGCGATTGTGGTGGAGAGTACTGAGCACTCACACAAACGTGCAAACTGAGCCACTGAGACAGAGGTTGCTAACTGGGGGCTCGGGGGCCAAGCAGTTCCTCCCCACACTTCTTTTATTCATCACTGCGTCATAAGAACCACATTTCAATGGGACATCTTCCTCGAGTGGCAGGGGCGAGCTCTCTGTGTACCACACCCTCCAGGCTCCCTTTTGACTACAACGGCCCGCATGAAACCCTCCAAGGCAAAGTTTGCAACCTGTAGCGTATGGTACAGGGACAGTAGGGAAAGGACGGGAGAACTGCAGGGGCCTAGAGGCACTGTGAGGGGGCACCCCCGGGCCACTCCGTCCTCTTGGCGACCTCCGGAATGGCGCGCTGCGCCTGGGTGCTCACCAATGTAGAAGTTGGTCACCGTGTGCATCTGCTTGTGGCGGCAGATGACGAAGATGACAAGCAAGTTTCCTGTCAAGCCAAGCAGCATCAGTGCGGCGAAGAAGAGTGGCATGAGCCAGGCGTCCACCGGCCACAGATCAGGGTCCGGGCCATCGGTGGCGTTGGCGCCAAAGCCTGGGCAGCCGGATACGTTGGCCAGCGCCCACCAGGATGCATTGGTTCCTGACATGGCCAGGGCGTGCGAGGCTTCGCCGCCCTCTTCCTCCCGGCCTCCTTCTGGGATTTCGTCCCAGGATCGCCGCGGAGATGCTCCTCCTGGCCTCGTCCTGGGGATGCCCGCTCCAAGCCCGAGAAGGTTTTCGGTTGGAGGACACCGGATCTGGAGGGCGGCTCCGCTGGGCTCAGCTGCGCCTTTGCTCCTGCCGTAGCCTCCGCATGTTTATACCCCAATCCCCCACCATTGTCCCTGCCTTCTGGCCTCTCCTGCAGCTGTTCGCCACTCCCTCCACTGCCTGTGCACCCTCCATCCACCCGTACAGCAACCTTCTCCCCATTCCCTCCACCCCTTGAACAGTCAGGGTGAGAGCGCTAGAGGGTACCGGCTGGAGGAGGGGATTGGGGTGGAGCCAGGGATGGATAGGCTGCATGGAGGCTGCTGTGGAACCTGGAAGGACGGACCCTGGGGGGGGCGGTGCAGAGACTCACCGTGGGGGGCGGGTGCTCTGGCGGTTAGATAGATGTCTGTTCTTTAAGGAACTCAACCTCCCTTGACTCCGGTTGCTGCAAATCAGACCCCTAGGATGTGACCACCTCCCAGCTCATGTGCAGCGGTTGGCAGACATCTGCACTGGGCACATGGACACCTGTGCTGTTGGTGGAAGGTACCAGGTGGAGGGCAATTTACAAAGGACACTGTTGATCCCGAATACCCACGCTCAGAAATGTACCTGAGACTAGCCCACAAAACAGTGTACCAGGATGTCCAGGCCATCGTGGAGTACTATGCAGCAGAGAAAAAGATGCTACCCTTTGTACAGACTAAAATGGGAGCAGAGATGAGTAAGTATGCACAGGTATTAAAGCACATCAGTGTCTCCAGGGGGAAGTACAAAGAGCTGGTGGGGGGGGGACACATTTCCCTGTTCACTCTTTTTATACCTTCAAAGTTAATCTTGATAATGGGGACCCAGTTGCCTCAGTCCTCCTCCCCACCACCACCCTGTCCAGGTTCCACCTCAGAAAAATCCCTTTGGGGTGGTAATGAAAGACAGATTAGGGTGAGGGGACTCATGATTATCAGGTAGGAATGGAGGAACTGTTTTGGGGGAATTGGTGGCAGAGCACTCAGCAGGTGCTTAGACCTTCACGGTGGGGATCTGGGGAGTAGCAGAAGCTCACGGACAGGATGAGGGTCTGTGCATCCAGAAGGGTGTGAAGAAGGTGCAATACAGGTTCCTGGGAGTGAGGCCCCCGTCACGGCAAGGCCTGGGCTGCATCCTCTAGAATTGGCATATTAATTGAGCAGCTACTCACCATGGGCCAGAGCAGGAGATCAAACATCCGTGGCCCCCTGAGCCCCCTCCTCGCCTCCTCCTGGAGGACTGTTCTCTCTCGACATGCATCACCATTGATTTCTTTTGCCTCTTTTCACACTTATCTACATGAAACCACACAGTGTGAGCTCTTTTGGGTCTTTTAGCCCTTCCACCTCCTTTCTTTTTCTTGTCCCCCCCTTGCTCTTTATTTGTTAAGGCAACCGGGTTATTTGTCCTGTATAATTTGCACCAGGCAGGATCTGGTGGGTTTCCCACTTTGCTTGTAGACTGAAGAGCAGATTCTAGATTCTACGGTAGCTTTAACTCTTTGCTCCAAGCCCTCTCGTGGCTCCCCATTGCCCTCAGGACACAAACCAGATCTGTCATCACAGGACCACCAGGCTCACAAATCTACCCCTCCCTTCCACTACTATTCTCCTTGCCCCTCCATCACTGGCTTTGGATGCCCCAGGACCTTTGCACTGGCTGTTCCCTCTGCATGGCACCCCCTTCCCACTTTTGTAGTTTGCCAGTCTCCGTGTGAGAGGCCTCCTCTTCCCCCGACTCAGTGAGGGAGGGGTCTGTCTTGGTCACTGCTGGGTCCACAGAGCCCAGCACTGGCCTCAGCCCACAGTGGACATCTGTTAAATGAATAAACCCAAAAAAGCAAAAGGGGTGGGGGCTGACATCTCATTTTCAGAGATGAGTAAACTGAGGCACCCACCTGGTGCTCCAGGGGCTACACTTTACTGGCGACTGGGAGGGGGCTAGTAGAAGGGACGTTCCAGTCGGTGCTGGAGAGGGGGAGTATGGGTCATTTAGACTCTCCCCAGTCTCTGAAAAGGGCGCCCCCCAACTACCCAGGCCTCAGTGTCAAGTATCCTGTTGATCCCGGCTGGGTGCCCGGCCCTGCCCACAGCCTGATTTTGTGGCTGCTGTCCCCCACCTCCGCTTCAGTTTCTTAGTTTCCCCGTCTGTCCCTCAGGGGCTGGGTACCCCTCCACCCGCAGCCTGGGGCCTAGCCGGCCTCGTGGCGGCGGTCCCCTCCCCACGCGTCCAGGCTCCAGGATCCGCCTCGGCCCGCCTCCGGGAGCCCGTCACTTCCTGCCCGGCCCCAAGTAAGCCCTGCCGGGTGGCGGCGCCGACGGCGACATCTGAGCCATGGTCGCGCTGGAGAACCCCGAGGGCGGCTCGGAGGCGGCGGGGGACGCCCCGGGCGGGCGACGGACGCTGTGAGCGCGGTGGGGCGGGCGGGGCGCGCCCTCCAGGGCTCCAGTTACCCCACACCCCTCCCCACCTCGGCCGCAGCCCCAGGCCCGTCCCGCCCCTTTCCTTCGGTGACACCTCCTATATGCGGGTGGGGGTGGGGTTTTATTGTTACCCAGTGTTTACCCCGGGAAATCCCATCTCCGACCGGGGGCGAAGGGGCATACCGGGTTTATGGTTTTACAGACCCCTGGAACCTGGAGTCCGGGCCGGTACGGACCTGCCTCGGGGTTCTGTGCGCCTGTCACTGCTCGCGTGAGGCTGGCGCTGCGCGGTGTCCCTTGACTTTCACCCACACGCGGTGTTACTGTCCCCTGGCTGGGTACTCACCCCACAGACAGGGCTGGTTCCCCGCTTGGGTTATCAACCCCTCCTCTGGGGGGAGATGACTGTTGGTTTATGTCGGGCTGCTTTCCCAGATTAAATGCGGCGGGAGTGGGGGCTTAAAAACCAGGTAGTCGAGCCTGTGTGTCCCGAGAGGAAGACTGGAAGCAGGTGGAGCGGCCCCATCTGGGTGTGGAGACTGTTGGTCGCAGATTTGCTTTGAACCCCGGCCTTTAGGCAGAAACCTGTGTGGTCCGCCCTTCGGTGCCTCAGTTTCCCCACCTGTAAAATGAGATAATAACAATGGCTTCTTCTCAGAGTGGTGGGGGTCAATGAACCCGCAGCCCAAGATGCCCAGCAAGTGGGATCATCCACTCTTCAATTATCCTAAACATCTTATTATTGTAGTTGCTTTATTATTTTAAAAGGATCTTATTTCATTATTTTTATTGTTGTTATTTTATTATGATATTTATTATTACTCTATTGTTATTATATTTATTACCTTTTATTATTATCTCCTCTGGGTGCTTAGCAGAGGCCATACAGGTCTCTATGGAACCCACAATGAGCCACTCCCAGTGCCCCCATCTCCGTGTGCTGAGGGGTGTGGCCACTGTTGTGGGGGCCCCACTGGGCCCCACCCAGCCTGAGTCACCTCAGCCCTGAGCCCTCTTGATTTCCTGCTGGGGAACTAGGTTCCTCTCTTGCCTGTTCCTGGGGGAGGGTACCAGTCAGAGAGGGTGGTTTTGGTCCAAGGTGGCAGGTGTCAAAATTCCCCATTTCAGGGAGCAGAACTGGGAGCTACAAAGTCTGTTTCCCCCAAACACAATTTTGATTTAACAGCTGTTCGCTATTGGACCTGTCCACTGTGCAGACATTTCCCAAGGACTATGGGTCCAGGAAGTCCCAGGGGCTCTGTCTGGGTCCTCAGTGTCCCTATCTATGAAGAGGTCTCTGGAAGGCACGGGAGGCAGATGAACTGGCCCTTAGGTGAATGTGTAAACAGAAGGTCAGGTATTCACTCAACAAATAGCTATTGAGCACCTGCTGTGAGCCAGGTGCTGGGGACACAGCAGGGACCAAGACCCATCCAGGGACCCATCCTGTGTCCTGTTCCCATAGGTCTAGCAAGGGAGGTGAGGATTAAGGAGTAAACACATACACGGACCAGCTGGTTTCAGATGCCAACTGGTGAAACAGGCAAACGGCTGATTGGGCTAGTGGGGCAGGGACTATTTCTGGGGAGGTGACATTTGGGCAGAGGCCAGAATGAGCTGAGAAACGGTGCTTCAGGCAGAGGGCTCAGCGCGTGCAAAGGCCCTGAGGTGGACTGTTTTTGGCAAGTTTGAGGCACATGAAGGGGCTCCTGTGGCCAGAGTAGAGGAAGCCATGGAGGAGATATGGGGTTGGGCATCAATGTTTTGATGTATAGATATATTTTATATGAAATTTATACCAATGTCCAACCACCCCCAGCCTTCATTACAAATCTGACATACCGTGCTGCTTCTGCCCTGCCCCCTTCCACCCTGTCCTTTCTGTGTCTTGAGTGGGGGGATCTGGACCCCCTGAGGCCACATGTTTCTTATCTCCTGCTGGAATCTGGTTGAAGTCAGCAAGTTTGAATTGGTAGACTCATTTTCCAGTGCTCAACTCAGAGTTTCAGGCCTGTGAGAGGGTGGTAAGCCCCCTGTGAGACCATGCATAGACTGTATGGTCCAGGTACAGGACAGGCAAGGAGGAGCCAGGCCAAGGAGGAGCTGAGCCTTGCTCTGAGGTGCTGAGGAGCTATGGGAGGTCATGGAGCAGGGGAGATACCAGCTGGGTCTTAGCTTTGGTCTGAGGAGCTCACCAGAGACCTCTGTGGATCCAGGAGAAAAGCAGGAGGCTGAGTAGTTGGGGTGGGGTTGGGGTTTCCTGTCAAGACTCAGGTTCAAATCTTAGCTCTGCTCCTACTCTCAAGGTGCCGGGGAGCCCCATCTCTCAGAGCCCCACGCCCTGAGGGCTGGAACTCTCTCACTGAGTCCTGCCCTCTTCTGACATCCCCCGACAGCTCCCCCCGGATGTGGCTTCTGTTATCGGCCCCACCAGACCACCATGCTGGACTCTGTCCAGCTCCCAGAGTGGAGACACAGGCTCTGGAGTTCCAGGGAGACCATAGGTGTCTGAGGCTTGGAGTGGGGGTGCTTGGGCCTCTGGGAGGCAACCCTCAGGTCAGGTCCTGTGCTTACTTGATATGTGAATGCTAATCCAGGGATGTTGCTATGATCAATGGTGTTGCTGAGGAGGTGAGCTCCCCATCACAGGAGGAAACCAAGCAGGTGGCAGCTGGGTCGCAGGGAGAAAATACCTGTCCCAGCTCTTCTTGTCTCTAAGTGCCCCCTCCCAGACTCACAGGCACCCACAGGGATTTTTCGGGAGAACTGATCAAGCAGTTAATTTTTTGAGTACCTACTGCATGCCAGGCATACGTGTAAGTGCACACATGGAGGTTACAGTCTAGTGGGAGAGGTGGTCAGTCGTCAGCAGAGTAGCATGTACAGTGATCAGAAAACCAAAGCAGTAAGGTATTAAATAGTGGAGGTCAGAATCTCACTGTTGAGGTTTCCACAAAAGCCAAAAGACAGTGAGTGGTGAGCCATTTAGAGTCTAGGGCAGCGTGCATCAGGCAGGGGCACAGCCAATGCAAAGGCCCAGAGGTGGGACAATGCCTTACTACTGGAGAAGCAGCAAGGACCTGGCTGGAGCAGGAGTGAGAGGGAGGGAGTTAGGGTATGGGGACGGGGGAGCCTGGGACCCCGACCCTCTAGGGGCCAGAATCCACCATCACCCACAGGATGAGGGTTTCTGAGCCCAGCGGGGACCATCCTGTGGTTTGGGGTTGTCAGCAGCTCCCCAGGAAGGCCTAGCAGCTTCTTGCCAGGAAGATTCCATCCAAGAGCCCCCTGCCCCCCACCCCCTGCACCTGACCTGCAGGTCCCCTGCGGGTCCCCAGCGGGAGGCCTGGCTTTGGTGCTGCTAATCCATCTCCACAGTTAATGCCATCTGCTCAGAGGAAAGCAGATTAGTGGGGGGGGGCACTCCAGCCCCCTCCCTGATCCTGGCCCCTTTGGCACATGAAGTGGGACTAAGGGGGGCACGAGGTGGGTGGGCTCAGGTGAACCAAGTCTCTTGAGAAACTCTCAGAGTCTGGTAGTTTTCAAATCCGAGCCTCACCAGCTTGCAGCTAAAATCTGGAAGGCTGAGGAAGGGGGGGGGTTACAGCTTTTCTCAGCCACCCACCTGATGTGTGAATTTAGGCAAGTGTCTTCTCTTCTCTGAGCCTGGGTTTACTAATCTGTCATCACAATTGTGCCTACCTTCCGGATGATGTAACCATGAAACAAAATGAAAGTTTAAGGGTCCATGGCTACACATGTCAGGAGATGAGCTCCCCGTTGTTGGAGGAAACCAAGCCGGTGGTGGCTATGATGGAGAGCAGTGGTAGGGCTCTTCCTGGGGGTCCTGGCCTGTCCTGGCTCTGAGGACTGTCCCCCCACCCCCCGTCCCGGCCCACAGGCACCTTCCAGGATGCCTGCCCACTCTAGCCAGCTCCCAAGTGAAGAGGTTCTCAGCCTCCAAACGGAAGCAGCACTTCATCAACCAGGCTGTGCGGAACTCAGACCTTGTGCCCAAGGCCAAGGGGCGGAAGAGCCTCCAGCGCCTAGAAAACAGTAAGGAGGGGTCAGGGGGCACCTCCTGCTGACCCCTAGGCCTCAGATGAGAATGGTGTGCGTGTTAGCACTAACCATTGCCCCTACCATGAGCCTGGCCCTGAGCTGGGGATGGGCCAGAGGGAGCTCTGGGCATTGGAGTTCGGACTTTAAAGGGTGTGTAGGAGTTAAAGGGTATATAGTTCAATGAGGCAGGGGAAGGTAGAAGGAGTTCTGGTTTCTGTGCTTTCTGGGAAAGACAGTTGGAGCATGGAGGTGGGGAGTCAGAAACTAAAGGCTGTAAATGAAGAGGCCAGGAAAAGAAAGACGACCGGGGTATCTCCATGGAGCCTGGGAGGCCCCAAGTGCCACACCCCTGCCCAAACACCATCTGTTTCCATCTAGCCCAATACCTCCTGACCCTGCTGGAGACAGATGGGAGCACATCTGGTCTGGAAGATGGGGACCTGGCACCCCCTGCAGCACCTGGCGTCTTCGCAGAGGCCTGCAACAACGAGACCTATGTGGAGGTGGGTCCCAGTACCGGGTCTCGCACCCTCTGCTCCAGCCGCTTTTTCTGTTCCAGCCCCACCACCAGGCATTGCCTGTGCGGGTGCCCCTGCCAGGAGCACCCACCCCTCTCTAGCCCCTTGATGAATGCCCCCTCAGTCTCCCTCAGGTCCCCAGAACAGGCCAGAACCCCCACCCGACCCCAGAACCTTCCAGCACTCGTGACTCATCTGCTCATCTATATCGATACCGCTCCGCAGACAGGCAGGTCCGCAGGTGCCCCATGAACTCTTGGCAGGTCCAGCGGGCAAAGGTGTCCTCAAGTATTTCCATGCCGTTTGTGGCTCTCAGTGTGCATTGGCCAGATGGGGAAACTGAGGCCTAGAGACATCTTGTCACTAGCCCAGGGCCTGCCTGCCTGTTCCAGGTCTGGAATGACTTCATGAACCGCTCCGGGGAGGAGCAGGAGCGGGTCCTCCGCTACCTGGAGGATGAGGGCAGGAGCAAGGCACGGAGGAAGGGGCCTAACCGGGGGGAGGATAGGCGGAAAGGTGAGGCCCGCACGGGGGAAGAGAGGGCACACGGATTGGGGCCTGGACGAGCATGTGGGGCGGAGCTGGGGACAGGTGGGGAGGAGCCTAGTGTGGGGGCGGGGCCGGCGGTTTCCTCCCGGGGCTGACCCCACGCCTTGGACTCTTGAAGAGTACCCGGCCTACACTCCCGGAGAGTGCTTCCAGCGCATCAGCCGGCGTCTTCGAGCGGTCCTCAAGCGGAGCCGCATCCCCATGGTGAATACGAGACGAGGCTGGGCCTGTCTCCACCTGCCTGTCTTGGCTTCTCAGTTGGGGGCGGGGTGAGGGGAGGCCTGTTACTCAGCGCTTGTGCGGTGGTGAAGACAAGACAGGATACGCACCAGTGTGATCAGACTGCAGGACCTAGGGCTGGGCAGGGGCTCTCTTTGAGGGTGGGAGGGCCAGGGGCAATGAAAGTGGACAGGCACTGCAGGATGTGTAGGAGTTCACCAGGCAGAAGGTGCCGGCATTCAAAGGTACGGAGATATGTATCTAAGTGCCTGGTATTCTTGGAACCACTTAAGTAGCTTCATGTAGCTGGTCAGAGGCCACATTTGAACCTAGGGCTTTAGGCTCTGGAGGCTGTCCCTGGCATGGGTGTCCTGGACAGCCTGTCCAAGATTCCAAAGTTGGCCTGATCCCTGGGCTTGTCTGTCCTGCAGGGAACGCTGGAGACCTGGGAGGAGAGGCTGCTGAGGTTCTTCTCTGTGTCCCCCCAGGCCGTGTACACAGCCATGCTGGACAACAGGTGACGGGTGGGGGCGGGCACTGTGAGCTCCCTGGGTGGCCAGTTTCAGCTCATGGCCACTCACCTCCTGTTCCTCCTCAGCTTCGAAAGACTCCTGCTCCACGCCATCTGCCAGTATATGGACCTCATCTCAGCCAGTAAGTGCCTGGGGCCTGGGACCCCCAAATGAGCCAATTTGGCCACAGCAAACTGAGGCCAAATGGGGTCTGCTCACTCAGCCAGAGGCTTCTGGGGGCTGCGGAACAGCCTGAGCAAAGCGGTGGCAGTGGGACACTGTGAGGCTCCTGTGGCCCTGGCGCTACTCTGAGTGACACAGTGTAACAGACACCCCTTCATCCACATCTTCAGGTCCATGGGGAGAGAAGGACCTGTGTGGGGATGATGAAGCTGGGCCTCAAGGGGCCCTGAGATTACATGAGGGTACCCCAGTGTCTGCACGTTCCTCATTTAGCTATAGCCCCCTTCCCCTGTGCCATACATGTGACTTCTGGCAAGTAACCCCTCCTGGGACCTGTGTCCCCACTTTACAGGAGGGGGTGGTCTCGGGACACAGCCCCCCCAGGAAGGGTGCTCACACGCCCTAGCTGGCCCTGAGCGCCCCCAATAGGAACTCCCCGTGCCTCTCTCTCTCTGCCTCCTGCCCAGAGTTGCTGAGACAATTTCCATGGCAACCCCAGGATGGTTCATCCTGAGATTCCTGAAGCTCTCCCTCACAGGAAAGCAGCCCCCATGCTTCCCTTTGTTCCCATAGACTCAGGATGTTTGCTTTTGTTCCCATAGGCTTAGGATGGAGGGACTGGGCTGGGGGTGCAAGATGGGGAGCAGGGGAGAGGGAAAAGCCGGGCCTGCACGGAGGAGGTGCCAGGGGAGGACTGAGCTTCAGAGATCCTGAGGGCAGGTATGGACGCAGGGGACCAGGAAAGAGGTGCGACACTTGTTCAGGGCCCGTGTCCCCTTGGCCTCCAGCCTCTGTGTCAGTGTGCCCATCTAAACACGGGATGAAGGACACAAAGGATGAAACAGGGTGCAGAGGGAGGCCCTAACGTAGCAACTGCTCTTTGCGGGAGTCTGGCCCTGGGACCTGGGGCGGGGGAGGGGGTCACATCAGACAGACCCTAAGTGCCAGCTTGCAGTGACTTCTGGCAGGGAAGAGCCAGAACTCGGTGCCTCTGTGTGCCATGACTCTCACGTTCCTTTCATTCTTGCCCCACTTGTCCCCTCTTGCAGGTGCTGACCTGGAGGGCAAGAGGCAGATGAAAGTCAGCAATCGTCACCTGGACTTCCTGCCACCTGGGCTGCTACTGTCTGCTTACCTGGAGCAGCGCAGCTGATGGCGGCCCTGCCTGCCGGCTCCTCTCCCCCACCAAGACTTCCCATACCATCTGCTAAAATATGTTTGTTATTTTTAGAGTTTGTCCTTGAAGATGTGCTCACCCCCTTGGGGAAGCGGTCTCCTCACCCTGGCCCCAGCCCGGCTCAGCTCTCCCAGGTGAACAGCTGGCAGCTGGGGCTGCCCCAAACTATCCCAGGGCCCCGTAGCTCCCCACTCTGGGACTTGTATTTGGGTGGGGAGACCGGTCTGTTCACTTTGATGTTCCTTCTTGATTCAGTTTTTTGTGCCCAGTCTGAAGCTTAAGTGAGAAGTAGCTGGGTTTTTATCACTTAATTCGGTGTGATTTGTTGTAGATTTTTAAATTTCCCATTTGGGAAGAAAAACCAAATACTTGCCCCAACTGATACATTGGGGGGCTTTCTTCTAGTCCCTGCTTTACCCCCTCCCAGTTTTAGGCTAGGATGGGGAGGTCTCTGGGGTGCTGCCCAGAAGCAGTCCATCTTCTCTGTGTGTGTGTGTGTGTGTGTGTGTGTGTGTGTGTGTGAGAGAGAGAGAGAGAGAGAGAGAGAGAGAGAGAGAGAGAGAGAGAGAGAGTGTGTGTGTGTCTGGGTACGCGTGGGCATACCAGTGCTCGTGACCCTAGACAAGCTGTGGCTTAAAGGCTGGTTTTAACCCTCTTTGGAATGTGTGTCAACGGGTGCCTTTTTGTGGCTTTTGGGGCCCTGCCTGCTCTACCACTCCCCCCACCTCCAACGTTTCTCCCCTCCTTTCATACTGGAGGTCTGGGACTTCCAGCCAGAAGCTCCCTCCCTCGGACTGCCACTTTCCCCACTCCATGTCCCCATGTCCCCTCACCTTTCCCCTCCTTCAGCCTGGCTCTAGCCTATTGGTTTGGGGTTTTCTCTTGCTGGTCACCCTGTCCTGGTCCAGAGAAGCAGGGCTGGGGGACACCCCACTCCCGTGTATGTGGTTAGTTGCTCATTGAGGAAAGTGGAGAGTTCAATAAATTTCTGGTGCTCTGGTCTCCAGCTGTGGGGTTTTCTTTTGGGGCAGGGCTGGGGCCCAACAGGCCCTCATGATGCTCTTGCGCCCTGGTCGCTGAGGGCTGTGGGCCTGGGGGGAGTAGCTTCACGCTGAGTTGCAGCCAGAGTGTGAGGCAGGTGGCAGAGAGACTTCTGGGAGCATCTGGCCATTGGCTCTGCCGCCCTGGCCCCTCACTGGTGCTTAGGTTCAAACCCCAGGTCTGCCACTTCCCAGCTGTATGATCCCCGCCCCCCAGCTGCATGAACTCGTGGAAGGTTTCTGAAGCAGCAGGAAGAAATATCCCACACTGTGCTGAAAACCACAGGGATTTCTCGTCTCCCAGGTCTGGAAGCCAGAAGTCCAAACTCAAGGTGTGGCAGGGCTGCGCTCCCTCCGGAGGCTCAAGGGGAGGGTCCTTCCTGCTTCTCTCAGCTCCTCGGGACTCCAGTGTCGCTTGGTTTGTGGCTACATCCCTGTGGCCTGTGCCTCCGTGGTCGTCACGTGGCTTTCTCCCTGCGTCTCTTCACGTTGTCTTCCCTCTATGTATGTCTGAGACTGGCCGGGGGTCCTGCAGGACCTCCCCATCCGGGTTTTCTGCTGTTTCCCCCATGATTGCACTGAGGGAAGCGCCCTGCTCATCTGATCACATCAGGGTCCCTGCTGTCCCAATTGCTCCTCACGGCTGACTTTGACGCTGATCTCCTGGCCGGGGTGCTTTTCAGGCTTCTGCACTGGGAAGTTAAACCACGCCCCACCCAGCCCCACCTGCCCTCTCGGAATGAGTCGCCTTGAGCAGCCAACGCGGAGGGATGGGAGTTTCCTAGAGGGCGGAGAATCTACGTTAATTCGATAGAAATTTTGCAAGGTAGGGCTGTGGATCTGGAGGAAGAGTTTCTATGGCTGTGGATATGGGGGAGGAGCTTCGCGTTGAGTGACAGCCGGAGAGTGAGGCAGGTGGAGAGACTGGAAGTGTCTGGCGGTTGGCTCGGCCGCCCTGGCCCCTCCCTGGTTCCTCGTTCAAACCTCAGCTCCGCCACGTCTCCCCGGCGCGGTGCCTGTATTTATTCAATCATTTATGTCTTTGTGGAGGGGTGGGTATTTACTTCCTACTACTTTGGGTTATAATCCAGTATGACTTCATTTTGTTGCAGAAATGACTCCAGGATTGGCCCCTGGGAGCTCTCCTGGAGGGCTCCCATGTCTCTTTGAGGCATCCCCATCATTGTGGGGTAATTTTCTGAGCACGGTCCTGACTTCCTGCCGCTACAAGATGCTCCTGCTCGGCTGGTGTATTTCTCTCAGGTGCCTGGTTCCTTTTATCCGGGCACTGTTTTGGAAACCAGTGGGCGCTGGGTGCACTGTATTCCATTTTAATATGCATTTAAATAATTTTAAAGATAGACGCTGAATAATGGAAATCCAAATGGCTAGTACGGAGGACAAAAGGAGATATTTGAGTCGCCAGCTCGGAGCCTCCCATCTGCGAAGGGGACCGAGTCCCCAGGTTCCCAGAGGACAGGATTCGGCCTCGGGCATGGGGCTCTGGGGGCCCACACAGGCCTCTCCCACTGCCACGCGGGTTCGAGTCTTGTCCTCGACATATGCTGGCTGTGTCAAGTTCTTCCAGCCGGGGTTCCCAGGCTGCCGGGTTCCCAGGCTGCCGGGTTCCCAGGGCCTCCAGGCCTTTGTCCAGGAGGTGCCTTACGCCCGGTGCACCCTTCCGTGCAATCCCCGGGGGTTCTTCCTGGGGAAGACCCTTCAAACTGGGGAAAGTCTGGCAGGAACAGAAGCAGCTTTTGGAGGAGGAATTGAGGATGGGGTTTGAATCCAGAAGAGCCCTCAATTGGATAAGGTACCTGGGCTTATCAGCGCCTCAGTTTCCCCACCTATAAACATTATACAGAAGTAGAGAACAAACAGAACTAGCTTTTAGAGGACTTAGTGATGGGGTTTGAGACCGGAAGCAACTTCGATTGGGTAAACCACTTCCTTTATTTTGTCGCAGTTCCTGATACCAGGAAAGAGAAAAATATGGAACGCTTCACGAATTTGCGTGTCATCCTTGCGCAGGGGCCATGCTAATCTTCTCTGTATCGTTCCAATTTTAGTATATGTGCTGCCGAAGCGAGCACAGTTCGACTTGTGACCCGAGAACTATTTAAAGGGTAAAGATAAAATTTCTTTACACTAACGGTGAACCTCGTTACAAAAGTTTAGCAACAAATTCTTATATGATGTTAGGGTAACATATAGCGGAACCAAATGCGGTCATTTACTGGAGTTGAAAAAGTGTTTCTTTTTCTACCAAATAAAACTCAGGTGGCTGCTGGGAATTATTAATGCCTATATTCAAACGACCCGGAAGTGGGGCGGAGCCGGAGCCGCCGCCGTCCCAGAAGTCTCCGGGAAGCTGTCGCGCTGCGCGGTCGAGTTGTTGGTCGTGGGGAAAGAGAGTGGCGCTGGAACCGGGGAGTTAGGACGAGTGCTGTATGCGGCCGTGGTGTACGGGCCCGTCCGGTGAGCGCGGGACTACGACGGCCCGGAGGGTCAGCCGGCCTCCTGACGGCCCAGGGCAGCGCGGCCCGGAGAAGGCGGGGACTCCTGGGCCCTGGGCGGGGTCTGTGGGGTCAGAGGGCGGGTCTGGAGAGCAAAGGGTTCTGGGTACGTGGCCTGGGCCGCGCTAGGCTTGGTCTGGGGTTTTTGGCGGCAACTCGGGGTCCGGAGCTGGGGGAAATTGGGGCGGGGTCTAGGGATTGTTTGTCCCTGAGGAGGGTCCTCGGACGAATGGAGGGGAGGCTTGAGGGTCTGGGAGACTGGGGGGCGGGACCTAAAGATTGCGCGGGGCCCCTGTGATGGAGTCTGGGTACCGAGGGAGAATTGGAGGTGGGGTCCTGGAAGCCAGGTATCTGGGGGGTGGGGTTTGGAAAGCAAAGGTTGTTGGGGGCGTGGCTGGAGGTCTTTGGGGACTGAGCTGGGGGATTGGTTGGGGTCTCTGGAGCGGAGCCTGAGAGTTTAGGCTGGGCCTGGGAGCTCAAGGAACAAATTGGGAGCGGGGTTTGGAAAGCAAAGATTGAAGGGGATGGGGATGGAAGGCTTTGGGAGCGGAACTTAAAGTGTTGAAGGGGCTTGTGGCGCGGCTTTGTTGTTCTGGAGCAGGGCCTGGAGAATTGGGGACGTGGGGGTTGATCGTATTAACAATCTGACTGGGCTTTTGTGATGGTGAAAGGAAATAACCTATAATTGATGCCGGGCACATAGCTCTGAGGAAACGTTCGCCTCTATTGTTAGCGCTCCACTCAGCACGTCCCACACTAAGACCAAACTGCTGACTCCCCGCCAACCCGGCCAAAGGCAGCCCCACCAGTGCCCTGCCTTCCGAGTAAACCCAGGATCCGACCTCTTCTTACAGTTGCCACTGCCGTCCACCTTGTTACTGGCCTGGACCAGTGCAGTTACTTCCACCCCATCTCCTAAGCTGTACCCTGCAGAGAGCCAGAGGGGTCCTGTTGAAACATAAATAGGTCACAGCCCTCCTGGGGCTCCCACCTCACTCTGGGTGAAAGTTCACCGTCACCCCCACCCTCAGCTCAGCTGCGTGGCCACTTCTTCAGTACCCTAGACTCAGTCCAGCCTCTGTACCTTTGCGGTGGCTGTACCCTCTGCTAGGAATGCTCTTCCCCAGACATCTCCATGCCTCAGACCTCCCTCACACCCATGCTCATATGTTGTCTCCCTGGTGTGGCCTCCTTGACCCTCCATGTTTAAAATGCAGCTCTCCCCACCCCATCCCCAAAACCCAAGGTCAGGGATTGGGCCCTTTTCATTCTCTGGCGACCCAGCATCCAGCATAACTTTTAGTGCCCTACAGGTGCTCAGTGAATGCTACGATGAGCTAGTCCTCTCTGTCACTCCCTCAGGTGGTCATTCCCTCCCTCAGGTGACTGGTGTGTGACCTGTGACAGATGGATCTGGCTTATGTCTGCGAGTGGGAGAAATGGCCCAAGAGCACCCACTGCCCATCAGTGCCCCTGGCGTGCGCCTGGTCCTGCCGCAACCTCATCGCCTTCACCACAGACCTCCGGAACGACGACCAGGGTGTGTCCCCTCACCTCCAGCCCAGCTCCCTGTCCTTCCTCTCCCCACACAGGCTCCCACAGTACCTGGAACACTGCTATTGGGCAACTCCAAGTCTCCAGGCCTGCCTGGGAGCTATCTTCCACCCATCCAGGCCCTCTTAGGGCTTCCTCACTTGTAACTGGGGGAGGTGAGGGTCTCATCCTCACAGGAGTGCAAAGGGCAGGTGCATTGAACTGCTGCCTGCTGTCCTCGGTGAACCTCGCATTGAAGTGCTGGCTACTGTGGGGATGCTCTCCTACCCCTGTGTGATAGGAGGGGCTGAGGGTGGGCAGCCCACTCCGGTTTGTTGGAGACTAGTGCCTCAGTTTCCGGGCCGTACATGTCACTGTTTGGCTTTTGAAAGCCTCTAAGGTGCACGGATGCTGGGCTGTCTTCTCTCCATCATCCGAGTAATGTGCACTCATTACAGAAAATTTAAAAAGCGCAGGAACTGAGGAAAAAGAACCACCTGTCACCTTCCATGTCAGCATGTATGGGGTCATTTTCTTCCCTTTCTGTTTTCTGGGTCTCTTAACAATGTGGTTGTAGACACACTGGTGGCAGACTCCCGGGCCTGCTCTGTTCTCCCTTGGGGACACGGCCTGTTCCTCGTTACTGCCTGGGCCGTCGATCTGGTCAGCAGCACCTCCATGACTCCCCTGTGGGTGGGACATTCTCTGGCTTCCTCCCTGAGTCCCCCTGGGGTCATTGGTTGCCTCAGGGCCATGTCATTGTCACCTTGCTGACCATGCCCTGTCCCCCACCCCGGCAGACCTGACCCGACTGATCCACATCCTGGACACGGAGCATCCCTGGGATGTGCACTCTATCAACTCAGGGCACAGCGAGGCCATCACCTGCCTTGAGTGGGACCAGTCAGGTGAGGGCAGAGCCGAGGGTGTTCCTGCATGGCGGAGGGAGACCACGGTGGTGCTCACCCTTGACTCTGAATCCCAGGGTCACATGCTCTGTCTTTTCCTGGTTATGTCCCCAGAGTCCAGAGCTGGAACTCGAACCTTTGACCTGTGGCTTTGCAGCTGCTGCTGTTCCTGTTCCCCATGTCCAGAGCCATTTCCTCAGCATACCTTGTGCCACTCCCCTGGGCTGCTTTCTCCCAGGCCCTTAACATACTGCGGTGATTATCCCTTCCCGCAGTGGGGGTTTGTGATGCAGGTTTGCCCCCCACAGGCTCCCGGCTACTGTCAGCTGATGCCAACGGACAGATCAAATGCTGGAGTATGGCGGACCATCTGGCCAACAGCTGGGAGAGCTCTGTGGGCAGCCTGGTGGAAGGGGACCCCATTGTGGCCCTGTCCTGGCTGCACAACGGTGTGAAGCTGGCACTGCACGTGGAAAAGGTGGGTGTCCTGTTTGAGAGAACAAGTGCTGTGGACGAGGTCGTTTACTGTCCCCATCTCCCACTATACCTGGCTCCTCTTCTCCCATCACCGGAATCCTCTGGTTTTTTGAGGTGTGGACCTGGCTCACGCTTTTGATTAATCAGTTAACTTCTGTGGGCCAGCCATTTACCCGATGGCTGCTGTCGTCGGTGAGGCTCCCGTTGCAATGATGGCTGCTCTCCTCGAAACCTAGCCCACTCTGATTTAGTAACATTCCAGAATTTCTCTTTCCTCAGCCTGTACTTCAGCCCAACGTCACAGTGAAGCGTGGGAGCCACCTGGGTCAAGGGGCACCTGAATTCAAATCCTGACTTAAAGTCTCTGTGCACCACTTTGCTCATTGTCAAATGGGGTTGATGGTGGATCTTGGTGAAGAGTCAATGAGAGAAGGCATGAGAGGGCTCAGCTCGGGGCCGGGCACAGGTCTGAGGCCCAGGAACCTGCATTCTGCTCCAGCTCACCAGAGGGACACAGATGTTCTCAGGCCACCTAGAGAAACACTGTGTAGCCTCTTGCTCGGGGAGGTTTCAGTGATGAAACACATTTGTCAAGACTCATGGAACTATATGCTTAAAAAAGGGTGAATTTTCTTGCATATAAATCATACCTTAAATCCAATTTACAAACGTAAAACAGTAAGAAAATAGCAGCAGCAGCCAGTACTTTCACAGCACCTCCTGAATGCTTTACTGAAGGGGTCTGTGTTTGTGAGCAGTCTTATCAGTGGCTGCTTCTGCAAATGCAGGGGAAGAGCGAGCAGTCGCAGCAGAGGTACCTGGCCTGTAGAAGTGAAAATGCTATGTCTGGCCCTTTACAGGAGAAGGTTGCAATTCCTGTCCTACACATGTTTAGTCATTTGATCCTCACCACGGTCCTCCAAAGTGCAGATGAGGAGTCTGAGGGCCAGAGAGACCCACATCACATAGTGCTCAAGTGGCCAAGGCAGGATTTGAATTCAAGTCCACATTCTCATGATTTCTGTCTCATTGTTCCTCTGTGTTTTTTTTAGTGTGACTCCCAGAAGGGGGTCTTCGAGTCACAAGAGGCAGACCCAGAATGGCTGGCAGGGTGTCTTTCTTGCCGCCCTAGGCTGGGGACTTCGGCACTAAGTGGATCCCTTTACTCCCTCCCCCACAGTCAGGAGTCTCCAGCTTCGGGGAAAAGTTCTCCCGTGTCAAGTTCTCGCCGTCGCTAACGCTGTTTGGGGGCAAGCCCATGGAGGGCTGGATCGCAGTGACGGTCAGTGGCCTGGTCACCGTGTCCCTACTCAAGCCTAGCGGGCAGGTGCTAACGTCGACAGAGAGCCTGTGCCGGCTGCGCAGCCGTGTGGCCCTGGCTGACATTGCCTTCACGGGTGGTGGCAATATCGTGGTGGCCACGGCGGATGGCAGCAGCGCCTGCCCCGTGCAGTTCTACAAGGTGTGTGTGGGCGTGGTTAGCGAGAAGTGCCGTGTGGACACTGAGATCCTTCCCTCGCTGTTCATGCGCTGTACCACCGATCCCAACCGCAAGGCCAGGTTCCCTGCCGTCACCCACCTCAAGTTCCTGGCCCGTGACATGTCAGAGCAGGTGAGTGCCCAGTGGCTGTGCTCCAACACTCACTGGCAATCCTGGGGTTGGGTGTCCACACAGGCCTCTTGGGGCTAAACCCAGGTGCGGGCAGGGCTGGTCCTTCCGGAGGCCCCGGGAGAACCATTTCTGGCCTTTTCCAGCTTCTAGGGGCACCGCGTCCCTGGCTTGTGGCCCCTCCTCCATCGTCACAGCCAGCAGTGCAGCCTCTTCTATCTCTGACTCTCAGTCTCCTGCCTTCCTCTTATGAGGACCCTGTGATGAGCCCCCTGGAATCCAGGGTCGTCCCCATCTCAGGGGCCCTGACTTAATCCCACCTGCAAAGTCCCTCTGCCATGTGAGGTGACATTTCTGCAGGTCCCTGGACCAGGATGGGTACGACTTGGGGACTGACCCTACTAAGTCACCCGAGTTCCCATCGTTACCGCGCGGCAGTAAGGCCCAAACCCCCACCAGGGAGCACACCATCAGGGTGATGTTTCGTTTCAGCATGGTGGCGGGTGGTGGGGCCTGGGTTCAAATCCACAATGGCTGTGAGGTTGGGGCCTACATGAGCGATTGAGGAGCTGGAGGCCCAGGGAGGGGAGGTGGCTGGATCCGGCAGGCCAGCACTGACTGAGCCCAGGGTACAATGAGTGCCCCACAAAGTGTGCGTGCCCGAGGCACTGCGTCCTCGCCAACCTGCCCGCCGTTTCCCCCAGGTGCTCCTGTGCGCATCCAGCCAGACGAGCAGCATCGTGGAGTGCTGGTCCCTGCGGAAAGAGGGGCTCCCTGTGAACAACATCTTCCAGCAGATCTCTCCTGTGGGTGAGTCCCCCTCGGGGGAGGGAGGCTGGGTCATTTGACTTTTAATTTGGGGAAACTGAGGCCCAAGGAGGCAAAGTCCTTGTCCACAGTCACTCAGCAGGCAGCCTTAACCACCTCACCCTAAAATCTCCTTTGGGGACCATGTGCCTAGTGGAGGAATGGTAGTGCAAAGGTCCTGGGGCACGAGGTCAGGAGCTAGAATGGGGCCACAGGGAGGCATCCAATCCTAAAAGCCATGGAATCTTCTGGAAACCCTGGTATAATGTGAGGAAATCGAGGCTGGAGGGTTTAACTGTGTTTGCCAAGAACACACTCGCTGGATTTCCTCACCTCCCTCTCCCCCATCCTCACACCCACATGAAGCCCCCATGACTCAGGGTGGCCCAAAGACGCCCCACTAAGATAAGCACCCTCTCCTCTCTGACACAGACCCTAGAAAAAGCCACTTCGTTTTCATCCGCTGAAGCCAGAGTTGGGGGGTTTAGGGGGTAAACCCTGCCCCCCAGGTTTCATGCTGCCTCTCCGAAGAAAGCTTGGCTTTTTGCTGATTAGTGTTAATGGACTCTGGAGTGGTTGGACCTGCTGGGATGCTAAGCAGAAGCCGCTAATGAAACAGTGTCAAGAGGACCCTGATGGCTCTGCGCCCCCACCTGTGGTGGTGGTGGTTCCATAAGCTTCCCATTTTGGCCTCAGAGTAATTAATGTAAAGAGGGCCGTCCCTGCCCTGTCGCTGGACCAGCATCCTGGGGAGCTTGTGGACAGCAGCTGGTGGCCCTACAGGGGGCCTCTGTCTCTCCAGGCGCTGGTCAGGGGAAAGGAAGTGTGTAAATGGCTGGGCTGCAGGCCCTCCCTGGACACCCCACTGTGGTTTTTACCCTTACACTCTGTGTACTGAATTCTACTCTGTGACCTCCCTGTGCCTCAGTTTCCCCTGGGAGAGGCGATGTTTGCGGAGACTCTCCTGCTGGTTTTGCAGCAGGTTTATAAACTGGGGAGCCACCCAGGGGCACAGATCTGGAGACACATGGGTGGCAAAGAGGAGCCCTGTGACAGCTTTGCCGTTTAACAAACCAGCCCCAAAGAGGCTCAGAACCATAGCCTGTGTTGTCCTGAGTTGGCTGCCCGCTGCGCCTGCCTGGTTCCTGTTCTTGCCATCACCCTTCGGGCTCGGGCTGCTGATGGCAGCTGGGCCCATTTTCCCAGGGTGCCAGCCCTGCAGACCATCTTGCTGTGAGCCTCTGCCCACATCACGTGCACCAGCGCCCACTGGCCAAGCCCAGTTCACAGAAATCACTCTACCCCCTGTTAGGGGGATATTCAGCATCACGCCGAGGGGTGGACACAGGAAGGAGATATGTCTTATCTGGTAGGGAGAGCTGGAGTCCCACCCAGGACTTCTTAAATCATAAGGGACAGAAAACCCAATGCAAGCTGGCCGAGTTGTAAGGGTTTGTGTGGCGGCAAGGTCTGGGGTGGCATCCCCTTTCAGTTTATCAGGTCCAACCCATCCCCATGGTGCCCCAGGACTGGGTTCTGTTGGCTACCTCCTGTCACATACCCATCCCACACCAAGCAGCTCGCTGGGGCATGTCACCCAGTTGTCAGGGCTGAGGCGGGCCCCGAGGAGGGGCAGGCTGGGGAATTGAAGAAGGGGGCCTGGCTGGTGCCCCTGCGGGGGCCTGTTTGCAGCATTTGTTTTCATTCCATTGCTATTCTGTGTCCCTGCCTCTTTTCAGTTGGTGACAAGCAGCCCATGATTCTTAAATGGAGGATCTTGTCGGCCACCAATGACTTGGACCGGGTATCTGCTGTGGCACTGCCCAAGCTGCCCATCTCACTCACCAACACTGACCTGAAGGTGGCCAGCGACACGCAGTTCTACCCTGGCCTCGGTACGGAGGGCTCTGCCTTAGGTTCGGGTCTCAGGGCCGTGGGAGCCTCCTGGCCTCGAGTCAGTTCCCGGTGAGCTGGTGGCCCTGCTTTAAGGGCAGAGGCTCAAAGGGCTGTGAGGCTGGCTGGTGAAAAGCTGTATCTTTAATATGTAAAGAGCTATTAGAAATCAATAAAACAGAGGTTGGGAACTTGGGGCAAACTTTCCAGATAGGCATCCCCCCCACCCTGTGGTAGCAGCTGAGATGTTGATCCTGGGTTCAGTTCCTGGGCCCGTGACCACGAACAAGTTAGGCTTAAAGTGTTGTGACAGCTGACAGCCCCCCGACCCTGTTACATGTTCATTACAAGCTTAAGGCTCAAGCTCCTGGCTTCACTGACCTCTGTTACCACCATGAGGCCTTTTGTGTGCCCCTGTCCCCTCCCAGCTTGGCCCCCTGAAAGTTGTATGTTTGCTCACATCAGCCAAAACTTAGTGCCAGCTGCAAAGCAGTGGGGGGTGTACAGCCTGAACTGGCAGTGGGGTGCTGCACTGGCTCTCGTGGGCTGTTAGCAAAGGAGGGGCGCGGCTGTTGGGCCAGCCGGCCCGGCATGGGCTCTGGGCCCCAGGCAGCTCAGGCCTCACTGCTCCCCGGGCAGGCACTTCCCATCATCCACAGCTTGCAGGTCGTTCGCCTGACCCCGCATGTGCCCCTCCCCCAGGGCTGGCCCTGGCCTTCCATGATGGCAGCGTCCACATTGTGCACCGACTGTCACTGCAGACCATGGCTGTCTTCTACAGCTCTGTGGCCACACGTGCCGTGGATGAGCCAGCCATCAAGCGCCCTCGGACCACGGGTCCTGCCGTCCACTTCAAGGCCATGCAGCTCTCCTGGACCTCCCTGGCCCTTGTGGGCATCGACAACCATGGGAAGGTAAGCGCTGGCCTGGATGTATCAAAGCCACCTGTGCGGTGGGGACAGGAGGAGTCCCCACGCCATGCCAGCCTGCTGCCTGGGAGGACATGGGCTCTGTCAAGTCACTGTCGGACATCTCCTTGTCACTTGTTTTGGTTCTGTTTCCGTGGCACCAATGTGTGGTAGCCTTGCCCATCACCGTTCCCCAGGCCTTTGTGTGAGGTGCTCAGCTTTCCTGGGGATTGATAGGACCCCCACGGCCCCACGTGGGACTGCGTCTTCCATGGAGGTCCAGTCACCCCAGATGTATGTGCCTTGCAGGTTTAGGGTGGCCCCTCAGGCTGTTTCTGGGAAGTGGGACTCCATTGACGTCCAGTGTGTGCGGCTCCCGCGAGCCCGTGAGTGCTTCTACGCGGCGGTCTTTGATGCCCACCAAGGCAGTGGGGCCAGGACCCAGGTGTGCCCTGTGGCCTCACTGGCCATTCCTTCCCGCAGCTGAGCATGCTCCGCATCTCGCCTTCCATGGGCCACACTCTGGACATGGGCCTGGCCCTGCGACACCTGCTATTCCTGCTGGAGTACTGCATGGTGACTGGCTACGACTGGTGGGATATCCTGCTGCACGTGCAGCCGGCCATGGTGCAGAGCCTCGTGGACAGGCTGCACGAGGAGTACACACGCCAGAGCGCCACCTTGCAGCAGGTAGTGCCAGGCAACACCCCCAACTTCTTCACCTTGAGTTTTCTGTAGAAAGTCAGAACCCTATAGGTGGGACGTGAACTCCTGGGGCCCTGCCTCCCTGCCATGGACAGGGGGCCATGTCCCCAAACTGCTCTGAGTGCGACGTGTGCATGCCAGTTTGGATCCCGGCGAGTCGCCCATGCTACATGACAGGGGCAGCAAATAGGCTCAGACATCAAAGGGGAAGAGAGAGCGATGACCAGACAACACGTGTGTGCCTCTGAAACCACGAGCACCCGGGGGCCTTGAGATCCAGTGGGAGGTCAGTGTGGGCACTGCACAAGCACAGTTGTAGAAATGGGTGGTTTTCCTTTCTGCCAGCAGTGACCAGTAAGATGGTACAAAGGGGAAAAGGACTCCTTCACAAGAACAGCTTGATAGGACAGGAGTGAACCTATTAGGGTGTGTGGACGTGACAGAAATACAATCACACGCTTAGGAGCCCTAACCATGCAGCATTTTAATGCATCGGCGCATTCAGTTGTCCCACGGCACCAGGTCCCCCCAGCACTGCTGACACTGGGCTAGGTTATCTCGGTGGGGGACTGTCCTGGGCATCGTGGGGCCTGAGCAGCCTCCCTGGCCCCACTTCCCCAGTGCAAGGAGCACCCCCAGTGTGACAACCACAATGTTCCCAGACATGGCCCACTGTCCCTTGGGGGCAGATTGACACCCCACACTTCCTATAGGCAGGTCCTCTTACCAGATTCTGCCATTGGAGGTGAGGCACAGAGAGGTTAAGCAGGCTGCTTCACCTTGCCCAGCCAGCTACACGCTGTGGCAAAAGCCTCTCCCGCAGGCTTCTCAGGCGGATGTCCCGCCTCATGCCACCTGTCCCCCAGGTCCTCTCCACCCGGATCCTGGCAATGAAGGCCTCCCTGTGCAAGCTGTCGCCCTGCACGGTGACCCGCGTGTGCGACTACCATGCCAAGCTCTTCCTCATCGCTGTCAGCTCCATGCTCAAGTCCCTGCTGCGTCCACACATCCTCAACACGCCCGACAAGAGTCCCGGCGACCGGCTGACCGAGATCTGCACCAAGATCACGGATGTCGGTGGGTCCTGTCTCTACTCAAGCACTGTTCACTGGTGTCTCCTCTGCCAGGCATGGTTCCTGAAGGAGGGGAATGTGCCAGCCCTGAGGGCTGACCTGGAGCTGGGGGCAGATTTCAACCAGAGAGGAACGAAAGACAAGAAAGACAAGTCAGCCGGGCCTGGGAGCTGTGTCCCTGAGCAAATGCCTGGGAGGGGAGGAGCTGCGGGGGCAGCAGCACAGGTGGGTCTGCGGGCTGTGGGGTCGTCCTGCGGCCGGCGGTGGACAGCCTGCGGCTCTGGGCCCAGCCCCTTCCTGAAGGTCACCCGCTCAGCGATCCTGTCCACTCACTCGCTCACGGCGTTGGGTTGGCCCCAGCTCATGGTGGGAGCCGGTGGGTGGTGAGGCGACGAGGGCGCAAAGTGGGGCCAGCCCGTGCGCACCGTGGGGCCCTGCTGCTCTTGACTGCTCTTCCCTTCCAGACATCGACAAGGTTATGATCAACCTCAAGACAGAAGAGTTTGTGTTAGATATGAACACGCTGCAGGCGCTGCAGCAGCTCCTGCAGTGGGTGGGTGACTTCGTGCTCTACCTGCTGGCCAGCCTGCCCAACCAGGTGTGCACCCTACCTGTCCCTCCCCAGGACCCCCTGCCCCAGAACCCACCGAGTTCCTAGGATGCTGCACACAGTTAAATGCCCAGCCTGAGTGCTTCTCCCCCAGGGCTCTCCACTGCGGCCGGGCCACAGCTTCCTGCGGGACGGCACCTCGCTGGGCATGCTGCGGGAGCTGATGGTTGTCATCCGCATCTGGGGCCTGCTGAAGCCCAGCTGCCTGCCTGTGTACACAGCCACCTCCGACACCCAGGACAGCATGTCCCTGCTCTTCCGTCTGCTCACCAAGCTCTGGATCTGCTGTGAGACACCAGCCCACTACTCCCATCCCCCTACCAACCTACGACCCCTGGCTAAGGCCCCCCACTAGAATAGAAGCACCCACAGGTTGAACCAGCTCTGTCTTGGTCCCCACTGTTTCCCTAGCACCCAGCACAGGTCCAAGTACAGGGTGGGTGCTCATTAGACATCAGCCGTTATTAGGCACTGGTGATTTGTCTTGTGTCGCCAGGCCATGTATTTCTGGAGGGCTAGGTTCTGTCATTCTTGCAGCCCTGTTCGCAGGAAGGCACCCAGTGCTCACTTAATGTTTTTTCAGTGAATGGGTTCCTGTTTTACAGAGAAGACTGAGGCGAGAGAGGGGGAAGAGCTTCCCTGGCCACCCGGGAAGCCAGGGCAGAGCAGGGCTCAGATATGGTCGCTGAGCTCCGAGCTGCGCACGCCGTGCTCATGTCCCGCCGCTCTCCCTGCAGGCCGTGATGAGGGCCCCACGAGCGAGCCAGACGAGGCTCTCGTCGATGAATGCTGCCTGCTGCCCAGCCAGCTGCTCATCCCCAACCTGGACTGGCTGCCTGTCAGCGACGGCCTGGTCAGCCGCCTGCAGCCCAAGCAGCCCCTGCGGCTGCACTTTGGCAAGGCTCCCACTCTGCCTGGCAGCGCCACCACCTTGCAGCTGGATGGCCTCATCAGGTGCGTGCCCTCTGCCTTGTGCCCTTTGCATGTTCCTTCCAGGAGGTTCCCCCTAAAACCACCTGACTCCCACCTTCATGCCTCTGCCTCGGGGCCTGTGCATCTGTTGTACCTGCTGCCTCCTGTCCCCTAGAGATGTCCATCGCTCAGTCACTGAATTCCCCCCACACTCCAGTACCTGTCACTTCCCTCCACTGTCACCTGTGTCTTTACTGATTTGTGCCCTTGGCTGTGTATGTAATAGCCTCCCCGTGGTCTGTCACTGTGTACAGTGCCCACGTGGTGACCTTGGTTACTCGGGCTCCAGCTCCTGCAGAGGTCAAGCTGATACAACGTGGCCCGAGCCCCTTACCATAAACCACACCAGGCCTGGCCTGCGGCCCCCAGCAGATAAAACGCTGTGTCAGGAGGGACCTTCACAGGGCTGAGGGGACCTCTGGCAGTCTGGAGCTAGCCCTGTTTTTGGAAATGTGGAGTCTAAACAGCCAAAGCGTTTAACCCTTTACTGCCCACAGCACCATGGGGTAGGGTTTTGTCCCCATCTCATCGTCGAGTGAACACCTCAGAAAGGTGCAGTCACTGAACCAAGGTCAGAGCCAGGAAGCAGCCTAGTGACAATCCCAACCAGGACCGTCAGGCTCCCACCCCCGCTTGATGCTCATTGGGTGAAAAGACACATGTGACCTCCCCACATAGCCTGTTCCTTTGGGAAGAAGTTTCAGAAAACAGCAGAAGGAAGAGCAGTCTCACCTCCAGGCCCTCCCAGCACTATCTTCCTTGTGTCACGGTGGGACACAGCCTGATGAATCACAGGCTTCTCTGTGTGTGTGCGTTTCAGAACAGACTTTTATGAACGAGGAGGTGATCAGGGGCAGCTTTTGAACCTTTTGTTTTGAAAACTTTTGAACATATTTCACATGAGTATAACAAGCCGTCCCAGCCACCGGGTCCCCTCCAGAAACAGGGTTTCCTGCTGCGAGGTTCTCTGGTGTCATCCAGAGGGCACGGCACCATCCAGGCCCAATATGTCTGCGAGCAGAAAGCATGTGTATGCTCCCCCACATGCACGCACCTTCCCTTGTATTCTGCCGTGGTGGGCGCTTCACGTACACTTTGCATCTGGGAGATGGACCCGTGCCAGCGTGTGCACGCGTGTGTGTGTGTGTGCAGGGCCCTGACGCCCTCCGGTCTCCCCTCGCCTGCCAGGGCACCGGGCCAGCCCAAGATGGACCACCTGCGGAGGCTGCATCTGGGCGCCTATCCCACGGAGGAGTGCAAGGCCTGCACCAGGTGAGCTGCACCCATCCCCTACATTGTCCACTCATGGAGGTGAGGGGACAGTGCCTGAGCCGGGACACAGGACGTGCAGTTAGCTCGGCATGGGTGCAGTGCAGGGAACAGCATTCCTGTGGGGGAACAGCGTGTACAAGGGCACAGTGGCAGGTGGGAGTGGTCCCCCCAGCTCCTCCTCCCACCGGCTCTGCCTGCAGGTGTGGCTGTGTCACCATGCTGAAGTCACCCAACAAGACAACGGCCGTCAAGCAGTGGGAGCAGCGCTGGATCAAGAACTGCCTGTGTGGGGGGCTGTGGCGGCGGATGGCCCTCAGCTGCCCCTGACTCGGGTCTCTGTGTCTTGTAAATAGATTCCTGATGGGCAGGTGACGCTGCTTCCTCATTGGTGACAGCATTCACACACTTGGGACCTTCATCGGGTGTGTTAAAAAATATCTTTGAAAGGTGACTTTTGGGTCCTCATCACCCATGACAGGGAGGGCAGGTGAGGACATGGCCTGAAGCCTCCTCCAGGTGGTGCCCCTCGGCCCAATGGCACCACTGTCTCTCCCTCAGAGCCTAATGGCATGTCCCGGGAGGAGAGGCCCGGCTGTGTATCTACCCGTCCTGGGTGCTGAGACAGACCTGGGCCTGCCCCTTAGGTCTCACAACCCAACTGCTGACCTCCCCGGACCTGCAGACCCCCAGGAGCACCTCCAGATGTCCCAGATCCCAGATCAGAGGGTCCAGGACAGTCTGGGCATCTGTCCTTTAAAACGTCCCATGTGAACCTATCGGGTGTCCAGTGGTTGCTGCCCGTGATGCCAGCCAGGCTCCTGCATCAGTTTGCTCACCTGTAGCTGCTCATCCAGGGGGCTCTGACCTGGGCCGCCCAATAAATGTTCAGCTGGGTTGGGTCACAGGTGCTTGGTGTGTGCTGTTGCCCAGCAGCCCCTTCCCAGGCCCCGCCCACTCCAACTCCCCTCCCCTGTCACGCAGTCTTGGTCTCTGTGCCCATGTGTGTCACACTCTTTCTGTGTCAGCATTTATAGAGTGCCTATCACTGCCAGGCACAGGTCCCGCAGGGGGCAACAGGCTGGGGGTAGGTGGGGGCTCTGCCCCCCCCCCACTGGATCCTCTGTAGGTGGGTTTCTTTTTTTTTTTTTCTTTTTTTTTTTTTTTTTAATTTATTTTTAATTTATTGGGGGTGACAATTGTTAGTAGAATTACATAGATTTCAGTTGTGCAATTCTGTATCACATCATCCATAAATCACACTGTGTGTTCACCACCCAGAGTCAGCTCCCCTTCCATCACCGTACATTTGATCCCCCTCACCCTGTAGGTGGGTTTCTGTGTCCACGTGTGTCCACGTATCTGTCTGCCTTCTTGGTCTCCCCCACCCAGAGCTGCTCAGGCCTGGCCCCCCAGGCACCTTCCTGTATTGCGCCCCCTCAGGTGCCAGGTGCAGTGCCCTGCCTCTCATGTGGTAGTTGGTTCTTAGGTTTTCCTCCGGAGGCTCCAAGGAGGAGGCCAGATCGGCACCTGTGAGAGGTAGCAGCTGCTGCACGCTCCCCTTAGCCTCGGGGTCTCAGGATCTCAGGGAGCCCTTACCAAGGGACTGGGCCAACTTTAAAGCCTTCCTGTCCGCAGCCGCAGGACTGGGTCAGCGTCCAGTCCGAATGTGGTTTGGCTGGTGCTTTCCGTAGGAACTTGGAGCTCCTGGGCTACGTACACCAGGAGGGGACAGGGAAGCTGTCCCTCAGCCCTTCCGTGGGCTCCTGGCCTCATCTGCCACCCTAGTAAAGGGGGGGGCCCCTCGGACAGAGCCGAGTAGAGATGCATGTGGGTGAGGGTCACTGCCCTAGGGACACAGCCATTGTGAGCCAGTGGAGGGAATGTCTGTAAACCATCTGTTCTCAGAATCAGGAGTTTGGGGAGTGGGAACAAGGCCTTTCCCCTACCGAGATGTCCCCTGGTCCTTCCTACCCAACCATACCTGTGATTTGGTCACTGTGCCATCTGCTTGTTGAGGTGGAAAGGCTCGTCCTTCGACAGTCATGTTACCCACACCTCATTGGGCCACATATCTACTTGGACTTGCCCTAGCCCAGGCCCAACGGGAGCAAAGATGCCTCCGTGTGACTCTAGGTCACCTGGACACAGTTGAAGAGGAGGGGACAAACCACCCGCTTCTCTCGACCTGCTGAAACAGCATAAGGGGTGGTGGCTCTGTGTCACTAAGTTCAGGTGGTTTGTTGTGCAGCAGGCATCAGAACATTCTATAAATCATTGCGCAAGCCCAGTGGGTAAAACATGCCTGGCTGCCTGGGAACACCAGCTGGGACACATGAGGTGGCCCGCCTGCCCCGGGTCCCCTGGAATGTTCAAACGGGGAGTCTGTGGATCAAAATGTTTTGTCCCCCACCTGGGTACCAGCCTCCTGAAATAGAAGCGGAGGGTGTGACCTATCCAAGTGGGGTACAGCCAGGGGGCTGGAGGCCACAGCTACTTTGGGTCCTTCCTGCCCCTCCCCCGTGGCTCTCAGGCTTGTCCTGCTCCCCTTCTGGCAAGTGGGAGGGTAACACTTGCATATGAGAGCCATGCACCTGGGGGGCACAACCAGGAGAGGTCCTGCAGGATCAAAGGGATCTTACACGACATTGTCCCCCAGGGCTCTGGTTTCTGCCATGATCACAGGAGCCACCCCCCGCAAAAAAAAAACACACACAAAAACAGGAGCAGTCAGTTCTTCAGGGCAAATGGCATTTAAATCTGTCTCCTGCCAGGCCTTTGCCCAGACTGTGCCTCCTGCCTGGACCCTTTTCTGCTGGGCAAACCCACACAACACTCCCCTGCCCTCAGGATGTGCCCCTGCCCTCCACCCACCCCACCATTCAGGCCACGGGGCTGGGGCTCCAGCTTCCACAGTCATCAGCCTAGCAACAGGGAACATCCAGTTTCACCTGTACCCCCCACCAGTGTTACCAGATAAAAGGCAAGATGCCCAGTAAATGTGAATTTCAGATGAACAATGAGTATTTTTTTAGTTTAAATGTCCCACATGTTACATGGGATCTACTTAACAGCATAAAATGTATTTGTTTTCTGAAAGTCCCACTTGACTGGACAGGCTGTGTTTTTATTTGCTAAATCTGGTCATCCTCCTCCTCCCCAAACTGAATCCATTCAAAGCCGCTCCCTGACGTCATCTTTTTGTTCAGGAAATACCTATCAAATGACTGAGTCTTTGATGCTAAATGACCAGCAATTACATCTCCCGTCCCCTTATTCAAACATGCACAATTTCTCAAATTATACACGAAATCCATGAGCACGCTAAGAACCTCACACCCGTCATCGGAAAGTCTCAATGAGTCACATCCTGTGCACAGAATATGTAACCAACTACCATGAGCAAAACTGGGTCTCAGCTGTGTCCACAGGACCCAGCACACAGGAGGAGCTCCAAAAGCGCTTCTGTGTGAATAAATGACTCGTCCAAACAAAACTTCACCACAGATTCAATCCCAACTTTCTGACCCCCAGTGAGGCACATAACTTCACCTCTCAGACTCTTGTCTGGTTTTGCACAAATGGGAGGTCATGAACACCCTTTATGGACCAGGCTTAATGCCTGGAGCCTGATAGGTGCTGGGCCTCAATGGCCCCTCATCCAGGTGGGAGACACAGCACAGGGCATTGGGATCTGCGTTCTACCCTCTGTCACCTCCCTGTCGTTGCCCAGGAGGGCAATGCGTCTGAGGGGCAGAGTGGTGTGGCTGCTCCGTCAACCTCTGTCTTTGACCCTCTCAGCCCAGGGGATGTCTACGCCGTGGCTCTGGGTTTGAATCCAGACTTTGTCCGGGAGTTTCTGTGTGACCCCAGTAGTCACACGGCCTCTCGGAGCCTGTTTCTCCATTTGGGACACCATCATAATATCACAACTTTACATCTGTGTACCTAAACCTCAGCCCAGAGCAGGGTCTTGCAGACAGTACGCCCACACGCTCCTCTTGGGTAGCAAAGGGAGAGCTGAACACTAGCCGAGGATACACCCCCACGCGAGCCCAACCTACGGCTCCTGGCTCCTCTCGACTTTTAGGAAAGAGTATGGGCGCCACCGTGTGGCCTACATGCTGAGCGGCGCTTCCCTGGGTCTCGGGTAGCCTCTCGACTTCTAGGGAAGAGTAAGGACGCCACCGTGTGGCAAAGATCTAGAACAGCGCCTGTCAGCTCTAGCTAGGCGTCAAAGGCATCGGGTCTCCGGGTTTTGCTCCCTAGGTTCTTCCTGCCAGGTTTGCCGCCTCTCAGCCTTCCGGTCACCTCCTGACACCTCATTATCGATGAACGCGATTTAGATTGTGGATTCTGCCTCCCCCTGGGTCTGGCTCGGCTCCGTGGTGTCCCACATGCAGTGTGTGCTCAATAAAGGCTGATCAGGTCTGTGATGGGGGACGCAGGGGCCGCGGAACTCACTCCCTCCCACGAGCAAACAAACACACAGCCACAGAGACAACAGTTACTCCCGCGACAAGCGAGGGCTGAATAAACAGCTTCTGAACAACAAAGGAGAAAGACCAACAGAGAAGGCTGGGGCTGGGGTGACCTCTCCATCCGTAGGGCGGCTCTGTCCAGGGACTCTGACCTACCTGCAAGGCCTTTACAGCGCCTTGCCAGACACATAGCTGGAGCCCATTTCTGCCCCGAACAAAGGCAGCAAGCCGGGTCCCTGGGTCACCACACACACCTCCCCACCTGGAACTGCTCCTGTTGTTGTGTGGGCCAGTGTCCCCAGTGCCTTAGGCACCCACTTGGTTCCTACCAACCTGCCAACCACCCGGCACACACAGCCGACACAGAGGCCGCTTGTACCTCAGGCCACTTTCTCAATAATGGAAGAGAGAGCTATTCTGTCAAATTCATATAAATAAATCATAGAAATTAAATACAGAATGAAATACGAAATGAAAATACAGAATATCTCTCAATTGAGGAAACAAGAAAAAAAATCTCCAGAAAAAAAACCCCAAGGAAATGGAGACAAGAAATTTGCCTGATAAAGAAGTAAAACAGTGCTCGCTTCGGCAGCACATATACTAAAATTGGAACGATACAGAGAAGATTAGCATGGCCCCTGCGCAAGGATGACACGCAAATTCGTGAAGCGTTCCATATATATTTTTTTTAAATAAAAAAAAGAAGTAAAACAAAACTGTCATAAGGAGGCTCACCAAATTTGAGAGTGAAACAGAGGAACTTACGGAGAACTTCAACAAAGAGAAAGTATAAGAAAGAACCAAGCAGACCTGGAAGAATACAGTAACTGCAATGAAAAATATATGAGAAGGAATTAGCATCAGATTAACTGATACAGAAAAAAGGATTAGTGACCTGGAGGACAACCAATCAGAACAGCAGAAGGAAAAGAGAATTAACGAAAGAAGGATAGTTAGGGGACCTCTGGGATAACATCAAGTGCTCAAACATTTGCATTAATAGGGATCTCAGAGGAGAAGAAAGAAAGGAACAGAACTGTATTTAAAGAAATAACGGTTAAGAACTTTACTAACCTGGGAAGAGAAACAGACATCCAGGTCCAGGAAGCACAAATTGTTGCAAACCTGACAAACTCAAAGAGACCCACACCAAGATATACTGTAGTTAAAATGGCAAAGGTTAAAGGTGAAGGGACAATCCTGAAGGAAGCAAGGGGAAAACAACCAGTTACATACAAAGGAAACCCCCTAAGGCTGTTAGCTGATTTCTCACAAAAGTAAACTCAAATGGATTAAATATTTAAATGCAAGGCCTGAAACTATAAAACTCCTAGAAGAAAACATAGGAAGTAAACTCTTTGACATTGCTCTTAGCAATATCTTTTCGGATATGTCTTCTTAGGCAAGGGAAACAACAGAAAAAATAAACAAATAGGACTACATTAAACTAAAATGTTTTTCCACAACAAAAGAAACCATCAACAAAATGAAGAGACAACCTACTGAATGAGAGTAGATATGGCAAATGAAAATAAGGGATTAATATGGAAAATATGTAAACAACTCATGTAACTCAACATAAAAAAATCCAATAAAAAAAATGGGCAGAGGACCTGAATAGACATTTCTTCAAAGATGACACACAGATGGCCGATAGACACATAAAAAGATGCTCAATGTCACTAATCATGAGGGAAACGCAAATTAAAACCACAAGGAGGTACCACCTCACTCCTGTCAGAATGGCCATCATCAATAAATCAACAAACAACAAGTGTTGGCGAGGAAGTGGAGAAAAGGGAACCCCAGTGCACTGCTGGTAGGATTGCAGATTGTGCAGCCGCTATGGAAAACAGTATGGAGGTTCCTCAAAAAATTAAAAATAGAACTGCATTAGACCCAGCAATTCCATTCCTGGGTAATTACCTGAAGAAATCCAAAACACTAATTCAAAAAGATACATGCAGCCCTATGTTCATTGCAGCATAATTAGTAATAGCCAAGATGTGGAAGTGATATCAGTGTCCAGTGATAGACGAATGGATTAAAAAGGTCATATATATATTATATATAATATATATGTATATATATAATATATATGTGTATATATATATATATATATATAGAGAGAGAGAGAGAGAGAGAGAGAGAGAGAGAGAAAGCCAAAAAAAGTATACACATTTTAAGAAAGGAAAAAACTGTATTAAAATTGTAATACACAATATATACCGATAACAAAAGATGAATACAAGTCATGTTTGACTTCTGCAATTACAAGAGGTGCTCGAAGTGGTTACCATCCGTGTAATTTTAATAGTTTTTTCCTTTCTTAAAATTGTATGCATTTGTTTTGTTGGAGCTCTCTCCTCTCTCTCTGTCTCTCTCTCTCTCTCTCTATATATATATATATATATACACACACACACATATATAGTGAAATATTATTCAATCATAAGAAAAGAACAAAATCTTGCCATTTGTGGCAACATGGATGGACCTAGATGGTATTATGCTGAGTGAAGTAAGTCAGATAAAGATAAATACCATATGACCTCACTTATACGTATGTGGAATCTAAAGAACAAAATATTAGGTTGGTGTAAACGTAATTGCGGTTTTTGCAATTATTTTTAACCTTTTAAACTGCAATTACGTTTGCACCAACCTAATAAATGAACAAACAAAATAGAAACAAAAAATAAAGTCTGACGGGATGCAGAAGTGGGTGACTTTATTGCTTCCTGGTGACTCCAGGCCCTCAGGTCCTCCTCAGGCGGCCTCAGCCCCAGCCATCACACCATCGATCCAGGCCGCGTAGCTCGCCACGCGCGTGTATATGCCCGGCTTCTTGGGGTTGCCGCACACGCGGGATCCGGAGGTGACTACGCCCTCGGCGACGCCCCCGCATACCAGCGGGCCTCCGGAGTCGCCCTGCATGGGACAGGGCCGTGAGGGCTGGTGCACCTCCGCAGGCCCTCCTGTTCTCCTGTGTTCACCTGGAGCTCCGCCACTGCAGTTCCTGTTCCTCCCCCTGGCCTCAACCTGCCCTCTCTCGCATCAATCTGCCCAGGCCCTGCCCACCACTGCAGGCCCCACCCACCAAGGCCCCGCCTTCCCAGCTCTCAGCTCGGCCCCTTCGATTGGCCCCGCCCTCCATGCAGCCCCGCCCTTCTGCTGGCTCCGCCCCACTCCGCACCTTGCAGGTGTCCCGGCGGTTGCTCTCTGCGCACATCATGCGCTCCGTGATGGTGCCGTCGTGATACCTGCGCAGGTTGCAGGTGTCTCGGTCCATCACCCGCAGGGTCAGGTACTGCAGGCGGTCGGGCTGGCGGCCCGTGTGGCTAACCACGCCCCAGCCGGCCACGTCGCAGAGCGTGCGAGCGGCCACGTCGCGGTCCTCTCGCTGCCAGGGCAGGGGCTGCACAGCTGGGCCCAGCTCTGCCTTCTCAGAAAGCTGCAGGTGGGAGGAGATGGGCGTCAGGGCTGGGGTCCGGGGGGCATGTAGCAGGAGGGACTACCGCTGGACTCGGTGGGACCTGGTGGGGGGAGGCGGGCGCCAGGTCTGGGGTCTGGGGGTGTTGGATGCAGCAGGAGGAACTGCCGCTAGACTTGGCCGACCTGCAGCAGGAGCAGGTCATGGTCGATGGTGTCGTGCCGGCTGTCCGGGTGGGGCACTGCGCGGAGTACGTCGTACAGGCGCTTAAAGGGTTCCCTCTGCGACAGCGAGTGCGCGCCCAGGAGCACCTGCACCTTCCCGTCGGCCCTGGGAGTGGGGTAGAGTCCACGTCAGAGCAAGGTCCGCACTCCAACCCCTCCCCCACTCTATAGCCCCGCACCCTCGTCCAGGCCACTCACACGTCCTCCAGGCAATGCGCTGCGCTCAATACCCACTGCTCGGCCACCAGGAAGCCGCCGCACACGTGTTTGCCATTCACCTGCACCGAGGCCATGTAAGGCCGTTGGTGGGAGTTGGCCTCTCTGCCGCCCAGGATTCGGCCGCGGGGCTGCGCCGCTGGGGATGGGCAACAAGCGCGTGAGGACGTAGGGGATGCCTGCAGCCCAGCCCACAGACGCCGTTTCCACACCCCAGGCCGCTCTACCCGCCTCAGACCTGGAATTCCATCCCTGGATCCCCACACCCCAGCGTCGCAAGCTCAGATGCCTGGGGGCCTGGGAAGGATAGGGAATGCCAGGGTCTGGGGCACATTCCGTCACACACAATGAGCAGCACGGGTTCTATTTAAACCTAAGAAAAGTCCCAAGAAAAGTGGAGCTGACAGGACCAACACTCCTGCTGGCCTGTTCGGCCCGCCGGCCGCCAGTTTCCACTGTAGAACTGCGCATTTCAGATCCAAGTTTTGAGAATTCCTGGACTTTCAGAGTCTTCCATTCACAAGGACACTGACCCCTTCTGCCCACCGAGAGGGGCTGGGAGACAGTCCTGTGTGACAGAGGGGGTCCCTGGCTGACTGCTCTGTAGGCGGGTGGCCCCTAGCTGGTCCACTCCAGTTACAGGTTCACTCACCGCATAGAGCTGCTCCTAGGAGGATCAGAGCCGCCAGGTGCACTGAGAGGTTTGCCATGATGCTGCTGTTACCGCCACACTGATTCAGGCGGGGTCCTGGGACACTCTTATGAGGGTGGAGGGGGTGGTGGCTGCCACAGGCCCTGTCTGCTGGGTGGGCAGTCACCCAGCTAGGAAAGAAAAGCCCGCCCCCGCCGGCCCGCTTCACTCTCCTCTGGGTGGGGTTCTCTCCTGCTGTACTTTGCACCACAAGGGGTGCCTCCTGCCTCCGTGCACCTGGCCCAGGGTTGGCTCTGGTGTGGTGAGCAGCCCAGGGTTGGCTCTGGTGTGGTGAGCAGCCCCTTAGGGTGGGCAGAAGCAGGGCGAAGGGACAACCCACACCCACGCCCCCAGAGCACCCCTCCAGCCCCAGGTTTCGAAACAGCAGCTGGAGGCCACGGTTTATAAACAACCCACTTCCTCATTTTTTTGCTCCTCCCTTTTCTCTCTTCCTTTTCCAGCTTGGAGGGGGTAGGAGGAAGGTCACCCCACACCCTTGTCCCATTGCTGCAGCTCTGGAGCCTGATACCCCAACAAGCAGGACATTAGAAAGGTGGTGTGTAGGGGCAAGTGGAAAGACTGTGCCTTCAACAAGGAAATTTAAATGGAAAGTTCAGTGTCTGCCTTTAGGTGTGGCTTGATCCAGGTGCCTTGAACAATGTCAGGCCGCTGTCTCTGGTTTCTCCTTCCTCCTTGATGGCTTTTCTCCTAACCAGGCTCCAGCGTTGTGGCCTCAGAGGCCCCAGACTCAGCCCAGTGGCTCAGTGCCCCCCCTCCGCAATTCCCCATCACTCCAGCCAGTGTCTCCAGGCTGTCTCTGATTGGCTGAGTTTGGATCACATGCCCCCTCCCAAACCAGTCACTGCAGGCAGGGGATGGCAGGTTCTGATGAGCAGAACTCGGGTCACATGACCCTCTCTGTAAGGTGGGGATGGGGGATCAACATCTCATGTACCTATTGGGGGGGGGTGATGGGACCAGAAGGGGGGGATGGACCTCATATGACCCCAGTGGGAACAGTACACAATACTTTCCCCTTTTTTTTTCCTTCCTCACAGCGGATTATTTCATACATACAGAAAAAATTAGAAAATAACATGTGATCTGTTAGATCCTAACATATTTCCTTATTAAAATCAGTTCTGAACAAATGCCCATGAGGATATGAGGTCCAAATTATGTGAGTAAGAGTGTTTAAAATTGCAACAAAATTTGGAAACCACCCTGGAAGATGGGGCGGTTCAATAAATAACCCTGATGGTCCCCAGATGTCATGTGGATGTGGAAAGACTGCCTGCGTATAGTATTGAGTGGAAAAAGCAATTGCATGGCAGATGGTCACATTTCTGAGCAGCTGTTCCTTGGAGAGGTGGGATAAGGGGACACCCTGCGGGAAGAGCAGTCAGGCAGAGGGGACAGCCAAAGCAAAGGCCCTGAGGGGGACCTAGGCTTCTGAGCTCCAGCGGGAAGGTATTGGGGGCCAGGGGACAGAGAGGGGAGAGGAGATTCATCCCAAACTCATGGCGTGTGTGGGGGACAGCATTACCTGATGGTATTTCTCTATTTGCTTGCTTAAGTGATTGTTTCTTCCCCCACTGTCAGACTGTGAGCTGCGTGATGGCAGAGGCCATATCTGTTGTGGTCCCTGCCTGTGGCCCCAGGAAGGTAGAAGAGGGGTACAGGCTGGTCCCCTCTTTCAGGGCTGCAACTTCCATCTGGTCTGGGGGATGCCTTGGAAATCATCTGCTCTGCCCTTCCCCCTTTGGCAGAGTAAAATGCTGGGGAGGTGAAGGAGGGCTCGTCTGTGTCACCCAATGAGACCCCAACCCCCCTTACCATACAGCACCTCACTCCTCCCCGCAGGGAAACGGAGGCTCAGAGACAGTGAGCAAGTTGCCCAAAGTTAGAGCTTGGACTCAAAGCCAGGCTCCCGAACAGGGCTTCACCTCTCTTGCTCTGTAAAACAGGGCACTGACGGGACCGGCCACAAGGGCTGGAGCCTCAGAGGGCTGGATGAGCGAACACTTGCAAAGACTGAGAATGATTCCTGCACCTGGTAAGCACTCAACGAACACCTGCTACAGTGCTTTGTGTCATCACCACGTGCAATGCTAATTTAATCACACAAAACCCGGTTTTACATGAGGGAAACCAGAAATGGCAACTGGCATTCTTTGTGGAGGGTGGAGAAGGAACTTACTCCAATGCTCATACTCGTGAGATTCCCAAGATGCTCTCATGACTGCTTTCAACGCCCAATTACACAACCAACACCAAGACACAGTCTACAAAACAGAGGGTTTTTATTGTGCCAGATGCTGCATAACGGAGCGTGGGAAGGCCCCAGCCAGGGGCAGGTGAGGTGGGGTGACAGGGCCAGCCCCTTCTAGCGGATCCTGCTTGCAGGGTCCCTGGGGTGGAGATGGGGCTGGTCACCGGGGCTGCGAATGATGGAGTTGATCCAGTCGGCAAACTGCGCGACGGGGGCAAAGGCGTCTGGGTACAAGCCGGAGCCACAGCTTCCCCGGATGAAGGAGTCAATCCCATGGATCAGCCCGTTGCAGACAAGAGGCCCACCGGAGTCCCCCTGTGTGTGGAGCCAGACTAGGTGGGGAGGCTGGGCTTCCGGGGCTCCCCACCCACTGCCCTTCAGAGTTGGGAAGTCTTTCCCAGGGTCTGGCTGCAGTTCCACTTGCTGCAGTCTGGGCAGGAGTGAGGGTGGAGTGGTGAGGGGATGCGGGTACTTACGAAGCAGATGCCTGCCCGCCGGCGAGGCACCATTGTGCACACATTTGTGGGGCGGCAGAGGGATGTTACCACGGTCACGTTGAGCTCCTGCAGGACTCTGGGTGGTGGCCGGTTGGTGCCCAACCGGCCCCAGCCCATGGCTAGGCACTGCACCCCATTGCCCACGCCTTGGTCCTGATCGGGCAGCTGGGCCACCTGCACATTGGCATTGATGGTGGCTGACCCATTGAGCTGTAGTGGGCAGGGCAGAGGACAGGAGAGTCACACAGGGAGGTGGGCACCGGCCCTCCCCTTTCTGGGCCTCAATTTCCCCACATAAGGTCCCACCATGGTTCTGGGATTTTACGGAGTAGGCTGCCCACCCAGTGAGATGCTCCCCACCCTCAGTCTCAGTTTTCCCATCTCTGAAATAGGAACAACAACAGTGGCTCAGGGCGTCCCTGGATGTGTATTGAGAGGAGTAAACATACATACTCAATATAACAAGCTATGGGCAACACCAATGACAACGAAACCGTATTCTAAAACATTCCAGAGAATAATCATAACTCTGCCAGCAGTGGGGAAGGGAGGGTTTCTCCCTCCAGTTTCCCTTCAGCCCAGATGTGGGGAATTTTGCCATTTCACAAAGGCAGGAACAGTCCCTGGGCACAGGGCCATCAAACACAAATAATCATAACATTTTGTTGATTGACAACTAGATCTCTCTGTGTCTAGATCTCTCTGTGTCTTCTCGTTCACTCTCTCAACAGCTTTGCCAGGAGGGGCTTGTTTCCCCAGGTTACATGAGTGGAAACTGAGGCACAGAGACGAACTATCAAGTTAGAGCCGCATGTGACCTCCAGTGTTTCCGCTCTGTCTCTGCCCTTTCCAAGCCTTTGGCCCTGGGCCTTTGCACCTGCCGGTCCCCTGCCTGGGCATCACTTCCCACCCCACTGGCCTTGCACCTTCAGAATCACGATGTCGTTCAGCAGCCTCTCGGGGTCGAAGCCATTTTCAAAGACTTGCTGGATGGCAAACGACTGTTGGGTGGGCTCACGCTGCCCCAGGTTGTGTGCCCCCAGCACCGCCCGCACCCTCTGGAAGTTTCTATAGGCAAAATGGGTGCAGGAGGTGATTCGAGGTGGCCCCAGGCGTTGGGGGTAGCTGAGAGACTCCAGAGCTCAGCCAAGCCCGGCTCTACACCCAGGGGTAGCATCGCCACCCTGGGCAGATGCTTGGGCTCATTGGCTGAACGCCCCCACTTGGGCCTGGTAGGGGAGATGCGTTCATGGGGGACCCCTGGAGGAGCCTGGGCCCTGGTCTCACTCTCCCCCTTTGACAGATGTGGAAACAGAGGGTCTGAGAAGGGAAGACACACGGGGTGGCGAGGGCAGGGAAGGCGATCACTCACATGCCGTTCACACAGTGCGCGGCCGACATGACAAAGTTCGGGGCCACCAGGGTGCCACCGCAGAAGTGGCCTCCTTGCCGCTGCAGAGACACCATGAAGGGCCATGCGTGGGGCTGGGCCTGCCGACCACCCACGATCTCAGAGGCTAGCGCGGGACCTGGGGATACGTGGAGGCGGGGGTAGTGAGTGCCACGCAGGAGCCCCACCTGCTGAGCCAGTCAGCCCTTGAACTCTCACCAGGAACCCACAGATCAGGGCTCTTCATGTGCCAGATGAGGAAACTGAGGCACAGAGAGATAGGGGGCCTCCTACTGCCCCCTGCCAGGGCACAGCTAGATCTGGATTTAATTTGGCTTTGCAGTCCCCAGAGCATGCCCAGTGATGCCCCAGTTCAAACTCTGGGCTCTTCACCACTCTGGACCTCGGTCTCTTTCTCTGGAAACAGGTCTCCCCATCCCAGCCATCACCTCCCCATGAGGGTGAAGAGGCCACGCAGGTTTAGGGCACAGTGGAGAGGCAGGAATGGAGGCCGAGAGAGAGATGGACAGACATGTGGCCCCACTCACCGCCCAGCAGCATGGTCAGCAGGATGGAGGTGAAGGTAGGACCGGACGGTCTGCAGCTTTGGGTCATGGTCGGGCGGGGGCTTTGATGTCTGTGCACCCCCGTGCCCACCGGGCCTTCTTATGGCTTGATGCCTGGGACCGTTGCATTGCCCCACTTCCTTTCCCCACCTCCAGGACAAGGGCGATGATGGGAAGACAGTGGGGGTGGGGGGAGGGGGCGGCGTGAGGGGCCTGGGTTGGCTCCAGATAAAATTCAGGACACACAATTAAATTTGAAATCAGATAAACAATGTTTTTTAGTGTGTGTCCCAAATATTATACTTATTTAGGAACTTAGTCATTGTTTACCTAGCATTCAAGTTTAACTGGATGTCTTATATTTTTGCTAAATCTGGCAAGCCTAGGCCCAAAGGGCGTTGGCTGGTTTCCCCACTTGCCTTAGTTTACCCAGGGCACAGGGGTGATGGAGGACTGCTGGGTCCCACTTGAGAAGAGGAAACTGAGGCACAGCGAGGTGTTCCCCCATGAGTTCCTACACAGTGACACGGTGGGTAAGCTAGGCTTGAACCCAGGCCCCACAGTTTCCAGCTGGAGGGTGATTTGCTCCACCTTCCTCTTGGGGCTTGGCCTGCCAACCTCTCTTTGATTGTTGCCCACAACAGGGACTCCCTCCCACCCAGGGCCACATCAGTCTCTGGCTGCCAACAGACGTTCTGGGAAAGAACCCCTTCTCTCTGAGTTTTGCTGAACTCCCTTCCCTCCTGAAGTTGGAGAGCTTCTGCTGGGCCAGTGGAAGAATTCAATCCGAACAACAAGGCCCAACCCCCACCCCATGGCCTGGTTCCTCTTCCCACCTCCCCCAGGATGCTCCAGCTGCAACGGCCATAGCCAAGGCTGTCGCAAGAAGCAACGTTCTCCTGGCCCGGAGCAGGGTTCAGGGGAGGGAAACAACGGATCCATCGGCAGGAAGAGGCAGGCGGGAGCACCAGGGGTGCCCGGAACCAGAGCTGGAATCCTGTTCGTCCCTGGGTCGACCCCGATGCATGGCCACGAGCAAACAAACTCCCTTCTCTCTCAAGTAAGGATGACAGCACTGCGCTCCCAGACCCTGGCGCACAGCAAGCACTCCATGTCTGCCCTTCATTCCTCCCGTATCAACCAGTCCTACCCCGCTCCCTGCTTGGCAGGGCTCCCACCCAATTGCATTAAAGTTATCATAGAGCACTGAGTAAGCACCTGCTGGATACACAGTCCTGTTTCCAGTCCTGGAATGGGGGAGAGTGGAGGAAGCCATGTCTTTGGGGGAAGAGTGGCTCAGGCAGAAAGACCCCATTTAACCAAAGCTGCATTTATCGATCACCACCTGTATACTATGTTCCCACATCTCATGGTGGTCAAGCTTATATCCTGGTGTGGCCACTTGCCCACTACATAACTTCAGGCCACTGACTTAACTCTTCTGTGCCTCAGTTTCCTTTTCTGTAAAAGGAAAGTTATAATAATAGGCTCCATCACATAGGCTGTCCCAAGGATTAAATGAATGAACATTTGTAAAGATTTTGGATAAGAAAGTGATATCCTGGAGGGTTTGTTAGCCATTAACCACCTCCAGGAGGGCAGGATGGTGATTGTCTGGTGGGTATAGGCTAGGATGCGAACACTGGGCTTCTAATTTGCAATCAGAGTAGTGGCGACACTGGCGACACCCTTATAATGAGTCATGGAGCTTACAAGTAAGACGCGCGCATTTTTAGGTCTCAGTTACAGCCCAGTAAGAAAACAATGATTTGAGTGCCTTTCCCCACTGCTGGAGGCCTGGGGATCCCTGAGCTATAGGAAGCAACCCCGTACAGCTGTGGTCACCAGCAGCAGAGACTACCCCCACACCCTCCCCTCAAGGAATCCCTTTCACCCTGAGGCCTTCCAAGTGTGTGCTGATCATCCTGCTTGTTATTCCCATGGGCTTCTTTCAACAGCTCAGCTAACCTCTGGCAAATCCACCCAACACCTCCCTAAACCCCACCAATTCCCACTATTGGGTCTGGTCTCTGCTGTGTAGGGCTTCCCTGGGTCATCTTTCACACACATCAGCCCCAGAGAACCCTCCTGGCGGTGTTTTTGTTGGTCTTTCTGTTTCCAGCATTCCCTCTAGCAAAACTCTTCTACCCCCAACACTGTGGGCTTTTTATAGAAACCGCTTCCCCGCCTTGGGCCCCTGGGAGATGCAGGGAATTCCCAGCAGGGAATTCCCCTGACACTCATTAGCTTATATTTCCCAGGATTCATCCAGGTCCCCTGTCTCCGCACACATTTTCTCCTGGTGCTGCTGGTGTAAACCAGTCATAGCACCTACACTGGGGTGGTAACTGAGGTATAAAAGAGTTGCAGAACTGGGCAGGCCTGGGAATTCTCGTTCTTGCTTGTATTTTGTACGCTGCCACCAGGTGGTGGCAGAGTAAATCAATAACGAAAGATCCGCCTTCCAATTCCAGTGTGTCCCATGAGCAGTTTGGCCCCTCTCTCTGAGCCTCATTCCCATGGCCATTTGCCCACTGGCCAATGACCTCTACCGCTCCCTGCCTCAGGCCTCTCCTCTAGGCTTACCCCAGTTCATATCTGTGGTCTGGCATCCTCTATTCCCACCACCTCTCTGAACTCTCCTCCCCCACCACCTTGCCTTGCTCCATTCCAGCTGCAGTGCAGCCTTGCAGTCCCTCTGCCCTCGCTATGCCCCTGTCTGGGGGCCCTTCCCCTCCTGTTCCTGTTTGTGCATTGGCAGTCACCTCAGTCATTGCCGCCTCCTCCAGGAAGCCTCCCTAATGGCTGCTCTGCCTGCCTCTGACCGGGGAGGAGCCCCACAGGCCCCAGGCATTCTCTGTTACCACAGCCTGGTCTTCCAGCAGCCTCACCACACACCCCCAGCTGGAGACACAGAGCTGGAAATGACACCCCCCAGCCTTGAGGGTCAGGGTGAAGCTCCGTGGACAGTTCTGGGAAATGTCTGGGGTGACTCCCTTTTCCAGACAATGAAACTGGGCCACAGAGATGGACAGCAGCTTGCACAGGGCCATAGCAGCGGGGTTGGATTAGATCCCATGTCTGTGGGCATGGGAGGGTGGGGAGAATGCACTGTGACCTGAGCCCTCCACGGACCTCCAGGCCTTGGCTCCAAATCCCCATCCCGAGTCTGGGGTCTGGGGACTCACATGCTGGGGACACTCTCCCACATTCGCGACAGACACGAGCCAGAGGGGGGTTTCAAGTTTTATTGATGTCACCATGGGCTGAGCACCGGCCCCCTCCCTGTCCTGTTAGGGCTTGCTGTCTGGCCTCAGCCCTGGGGCATCAGTCTGGAAGGGGAGGCTCGGGGGCTGTCCTCGGCCCCCTGCGCTTCTCAACACGGATTGAATCCAGTCCACGTAGAGGGACACTCGAGCGAAGAAGTCGGGGTACTGGCGGGTAGCGCACTCCCGGATCAAGAAGGAGTCCACGGCCTGGATGACGCTGTCGCAGATCAAGGGGCCGCCTGAGTCCCCCTGTGAAGTGTGGGGACAGGTCACTCAGTCACCCAGGACTTGGCTACGTCAGGGAAAGGGTGGCTGAAGACGACCTAACGCCATTTACGGGTAAAATGTTTCCAGTCCAAAATTTTCTTTAGGACACGTGGACGAGAGAGGGAGATGAGGCCACTCTGGAAGACAGCAGGCGTTTCTTCCAGAGTGGCCTCATCTGTATACCTGGATCCCTGGATTGAGACTAGGCTAGTCACCCACACCTCCCCAGGTCTGAGAGGGCCCCAGGAAGGGACAGTCCCCAGACCTATGAGGGCCACCAGGTATGACCTGAGCGGCCCCCTCTGTGCCTGTGGGAGCTGAGGCTGTTCCATGGATCATCCTCTGAACCCTCACAATGGGTGTACCCTCCTTCCAGATGGGGAGACTGAGGCCCAGCCTGCAGCTGCTCAGTGAAGAGGAAGTGGATTCGAACTGCAGCCTACCACCCACCCTCCTTCCCCTGGGTGGCCGCTGGAGCCTCCTCTGCTCCAGGGCAGCTCCAGCCTCTAGGGAGGTCCCTCAAGCCATCCAAACGCGGTGTGGGGCACTGGGAGCTGAGCGGATACATACGAAGCAGATGCCAGCTTTGCGACGGGGAACAAAGGTGCACACATTATGTGGCCGGCACAGGAAGGTGACCACGGTGACATTGAGCTCCTGCAGGACGTGGGGCAACGGCGCACGGGTGCCCAGCCTGCCCCAGCCCATGGCCAGGCACTGAGTGCCGTGGGGCAGCTGCTGGTCCTGCTGGGGGAGCTGGGCCACCGCAACCTGGGCGTTGAGGTTGGCCGGGCGGTCCAGCTGGGGCAGGGAGAGAGTGGGTGGGCAGTGAGACCCTGTCTACAGGCCCCATAGCCACCCCCTCCTCACATCCAGCCATGTCCTGACCACCCCAAAGTGCCTCCTCTGGGCTTTTGCACATGCTGTTCCCTCCACCTGCCCCCTTCTCACTCACTCTCAGGTTCTACCTTGGAGGTCACCTCTTCCAGGGAGCCTACCCTGATTGACCTTCCAAACTCTGCCAGAGCTGTTTTACAGTCTCTGACACTGCGGGCCTCCCCTTGTAGCATTTGTCACTATGGCATGCATTCACTTACAAAGCAATTATTGAGTGCCAACTGTATGCTCCATCCTCTCCTAAACCCTGGGGATCCTACCTCCAAGAGGATGACAAACATATAGTCAAGGGAAATGATGACATGGTGAACCATAAATCAGGGCTGTCGTTCCTGCTAGGGTGAGGGGAGCCCTTGCTAAGAAGGTGAGGTTGGCACCTAGGCTGGGAACTACTGTCTGAATGGCTCTCTCCCTGCCAGGCCTGCTGTGTATCAGGCCATGTACCAGCTGATGAAGGATCAGCCAGCCCACCCACCTGCAGGAGGAGAATGTCGTTGAGCTTCTGCTCAGGGTCGTAGTTGTTGCCAAACTGGCGAGCGATGGAGAACCTCTGCTGGCTGGGCTCAGCATTCTGCAGGTTGTGGGCCCCGAGCACCACCTCCACCAGGGCGGGGGGCCTGCAGGGTCAGGGCACTCATGCCTCGGCCCCCACGTCCTCCACTCCCCACCCCAAAGAGCACCCTTAGGCCCAGGGTGCAGCCCCCTTGGTGACAGACCCAGGCAGGGCCGCCTCCCCCCTCACTTACATGTTCTGCAAGCAGTGGGCCGCGGTCAGCACAAACCTCGGATGGATCAAGGTGCCCCCACAGAAGTGGTTTCCTGCCACCTGCAGTGATGCTATGTAGGGTCGTGAGTGGGGCTCCGCTTCCCGGCCACCCACGATCTCTGCGGCCTGTGCTGCCCCTGAGGATATGGGCGTCGCAGCTGTCACTTTTCCCGGCTGGGCCCATCCCCACCCACCTCCCTGGGAGGGAAGCACTGTCCATTTTGCAGATGGAGAAACTGAGTCAAATGTCCCAGAGCTCCACCTTGCTCCCTTCTCCCTCCCCTTGAGGCCTTCATCCCAAGCAGTGAGTGGGTCCTGGCCTGCTCCTGCCTCAGTCTCCCTGTCTGCGCCGTGAGGGCGTTGGGCTGGCCGTCGTGGGTGGAATCAGCAAAGCCTGGCTTGTTGGACTGAGGAGCATGTGGCCCCACTCACGGGCCAACAGCATGGCCAGCAGGACCAGGGCCAGAGCAGCGCCGGAGAGTCTGTCGCTTTGGGTCATGCTTGGGTGCAGGCTCTGGGATTCCCCGGCCTGCCCATCCCTCTTATAGCCCAATGTTCAGAGGCCGTTGGGGTTGCCCCACGCCTGGGCTGGGCATCCCCACTTCCTCCTTCCAACTTTGGGGCCACAGGGAGCTGGTGGTTGAACAACACTCCAGGAGGACGTGGAGAGTTAAGCTCAGGGCCCTGACTCCCCTGTGAGTGTGGGAAGCCCACCCCATTCCGGGATCCCCTGGACAAAGGGCAGCATAACAGCCCTCAGTGGGGCACACATTCCACCCTCCATACCTCCCCCCATGGGATCCCTTGGCCCCAGCAAAGCGGGATATGGCTGGCGTGTCCAGGCGCTAGAGTGAGCCCCACTCATGGGGACTGGAAAAGCGACGGGAAGAGCAGTGGGAGCCACAGAGGCGTGTGACCACCTGAGACCCAAAAGAATTCACTGTTCCCTCTAAGGCAGAGTTCTCGCCCAGGTGACTGTGCTCCCAGGGGACACTGGGCCTTGTTTAGGGACATCTGTGGTTGTCAGGACCGGAGGAGCTCCTGGCATTGAGTGAGTGGGGCCAGGGATTCTGCTCAACCCCCCACCATGCCCAGGATTGGGGGGGGGGGCAGACAACCGCCCTGTCCCAGTGTTCACGAGGCTGAGGAGAAGAGATCTTAGTTAATTATTTGGGAAAAACTTGAGTTCATTCCCTGCTCACAGTAAATACCAGAATAAACCCCAATAGCCACACGGTATAAACCAGGGTGGCCCCAGTACTTCCTCCCTCCTCCCACTCGGGCTGTGTACTAAATGTGAGCAGCCTCCTAGGACCTCAGAGTCAAGTGGGTATGGAGTGTAGTCTCTTGGATCAGCAGAACCTCTGACCCATGGGTTAAAGGAGGGAGGCGCTGACACTCTCCACAATGGACCCTGAACACACGGTGCTCACGAGAGAAGCCGGACACACAAGGCCACACAGTGTGTGATTCCACTTATGGGAAACGTCCAGAACAGGCGCGTCCACAGACAGGACGTGGGTTAGTGGTTTCGGGGGATGGTAGCGGGGATGAGGCTTCCTTTTTGGGGTGAGGGAATGTTCTGGAACTAGATAGAGATAGTGGTTACATAACACTATGAATGCACCAAATGCCACTGAATTGTTAAACGGGCAAGTCACATGGCTTATAAAGTATGTTTCAATAAAGCTTTAACCAAAAAAAGAAAAAGAAACACACACACACAAACCCTGCTAGATGATGCACCCATGAAGGGGGAGCCTCCCTGCAAAGTCTTGGGGTCATTCACCGGCAGGGAGATGGTCCAGGGTCCCCCTGACCAAGTGCTCTGCTCCAGGTGTGCATCACACCGAGGCCTGGGGGCAGGCAGGTGAGTACAGGATGGGGGCTGCCTGCAGGCAGAGGGAATAGGGGATGTGAAGGCTCCTGGCTGGGGCAGGAGTGGGGCGTGGGGAGGGGGAGGCGTGACTGTAACGGCAAGGAAGCCTCTGGGGCCTCAGGGGGTAGGACTGGCGGGTGGAGGGGAAGCTGTAGCCTTCCCACTCCAAGTGTTGGTGGTGTAATTAGCAACGGGGCCACAGGGGCGGGAATGTGGGTCCATGGGGTCACTAGGACTCAGGCGAGGAGGGAAAGAGAGCAAGCGGGGCCCAGTCTGTGTCTGTCTCTTTTTCGTCTCTTCTCCTTAAAAAAGAAAAATACTCTTTTCTTGAGTGTGTCAATGTGGGTGACTCCAAGCTGGAGGACCACACGCTCTTGGACCCCAACCCCCTCAGGCCTCAGTTTCCCCATCTGAACAATGAGTAGGCAGTGACTTGATCTGTCTAAACTCCAGCTAGAACCCCTGCACCGATCTGGGCTCCTGCACTGCCACTGACATTCCTCTCTGGGCCTCGGTCTCCCCATCTGTGAAATGGGTTAATGGCAACGCAACTAACCTTAGTGGTGGGTCAGTCTGGGCAAACACTGGGGGCTCCTGGTGTCAGTGGGCTGCATTGGGGGCACTGGCACTCAGGGCAGAGGACTGCAGAGCCCCACAGACCCCGACACCACGCAGCTCGGGGCAGAGCTCTGGCCCCCTTTGTACGGGTCGCAGGTTCAAGGTGTTAATGGGTCATGGCGCACACGCTATCTACAAGCCTTGCAAACCAGGCAATTCGTGGCCCAGTCCATGATACAGGGGTTGCCTCTTGCAACTCAGATCAGCAACATTAAGGCTCAGCTATAATGCAGCGCTCCCTCCAGCACAAAGAGGTGTACTGCTCTTCTTTAACTTATTGTTAGCTTTTAAGCTTGATTTCTGCCCCCACATAATCCAAGCATCTAAAAGACATGTAAAAAAGACTGGAAAGTCTTGTTGCAGCTCCACCCCCTCCGCCACCAAGTAAACTAACTGGGTGTCCTGGGCTTCTGGGTGCTCTGATCTGTAAAAGAAAGTGTAACACACACACACACACACACACACACTGTTTGTCTCCACTGTCCCGTGAAGACCCCTTGGGTCAGTGAACAAGGAGCCTCCACCCTTTAGACAGCTGCATAATGAACCAGACTTTGAGCATTCTGTGTCTCCTCCTGGGGACACTGGATTGTTTTCAGTCTCTTTTCCTTCTAGCCATGTGGTAGGATCTATCCTTGTACACTTGTCCTCCACACAGTACAGGGTGACAGATGGGGTCAACCCCAAGGTGGCGCTGCTGGCTCAGAGGCCCCACATCGGTCTTTACCAGGAGGGCACCCCAGTGACGTGCCCGCCCCCAGGCAGATGCCCACAGTGTTCTCAAACTGCAGGATTTTTGCACATCCCACAGGTTGAAAAATAAAATGGTGTCTTCACAGAGGTCTGCTCACATTTCTCATATAATCAATGAAGGTAAAGTTGTTTCTGTGTCTTCAAGGTTCTTTTTTTTTCTTTGCTGTAAACCATCTGTTTACATCCTTTACCCATTTTTATACTACTGGGTTGCTGTTTTTTTCTTATTGAGTACAAGTGGTCATTATATATTAGACTTATTACAATTGTATTTTATTATGCATTATTAACTATATGCATTTTAAATATATATAAGTATGTAATGTAGTGATGTATAATAAATAATGATATATATTATTTAAATTTTTATATTAACAAAAAACTTTTTCCCCCCTTTCTTCTGCGTCCCCCCAACACTCCGGTTCAAGCCGTTGTTTCTCAGCCTAGTTGTGTAGGACACAGCTCCCTGGCCCACGCTGGTGTTATGAGCCTTGCGCTCTCCCCAGCTGAGGCAGTCAGTCGCTGGTCGTCGGTCGGCCGCTCACAGCAGCTCACGGGCAGCTGGCCACTGACACTGGCCGCCAGCCACTGGCTGCTCCTGGCAGCACTCAGCAGCCGGCAGCAGCTCATGCCAACCTCTGGCTGCTCACCACAGTCCAGCTCTGGAGTTGTTGTTCACAATCTTAGCTGTAGAGGGCGCAGCTCACTGGCCCATGTAGGAATTGAACTGGCGACCTCGGTGCTAGGAGCATGCTGCTCCAACCACCTGACCCACCCGGCTGGCCCCTTTAACAAAAAAATTTAGTTTAATAAACTATCGTATGTAATATATAATTCTATTGACATATTATTTCCATATAATTACATTTATTATTTAACAACATTATTTACATTTTAGCATTTTAACTCTTCCTATATTAGGCACATGAGCCTTCTGTGATTCAAGTGGCAGGCAGTCTTTGGCCAGTGTCCTGTGTGTGCCTTTTGACTTTGCTGCACAATATAATATATTCTTGACCTAAATGAGAGGTAGTTAAGGGGGCCCCAGACCTCACAGCTTTGGGTTCAGAGCCCACATTGGTTATGTAATGTCAGGTGAGTTGCGCACCTTCTCTGAGCCTCAACGCTCCCTCCATTCCCTGGTTCTCAGTGAGGGGAGGCCACACAGCCTGTAAATGCTCCTGAACCCCCGCCCCCAGCCCTTCCCTGGCAAAGTAGAGACCAGGTGCAGAGGAAAGAATAAATAGGACAGCTGCTTTATTAGAGTCACAACCACACAGGTTGGGGGTGGGGGTGTCAGAGGTGGGGGTCACAGTCCCCCCATGGCTTTGGTAGGTGAGGGGTTTACTACAGAATCAATCTAATATCAGAAGAGCGCCACGTGGGCGAAGAAGTTGGGGCCCCTGCCACAGGGCTCCATGGAGAAGGAGGCCACACTGTATGCCAGGCTGTTTCGGATGAGAGGGGTGCTCCTGTCTCCCTAGAAGAGCAGCAGAGGAGTCAGGTCACCCTCAGGCCCAGCTCCCCATTCTACTCCCCCCCCCAAACTGCAGAGCTGGCAGCTGTCCCCACAACTTCAGCCTTTCTTCTGCAACCCCCAACTGTTGTCCCAACCCCACATGTTCTCCTGCTGTTAAAACAGTCGAATCTGTGAAACATGCAGTTCTAATTCCATACTGAATCCCAGGGACTTGTTTTCTCCCAACACGGGAGCTCCTGATCTCTCAAGACCCCTCCTCCTGCCATGGGGAGCCCTTGCCTGGTTGTACCTGGCCTTACCTGGCAGATGCTGCCCCGGCGGGTGAGGATGCCAGTGCACACATTGCTGGGGCGACACTGGTCCGAGGGGGTCACGGTGACATTGAACACCCTTGGGAAGTGGGACGCTCTTGAGTCCCCAGCCTGCCATCTGGCAGTTAGTGCCGGCTTCCACTGTGTCATTCTGCTGGGGCAGTGGTACCAGTGCCACTCTGCTGGGAAGGTTGGCTTCACCATCCAGCTGGGGAGTGAAACTGAGTCAGGAAAGAGCGGAACTCAGGACTAGAGCCTCATGGGGCCCAGCAGGGAGCCAGAGTAGCAGCAACATGAATTTTGGTCTGTAAGTGGTTTGGGTTCAAATCCCAGCTTGGACATAACAATCAATAATCAATGAAAGAATAGTCAATAATTCCTACCACGAAGGTGGTTGAGAGGATAAAACAAGACCCTGAAGGTAAGGGACTTGCCCAAGAAAAGTAGAACAAGCCACCATCCCCATTAAACTGGCAAAAAATAAAAATAAAAAACCCATAATCCCCAGTGTTGGTAAAGCTGTGGAAAAAGGGGCAGTTTTTAATTCTGCTGGTGGGGAGGGTAAGCTGGCCCAGCTGTTCCATCTGCCTTGGAGAGATGTTTACAAGAAAACACATATACTATTTAATGGGATTCTGTCATAACAAAAACATCTGGAAATGCCTTGACTGCCCAGCTACAAGAGGCTGGATAAACAGATTGGGGGATGGCTGTACACTTTGCTGCAGGGTTTAAACCACCAAAGGAAATGAAAAGAGGCCGCATCCATGTGGTTCCTCTCTCCCTCAGCCCCTCAGGCTGTCGCTGCCCCCTTGTGACCCCTGTCCCACCTGCAGGAGCAGCAGGTCATTCAGATTCTCCTGGGGGTCATAGCCATTCTCGCTGATGGGCCTGAGGAAGAACCTCTGCCTGGAATTCTCCTGCCACCTCAGGTCATAGGTCCCCAGCACCACGGTGGCAGTTCCAGAGTTCCTAAGAGTGGGTGGGGAGAGCAGTGGAAGACACCAGGCTGGGACGGCCCTGGGGGGGGGGCACATGGAAATGCCCCAACCTTCCACACCCACCCTGGGACCCCAAGCACTGCCTGGGAGCAAGCTTGCAAATACCATAGGGAATTACCAGCCTACTGGCCGGCAGCCCAGGAGCCAAAGGGGGGCCAGCCATGATGGTCACATCTCCCCTGTTTCCAGATAAGGAGATCGAAATTCCCCTCTCTGGGGTCCCCCATTTCCCTCTCCAATCCCTGAGCCCCTCCGCTTCATCTACCAGGCAAGCCCTATGAATCCCCTGAGTTCTCTCCTTCTCCGAGACCCCTTGCCCCACAAGCTCCTACAACCTGCGGCACCCTCTGCACCTCGGAGGCCTCTCCTCACCCCCAGGGCACACCCCCGCCCCTGCGGCCCTCTCCTCACTGGCTCTGAAAGGAGCTGGCCACTGTCAGCACAAAGCGCTGGTGAACCAGGGAGCCCCCCCGCAGAAGTGACGCCCCTGAGGCTGCATGGAGGCCAGGAACGGAGGCTCCTGCAACTTAGCCTTCCTGCCACCCACAACGTCCACAAGGGGCGCTGAGCCTGGAGGCAAGAACAGGTGCAGCTCCTGGTCTCAGCCCCACCGCTGGAGAGACACCCACTGGGCTCTCCCCTCCTTCCATAAGAGGACAGGGGGCCCCAGGGCCCCTGCACATCCCTTCCAGGACTATTCAGGGCTAGTCTGGTTGTGTGGCCTGGGTCAAGTCTTTTCCATCTCTGCACTGAGTCCAGGAGGGCAAGGACTGGGCCACTGGCACCTCACACCTGGACCTCTCCCCCTGCAGCTGGACCCCCCAGCAGAAATGGAGGCGCCTAGCATGGGCAAGCACTCACTGGCCTTAGAGGTCGCCAGCAGGCCAGCCAGCAGGGTCAGGAGGCTGAGCGTTGGCATGATGGGGCAGTTGAGGGTGTCTGGGGATGGTGCCACCCTTATACCCCAGGCCTCAGCCGTTGGCAGCACCTACCAACCAGGCACAGGGACAGCCCCTCATGGTGGAAAATGGGAAGTTGCCCAAGGCCTCCACTGCTAACTGCTCCCAGAACCTGCCTGGACTCTGCCCACTGCCCAATCTGTGCCTCAGTTCCCCCATCTGTGCAACCTGGACATGAACAGCACCCCTGCTTCCCATAGAGCTGTGGGGAGCATCAAGTGGGTTAATATGAGTAAGAGTTTTTAAGCAGCACCTGGCATGCTCAACCCCTCTTGCCTGTTCTAACCTCTCCCATGGCTCCCTAGTGCCTCAGACTCAAGTCGAGGCCCCCAACTGGGCAATGTATCACCACCACAGCCAGGTCTTGCCCTATCTCCATCACCGGGGATTAGATGGGAAAAGGACCCTCCATCCTGATATTCCCCTAGACCCTCTCCTGAACCCTCCAGCTGTCAGGCGCCTTCCTCAGGACACCTCTTCCTGTTCCTGCCCCCCCAGGAGGCACGCAAGAGTGATTGCCCCACTTTCCCCTGCTTCTCCTGCCTCTTGAGGGATGGCTGTTTGTGGTCACCTTTCAACACCAGATTCCCAATGCTGCCCATGCTGCAGCCCTGGCTGGCGGGGAAAACTGAGGCTGGTCCACCACCAGGGCTGGGGAGGCAGGGCAGACAGTCTTGGTCTGCCAGAAGCACTGGGCAGCCTTGGCAGAAGCCCTTGTTATGCCTATTACAGGTGAGGAAACTGAGGCCTCAGTAGGTTCCAACCCTCTGGATCTTACTGTAATGGCACAGTTCTTCTTTGAAAAATGTGGAGCTGAGTTTCTGGGCCCCAGTCAGGAGGGGGATGGAGTGTGAACGGCTGACAAGAACAGAGACCAAAAGCAAAATCAGTAATGCAGCCCTCATCTCTAATTAGCCACAAGTATGGGAGACTGTCTGAGTCTGTCCCAGTTCCCAGGATGTCCCCGCTGACTGTTCAGCGTCAGGTATACTGAAGGTGCTCAGAAGATGCTGAATAAATGAACTGAATAAAATTCTGCATTTTGAGGCCTGGCGACGTTGGTCAGTGATTTAAGTTCCCCGGCCCTCAGTTTCCCCATTCGTAAAATGAGGACTCAGCCAGTCCCCAGCCCACATGGCTGTGTGTGGCAAGGAGGAAATGACTGCAAACAGCAAGCGCTGCCTAACTGCGAGTCCAAAAATTCATCGCGAGGGCTCTGCCCGCCGCTCCCGCATCCTGTGGCTATCGGGCCGTGACCCCTGGCTGTCGGTGGGATTGGCGAGGGGCCTGGCCCGGCCAACCAGAGGGTGGACCCGGGCGGGCGCAGGGGTGAGGATGGGCGGGGCGCAGGGGGGTCAGGAGCGGGTAGGGCAAACCCCCGCCCAGCTTCTTTGTCTCCGATCGTTCCGTGTCCAGGGAACTCGCCATGGAGACGCGCTCCGGCACCAGGGAGGGGGCAGAGACGTGGGGTGGGGAGGTCGGAGACAGGGAGAGACCCGGAGAGACGGAAAGATAGCGGAAGACCCAGGAAACCAGACCCTCGCCCCCGCGCCCAGCACCGATGGGGCTCCCGAGGCCCATCCAGGAGGGGAGAAGACCGCAGACCCCGGCCCTAGCCCGCCCCCATGAGACATTGGGACCCCCGAGACACAGAGACGGAGGAGGCGGGTGCTCGGGAGGCGGGGACCGCACGCTGGGGGCCTGACCAGGACACCTACGCAAGCGGCGCCCCCGACGCGCCGAGACAAAGAGCCCTAGCCCCTTGCATCGCATCTAGGGCGCGGCGGGCTCGGGGTCTCGGGGCGGGCGGGGTCCCCTCCGCCTCCGCCTCCCCCTCCCATCTTCCCTCCGCCCCCGCGGAGGAGGGGCCGGGCTTTGTGCTCCGCTCCGCAGCCCCGGCCACCGCGGCCGCCAGCTCCGCCCTCCGAGCGCCGAAGCGCCAGGTGAGGGGCCTGCGGGCGGAGGTCTCGGACCCCACCCTCCTCCGGCCCCCGATTCCTCTGTTCTCCCGGAGGCCCCCGCCCTGACGCGGCGGCCGGGAGACCCTTAAACCAGGCCGGCCCCGCCTTCTTTGCCGAGCCCCTCCCGACCCCCATTCGGGGTGTGGGGGTGCCGCCAGCCGGATTGTTTGGCAGGGCCGCAGTGCGCAGGGGAGGCCGTGGGGACATCCCTCTCCCCTGGCCTCAGTTTCCCTAGGCAGTGCCTGCGCTTCGTTGCCCTTCCCTCCCCCGCCGTCGCCCAGCACCGGGTGCCCCCAGGACTCAGCTCCCCTCCTCCAACCACGGCCTGTGGCGCCCGCGGCACCATGATCTCTACCAAGGAGAAGAATAAAAGCCCCAAGGACAGCATGACGCTTCTGCCCTGCTTCTACTTTGTGGAGGTGAGGGGGGTTCGCGCTGGTGTGAGCTGGCCAGAGGCCTGTTCCGCTCGCCCTGGAGAGCCCCATGCTAAGGGACAGGGGCGGGCACAGCTCGGGTGAACCTCGGTCTGGACACAGCTAGCGTGCCTGGAGGTGGGGGTCAGAGGAGTTGGGCTCTGCAGCACGAATAGGAGTTCGAGGTGCAGCAGGGTGTTCTAGACTTCAGAAACAGCCTGGGCAAATTCTGGGAGGTGGGACCTTCAGTCTGGGGTTTAGGCTGGTAGCTCACCTGGAGCACAGCGCTGGAGGCCATAAGGGGGTGGTGCGCTGGATGAGGGGTGCCCTGTCATCCTCCAGCTCTTGGGCTCTAAAGCCTGAGGGTCGGAGTTCAGATCCCTCCTGTGCTGATGGTACACTTCCCCTCACCTTTCTGATAGAACAGGCCAGGCACATAGTGATGACTTAATGAGTGTTTAAAAAATAAAAGAATAAATGCAGCCACCTGACACATAGGAAGTGCTGATGATGGCGCAGGGTGACCTTTATCCATCCTTGGACATTCAGCACCGACTTTGGCCTCCCAGTATGTGAAATCTCCCCACTTGACATGCCAGCAGACACTCAATAAATGCTCCTTGGGCACAAGCCCAGTTCCTACAAACCAAACGTAGGCATTTACCCTCTGAGAGACCCCCAGCCTGGTTCCCCGTTCTGTCCCAGCCCTGACCACCGGGCTAGGGGTGTCTGTCCTGCCCTGTACCCTCTCCAGGGCTGGATGGATGGCTGAGGCCCTCCTTAAGGCACAATATAAGGCGGGAGTTAAGATGGGAGCTTCTCATGGGCTTCATCTGTGCCTCAGTTTCCTCATCTGTAAAATGGAGGTGGAGGCTTCCCAAGGCAGCCAGACGCCCCCTTAGATGCCCGCATACTCTTCAGCCCCCACAGTGCCACATTTCCTGTGGGTGTTAGAGCTTGAGACTCTTGTAATAAGAGGGGAGGTATAGGACACTGGGAGGGTTTGCTTTCATCAAAAGAATTCCTCCAGAATCTGTGCTCAATGACTGTGCACAGTCCATGTGAACAAGTGAGTGACCTTCCTTGGGGCACCACCCCTGTGACATGGTCAAGAACAGCTCAGCTTTCCTAACCTCAGTCTCACCATCTACATCTCAACGGTGGCTTGAGCATGCAGGACCATCATGTGTGCTCCAAGCCCAGCTTGGGGTGGGGGGGGACGCGACCAGGGTGTATGGAGGACAGTTGCATGAACGAGTATCTCAATGAATGCATTTGTTCATTCATTGAGCACCTGCAATGGGCCAGAAGCCCATGTTCTTGGGGCTGAGTGGCAGGTTGGCACATAGGGATAAAGGGCCCAGAGGAAATAAAGCCATGCGAAAGATAGAGAGGTGGGTGGCCAGGGAGAGTCCCTCTGAGGAGGGCCAGGACACCAGAGTGATGTCTAAGGGTGTCCATCCATCCCTGAGAGAAAAAACCCAGAGGCAGGAACATGTTCGCTGTTTCTAAGTTATTCAAGATGCAAGGGTGGCAAGAGGGAAGAACTGGATGAGTGAAGTAGGTGGGTGATGGATGGATGATGGATAGATGGATGGATGGATGGATGGATGGATAAATGGATGGATAAATGGATGGAAGGATGGCTGATGGATGCATGGGTGGGTAGATGGGAAGAAGAAAGGAAGCATGTGTGGATGATGGATGGGTAAATCCATGAATTGATGAATGAAATCATGGGTGCAAGAATGGCTATGATGGATAGAGGGACTGTGGATGCTACCCAGACGGGTGGGTCGCTGCCTGATGGAGGAGCTGACGAGTGGGTGAACTGCAACATGGATAGGTGGATGGGATGGCAAAGGGGACTGAATTCATGGACAGAAGGCTCAGTGACTGAATGTGGGGTGACCCTGGCCAGCTGTCTCTGTGCAGCTGCCCATTGTGGCATCCTCCATCGTGTCCCTGTACTTCCTGGAGCTGACCGACCTCTTCAAGCCAGCCAAGGTGGGTTTCCAGTGTTACGACCGCGCGCTGTCCATGCCCTACGTGGACACCAGCGAGGAACTCATTCCGCTGCTCATGCTGCTCAGCTTGGCCTTTGCCGCCCCTGCGGCCTCGGTGAGTCCCAACGTCCAGGGGCCTGGGACAGCCCTGCGCCCCACCCGCTGGGACTCGGCTGAGCACCTCCCTGTCGGCAGATCATGGTGGGCGAGGGCATGCTGTACTGCCTGCAGTCACGGCTGTGGGGACGCGGACGGGGCCCGGACGGGGCCGAGGGTAGCATCAACGCTGCTGGTTGCAACTTCAACTCCTTCCTGCGGCGCACTGTACGCTTTGTGGGTAAGTTGCTGGCCAGCACCCCAGTCCTGCCCTAATCTCTGCCCCAGAGTGGGCTGCCGGCCTCCTGCACTGCCCTGACCCTCCCACCCGCAGGTGTCCATGTGTTCGGCCTGTGTGCCACGGCCTTGGTGACCGACATCATCCAGCTGGCCACGGGCTACCACACACCCTTCTTCCTGACGGTCTGCAAGCCCAACTACACGCTGCTGGGCACCTCGTGCGAGGCCAACCCCTACATCACGCAGGACATCTGCTCTGGCCATGACACCCACGCCATCCTGTCTGCATGGTGAGCCGGCCCCAACCCATGTCCCATTGAGTATGATGGGGAGACAGGTTCAGAGGGGCCTCAGATACAGCGGAGCTCACCTGGATGCCTCTTACAGCAAGACCTTCCCGTCCCAGCACGCCACGCTGTCTGCCTTCGCTGCAGTCTACGTGTCGGTGAGGCCCCCCTACCCCCCTAACGAGCCCAGGGCACGCCCCTTGGTGCCCCGCCTTGCCTACCCAACCCGACCCCCCTCATCCACAAGGCCTTGCCCACTCCACCCAGGCTCGAGCCAACCTTATCTAGTCCACCCAGCCACCCAGCCACCCTGACTGCCCGTCCTGCTCCCAGATGTACTTCAACTCGGTCATCTCGGACACAACCAAGCTGCTCAAGCCCAGCCTGGTGTTCGCCTTCGCCATTGCCGCGGGTGTCTGCGGCCTCACTCAGATCACACAGTACCGCAGCCATCCCGTTGACGTTTATGCTGGCTTTCTCATCGGCGCCGGCATCGCTGCCTACCTGGTGAGGGTCTGGGGCCGGGGGGACGGCTGGCCCCCAAGAGGCAGGTTTGGGGAGGCAGGTCTGAGGGGGGAGGCATAGGCGCCAAGGCCTGTGGGACTCTGACCAAAGTCATGTCCCTTGGAATGCTGGAGTCAGAATCTCTTGGGCTCAGACTTGCCCAATGTGCAGTGTGAGTGACGTGAGGTGGGAATCTCCCCCACTGTGAAGAAGGTGGACTTCCCCGCAGACTCCACCACTGAGGGCCAGCCCTCCCCCCATGCCAAGTCTGTGCCCGGTAGGGACCCTGATCTCCAACCGCCAGCCTCACAGCCAGCCGGGTCTCACCCCCAGGCCTGCCATGCGGTGGGCAACTTCCAGGCCCTGCCCGCAGAGAAGCCGCCGGCTCCACCGCCTGCCAAAGATGCGCTGCGGGCCCTGACCCAGCGGGGTCACGACTCCGTGTACCAGCAGAACAAGTCCGTGAGTACGGACGAGCTGGGCCCACCGGGGCGGCTTGAGGGCGTGCCACGGCCTGTGGCCCGCGAGAAGACCTCGCTGGGCAGCCTGAAGCGGGCCAGTGTAGACGTGGACCTGCTGGCCCCGCGCAGCCCCATGGGCAAGGAGAACATGGTGACTTTCAGCCACACGCTGCCCCGCGTCAGCACGCCCTCACTTGATGACCCCGCCCGCCGTCACATGACCATCCACGTGCCACTGGATGCCTCACGCTCCAAGCAGCTCATCAGCGAGTGGAAGCAGAAGTCGCTGGAGGGCCGCGGCCTGGGGCTGCCGGAGGAGGCCAGCCCGGGGCACCTGCGAGCGCCCGCTGAGCCCATGGCAGAGGAGGAGGAGGAGGAGGAGGAAGAGGAAGAGGAGGAGGAGGAGGAGGAGGAGGGGGAGGAAGAGGGCCCAGCTCCGCCCTCACTCTACCCCACGGTCCAGGCACGGCCAGGGCTCGGGCCACGGGTCATTCTCCCCCCAAGGGCAGGGCCGCAGCCGCTGGTGCACATCCCCGAGGAAGGATTGCAGGCGGCAGCCGTCCTGTCCCCCAAGAGCAGCACAGCGGTGAGGGCTAAGTGGCTCATGATGGCTGAGAAGAGCGCGGCGGCTGTGGCGGCGGCCCCCACCCAGCCACGCGTGGCTAACCCGCCCCGGCTGCTACAGGTGATTGCCATGTCCAAGGCTCCGGGTGGGCCGGGCCCCAAAGCAGCTGAGACAGCCTCGTCCTCCAGCGCCAGCTCCGACTCCTCGCAGTACAGGTCGCCTTCAGATCGCGACTCAGCCAGCATCGTTACCATCGACGCGCATGCGCCTCACCATCCCGTGGTCCACCTGTCTGCGGGTAATGGGCCCTGGGAGTGGAAGGCGGCGGGCGGCGGAGCCAAGGGGTCAGAGGGCGAAGGAGGCTACGAGCTAGGGGACCTGGCTCGCGGCTTCCGTGGCGGGCCCAAGCCACCGGGTGTGTCTCCTGGCTCATCCGTCAGTGACGTGGACCAGGAGGAGCCTCGGTTTGGGGCTATGGCCACAGTCAACCTGGCCACAGGGGAGGGTCTGCCCCCACTGGGGGTGGCTGACGGGGCGCTGGGGCCGGCCAGCCGCGAGTCCACGCTGCGACGCAAAGCGGGTGGCCTGGCGCTGGGCGAGCGGGAGATGGCGGGCCACTCGGAGGCTGAGAGCTACTACCGAAAGATGCAGGCGGCCCGCAGGTTCAAGGACTGACTGCCCGGCGTTCTGCTGGCTGGTGGGGTGGGGGGAGCATGGGGTGCTGGGATGTAGGGAAGGAGGGCTGGGTGGGGGCATTCCATAACAATAAAGTCTGATATTGGAGTGCCGGCTGCAATTATTCCTGAGGACCCACACTTGCCAGCCTGGCCATGCCCGTGGTCCTGGCTCGCTCTGGGTTCAGGGGGTTTGTCTGGGGGTCCAGATTTGAATGGTGGGAAGCTACACGTCCTTGTAGGAACACCAAGGAGCAAGGCAAGGGGCCCCACCTAGTGCACCTAAAGATAAGGGTTACAGTAAGTCCCAGCTGGGGCGGTTTGTGATCTAGAGCGCTTTGAAAGCGGCCCCACTTCAGACACAAGCGCAGACCCCCCTCCCCACCCAGGGAAGGTCACTGTTGGGGCAGGCAGGACCCCATGCACCTCAGTAGGGCCCACCCAAGTGGTAAGTGAGGGGGCAGAGATGTGTGAATTCTCAGACAGCAGTGAAGACGAGCAGCCCATGAAAAGGAATGGAGTGCGGGACAGTTTATTCGAAGTCCATACAGACTGGCCACTGCCTTCTACATGACGAACAGAAGAACGCCTTTGGGAAAGGCCATTGTTGTAAAATCGCTTTAATTCTGTTCTCCGCATTACAAGTCGTTATAAGCCACTGGGCGGGCAGTGGAATGTGCCGTGCTCATCACAATACTGAGCCTGTAATTGCTGGTATCAAAATATACATCTGTGTCACCATAAAAAACGGTGTTTGCTGCCCCTCATGTCTTACAACAGGTATAAAAAATTATAAATATTTACACCCTTGTCCCACCCCAACATGGAAACTCAGGGGTCCAAGCCCCAAGAGAGGAGCTGGCCAGCATGGGGTCTGCGCACGGGGACCCCTTGGAGCAGGGAGTGCTGGACGCGAGGAAAAGGAGACAGTTAAGACTCGAGGGCCGTTGTCCCACCTTCTGGGGTCCCAGCATTAGAAGCAAAGAACAAAAACAAAACTTTGGTCCAAAGTTTGCAGGAAAATTAAACCCTGAAAGCTTAAGAGCGCTTGTCCTCCGAGACAGAGAGCAGGCTAGGTGTAAGGCATCTAGAGGTCTCAGATGGAGGCCTGGGGCTTCTAGAAGGACCCGGGCTCTCCAGCCCCACCCATGGCATCTGCCCTGGAAATGAGATCCCGCCCTGTGACTTCATTACAAGGAATAAAATAAAAAATACAGTATACAAAGTCATACGAGGAAGAAATTTAGATTACACTCATACCATTTTTATCTTGCTATATAAAAAGTTACTTAAAACTATTTCTCTTGCATATAAATGAAGAAAGATTAGGATATTTGGTCAACTGGAGATATTGCTAGGCACAGGTGTGCACACTGCGTCAAAGCACAACAGAGCATGAGGAGCTCCAAGCCGAAGCGCCGGGGTGGGGAGGATCGCACGCTTGATTAGATGAGGGTTGGGGTGTGGGCCGCCCCTGCACGGTGGCCCCCCGCCACACCAGGCACATGATCCCTGCAGGAGGCCGTCCCGAGCCCCCAAACCCCTACGCGTTTGCTACCACAAGAAGGCCCTGCGGGAGCAGCGGGTTTAAGGCACAAGAACGCCAAGTGGAGGTTTGGGAGCGCCCACCCGCAGGCTGCAGAAGGCACAGGCGAGGGGCCTGGGGAGCGGGCACTGTGCACAGCCACCAAGAGCCTGCAGCCAGCACCCTGCCTCCCCAAGGTGAGCAAGGTGAATTAGATTTAATTTTTTTAAAAACAGGTAAACTGATTTCTCTTTAAAAAAATAAAATCTCTGGTCTTTTAAGGTCACTTCAGCTGCTTTTAAAGTGGCTTTTTGTGGAATGCTGGAAGTTGTCGCCGGGGCGCCCGGCAGGCTGGTGCTGGCGGTGGGGCCTAGATGGTGGACTTGGAGAAGGACACCCGCAGGTGGTGGTTCTCGCCCAGGTCGTGGTTGTGCAGCTCAATGAGCGCCTGGATGGCCTCCTCCACTGAGCCCATCTGGATCAGCGCCATCTTGCGGTCCTTCCTGCAGAATGGGGACAGTGAGGGGGGCAGGGGAGGAGTGGGGGGAGGTGGGATGGGTCAGGACATTGTGGGGGGAGGGGCAGGAGATGGGCTTGGCACTCACTGGAAGAACTTGAACCCCTTGACAATGCCACCATTGCTGGAGAAGAGCATCTTGAGGTCCTCCTCTGAAATGGAGGGCCTGCGGGCAGAGTGCAACCCTCAGTCACCTGCCCTCTGGGGAAGGCCAAGGCCACAGCCATTCCCCAGACGGCAGTTCTGAGAGGCCTGGGGGCCGGGAAGCGGGGTACGGGACAGACCACAGTGAAGGTTCAGGAGAATCAAAGAACGCCCTGCCCCATGTTGGGGCACTCAGGAAGTAGTGGCAGAGCCCCCCACCCCAGGTGGCACATACGGGATGTTGGACAGGTGCAGGGTGGCCGAGGGCGGGAAGATGTTCTGGAAGTTCTTCGAGCCTGGCTTCTTGAAGCGGTGCAGGGGTGAGTTCCCATAGTCCTTGGTCAGGCCCTGGTCCTCCTGGCCCTCACGGGGCAGCTGCACATTCTGGTGCTTGGACAGCGTGATGCGCACCGGCTTTCCGTGCAGCTTGTGCCCGTTCAGGTGGCTCATGGCTGCAAACGGGAGCCCAGTGACCCCACTGGCAGGCACAGGCATGCCCCACCCCCGCTCCACCGCCCCCCACCCTCAGCAGCCCCTTACCCAGCTGGGCCTGGCTCCCGTCTGCCATCTGCACCAGGGCATTCTCCTTCTTATTGAACAAAATCTTCACTCGCTGCACGTCGCCGTACACGCCTTCAAAAGCACATGGACAGGGTGCTGAGCCCGGGCCCGTTGCCGCCTCCCCTCCAGCCCCTGCAACCCCCACCCCCACACTGGCTCTTCCCGAAGATTTGCTATTCTGCCTCTAGGAACCTGCCTCTAGTCACGGGAACGTTACCGGAGGACTACCTTCAGCAGAGAAGTCGTAAAATCCAGGAAAAAGTCAATTGCAAAGAGCCATCACTTTACATGCTACCAACACGCTTAACTCTGCGAAAGCATGCAGGGCGCTAAACCATGCGTGTCTGCGGATCCAAATAAATACGCAAACCGAAGGCAAACCGTACCGGGGCAGAACCGCAAATTCATAGTACAACTTAGGGCGTAAAAATAACCTCCATTACATGAAAACAAGGTAATAAAAGTGTGAATGATAACATACCGAAAAGAATAAAGAGGCTTTGGGGTGTGACTCTCTTTAGAGGACAGCAGAGCAAGGCAGCGAGGGACAGGGAAAGGGAGAGGTCAGGGGCGAGTTGCCATCGTCCACCGCGAGGAGGCAGCCCGCAGGCGTGCAGGTTGATGGATGATGAAGTTGTCAGGATGTTAATATTCAAGGGCAGGTTGGTTTCCGGAGAGCAGGGTTTGAGGGGGAATTTTGTTTTTATTTATTTATGGTTTTGTTTTGTTTCAAGCAACAACAGGAAGCAGAAGGACCGTGCAGTCAGTTGGCAAAGAAATTCCGGATCAGAAAAAAAATTGGGAGAGGGGAAGGGGAGAAAAGAAAAAAAAGTAGCAAAAAACACAGGTCAGTAAATACATAAGAAAATCGGCAGTGTCCCCTCAGTCAGATCTACACACACACTAGTCACAGGGCCACCGGGAGCTGGCTGGAAGCACCGGGCCGCGCAGCGAGCAGGAGACGCGCGCCCTCCGGCCTTCTGCGTGGGCCCAGAGGCGTCTCCTGCTGACCGCTGCGGGAGAGTCTAAAGGCTCACACAAGCATGAGGGGTGGAGTCTGTTAGTGAGGCTTCTAGAGCATCTAACTCAGACAGGCGCCGGCCGCCCCAGGCAAGAAGTCACAGGAGTGGTCAGACAGGTGAGAGAGCAGCCCAGAGACGCTGGCTGAGCTTAATCCCATCTTGAGAGTTAAGTGTTTGAGCCTTGAGGACCTCACCCAAGCTCCCTCCAAGCAATCTTGGCCTTGAGACAAGGCAGGTGGGCCATCCCGGGGACAGTGGCTCCGGGTGGCGGGAGCAGTGCAGGCCAGGTCCTCCAGAGCAGAGATGCCCGGAGACCTCCTCAAACAGAGGCTTGTTTAGCTCAACATATTACGAATGCTTTCGTGAACTCTGGATGCTAAAGGGACACAATTCCCGGCGCGGCGGGAGGACACAGAAGCACAGAGGCGTTGCTGAGAATGGCCTGCAGCGCTGGGGGACGGAAGCACTAAGACCTGAGAGCACCAGTCCCCTCACGCCTCCGGGATGAACAGCCCAAGAGCCACGTACCTCAGGGTTGAGGTTGCTGACCAGCAGGACGGAATTGCCGGCGCCCCCCAGGCCAGGGATGGTGATCCGGCCCGCTGCAGCTGCAGCTGCTGCTGCCGACGGGATGGCCAGAGGGGCCAGGGCCCCGTGCACGTTGGGGACGGAGAGGCCTGGGGAGGGAGAGGTGGTCACGAGATGAGCAGCAGTGCCAGACCTCTGCCAAGAGGGGGCGCGTTCCTGCCGGTCCTCATGCAGGAAATAGCAGGGGCCAGACTCAGTCGGCAGGCCCAGCCTCCTCCTCCTGCTCAGGCTGCACTGGGTCTGGACGGCCACATGCGCCCACAGCACAAAGTTCCGGCTCCAAGGATGCACAATCAGGCCTGCGGCCTCGGCCGTGCGTGCATGCAGGTGCCCGTCACCATGCAGACGACACGCCGGGCAGGACGCAGCAGGCTCATGACTGTCACGCGGGTGGGCACCCAGCCCCGAGGAGGGACGCTCGGGTGTGCCCTCCGGGCTCATGCCGCTCTGCTTACCAGGACATTCAAATTCACCTACTAGGGACACAGCCCTCCAACCACGTGTGCACGCGTCCTCGCCCGGGAGGTGCTTGAAGGAACCAGACCAGAGACTGCGGGGTCAGCCGGTTCTGTACAGCCCTGTCCTACCACTGCCCTGCCCAGGCTCCTCAGGGGAGCCAGGGGCCCGCGCCCAGGAAGGTGGGCTCCCCCCGTGACTGCGCCCGTCAGCTCGCGTGGAGGCAATGACGAGGTGTGGGCATGCACAGTCGCCGTGGGACCCAGTGTTTGAGTACCTGCAGCCTGAGGAATGGCAAAGGTGGGAGGGAAACCAGCTCCTGCGTACGGGGAGGCTGACATTATACCAGGTGCACCTAGAAATAAACGAGACACTAATCATCGCACCCACAGCCTCCCCACCAGGGCAGAGCGAGCCAGCGGGTGCCCCACACCCAGCAGGCGGGCCCACCGCTCCACCCGAGCTGGGCACTCTGGCCGCAAGCAGTGACGGGCGCCAGCCTCCCTGGGCGCGGGGTGGGCATCATGGGACTCCTGGGGCCTGGGCACTGAGACTGAGCTACATGTACTCGCCCCCTATGAGACAGCAGTCCAGGCACCTCGCCGGCATCTTACCAAAGGCTGCAGCCATGGTCTGGTCCAACGAGGGCTGGCTGTCACCAGAGGGCAGGTCAGGGCGGGTGTAGTCTCGGCTCTTGTCGTTGTTGTACTTGACATTGAGGCTGGTGAGCTTGGAGAAGTCGATGCGGAGTGTGCAGCAGGCGTTGTAGATGTTCTGCCCGTCCAGGGACTGTGGGGACAAGCAGTGAGTGGCTGGAGCCCTGGGGTGGGTGGCGGGCAGGGGTGGGGCCGGGCACTCACCAGCTTGGCGTGCTGGGCGCTCACGGGCTCAGCGTACTGCAGCAGTGCCTGGAACTGGTTGTTCTTGGTGAAGGTGATGATCTTCAGGACCGTGCCAAACTTGGAGAAGATCTGCCAGACAGGGACAGTCAGCCTGCGCCTGCCCGGCGGCACCAGCACCTACGCTGCCGCCCGGGAACCCAGGCCCCACCTGGTGGAGGACATCCAAGGTGACAGGGTAGAAGAGGTTCTCCACGATGATCCTGAGCACTGGGCTCTGGCCTGCCATCGCCATCCCAGCATCCACTGCAGCGGCTGAGGCCGCCAGGGCCAGGCTCCCTGACTGCACGGAGTTGACGGCCTGCAGGGCGGCCTGGGCCCGGGCCTGGTTGGGCGAGCTGTCCGTCTTCAGCTCCTTGTGGTTGGAGAACTGGATGTAGATGGGCTGGCCGCGCAGCACAGGCGTCACCGACGTGTAGTAGTTGACCATGGTGTTGGCCGCCTCCTCTGTGTTCATCTCAATGAAGGCCTGATGGACAGGGGTGGGGTGAGGCAGGTGAGACCCCAGGAGACTGGTGCCCCCAGAGCAGGCGCAGGACCTTCCCAGGCCGGGCACACACCTGGTTCTTCCCTTTCAGCATCAGGAGGTTGGTGACCTTCCCAAAGGGCAACCCCAGGGAGATGACCTCGCCCTCAGTGACGTCACTGGGGAGCTTGCGGATATGGATCACTCTGGAAGGCACACCAGCACTTCTGTTGTCGCCTTTGAACTTCTTGCTGTCATTTCCGTTTGCTGAGAAGAGGGGTGGTTTGTATGGCACCAAGAACCTCCCAAGCTCCCACAAAGCAAGGCCCCTGAATCAGCTTCCTCCCTGATGGGGGAAGCCAGTGTTCTCCATGCCTTGGGGCCCCCCACCACCCCCAGCGCCCAGGAGGGAGGCTGCATATGACTGGGGTTCACGGTCACAGGCGGACACACAGGAAAGCCCCGCCGCGGGCGAGCAGGTACCTGCAGAGGCCGAGTTGCTGCTCATGATAAAGGGTCCGTTAGTGACACAGGCAGAGAAGAGCTCGTCCGATCCCCGCTGGAAGAGAGGGCATGCTGGAGCAGGGCTAAAGGTGGCCCCACATCATGGCTCCAGACCCGCACCCCAGAATGCCCTTGACCCTCAAGTTGGCTAGTTTACCATGCCCCTTGCAATGGCCTCACGGTCCTGAGTTCGGGACAGTTCCTTTTCCCTGCAGGACCCCCGGGACCTTTCCCAAGGTAGAAGATGTCACCTACAGGGGGCTCGCATGTCACCACCTCCCAATTATGCGGCACCCTTCCCATGTCTGCGAACAGGCCTCAGTTGAGGTGCCCAATGGCAGGCCCACGGCTCATGCCACCAGCCATGTGGGGCTCAGCCCGCCACTCAAGACTGTCAGACGTCCTCAGAACAAAGCCCCCTTGTCACTGCAGCCACTTGCTCGGCCTATTTTCCAGCCGTCTGAGGACACCCGAGCTGCAGCCTCGTCACTCACAGACGACTAGAAACACTACCTCTCCGTGAGCGGGCGACGCTATCCGGTGACTATCCAGTGACCATGTAAATGGCGCCGAGGGCAGCTCCAGAATTGCCCGTCTTCTTTCCAGAAACTTGTTTACTTCTGAATCCTGATCTCATTGCATTAACTCCCTAATCACGTTAGACTGATCCTGCACTTAGTAGGTGGGTGTCTGTCCTGCCAGGTGAGGCTGTGGAGAGTCAACTCTCCTCAAAGGGCAGGCAGTCCCCAGTCCCGAAAACTCAGCATTCAGCCCCCACCCCAGGACCAGCCTGCTGGGAACAGGACCTTGAGCACCAGAGCTCACAGGCTCCAGAACGTGTGGCCCAGAATCCTGACAGGGCTCCATCACCAGAAACCTAGCCGCAACACTGGGGACAGGGCAGGGTTCCCCCACACCAAAGCCCTCTGGCTCCCTTTGACCCCACAGGGAGACCAGCTCGCCTGGCCCCCAGCTCTCAGAGCCTCACCCCTTCTCCCTCAAACTGCCCCCTTTCAGGGACACCTTATTGTTGCCCTTCCGCCAACTGTCGGCTTAGTTGTCACTCACACAAGCACAACCATCTCCACCCAAGTCCTCCCATCTTCCTATGGCCCAGAGCTGAGGTGCCCGAGAAGCCCTGAGACTCCCGCCCTGCCAGGGGTGGCTGTCGAGACCTGTTGGGGAGCTGGAGGCTTACAAACTGCCCTTTGGGAATGGCCACACCAACCGTGGCTGGATCACTGTTGTGGGCACGTCCCCACATCTGGACCCCAAGTTGGGTGAGTAGCTGCAGCGGCTCCCGCTTACTGTCCCCCAGGGCCAGAGCGTGGCTTAGAAGGGGGGTCTAAATGCCCCGTGGTGCTGGGCGGCGAGGAACACGCAGTCGGACTGCTGCTTAGAGGGCTGGGATCAGAGTGCCTATCGTGACACTGAGCTCTTTCCACAGCGGTGAGTGGACACCCCTCGCACTCTTCAAGGCTCCGCAGTGCAGGACAAAGCCACCGTGCAGAGTGAGCCCCAGGACTGCGCGCTGGCACCAAGGGCAGGCACATGCAAGTCCCTCCCTGTCTCTGGGTTCAGACCCCTGACATCCCCACACCCCCTTCAGGCTCACAAAGGCCCCCCACCATAGCTGGACAAAGGCCAGGTATCTGCGTGACTCCCGTGTGTCAGCACAACCTTAAAACGGGCATGTTGGCCGTTGCCTTTGACTAGTGTCGGCAGGGTGTCATTTCCTTGGAGCAGTGGCATTCTTGGCCCTAATCATGTCCCCATGGCAGACGGGCTGGTGCGCCTACATCTGGGGGGCACTTAGGCCACATTACCCCCTGCCGTCCCTCAGGACAAGGCTGGTCTGCTAAGCAGCGTCCCCCAAGCACAGGAACACCCAGGTACAGGCAGTGACTGGCAGCTCAGAGGGGACTACCCACTTGGGCACAGATAGCCTGAGGGCAGAACCCTGGGGGACATGGGCTGGGCCACAGCAGGTGCTGAGGCCTGTAGGCCGTGTGACTTGCGCATAGCTGGGCCAGGCTGTGGGGGACGGTTCACCTACCTCTGGCCAGGCCATCCAGCGGATGGGGCTTTTCCCAGCTGGCACCCACAGGCACCTCCCCCAAAGTCAAGCATGAACAGGAAGAGCCCCTGAACAGTGTGCTTGCTGCTAATGACAGGTGCACCCTGTTCACACCAGCGTCCACAGGAACCTTTACTATGTAACCAAAAGTTCAGCATTGCTAACCTCGACACCTCTTACTTATGGCACAGCTCGTTCTAAAACGGGTGAAAAACAATGCTGCCCCGAACCCCATCGTGACACCCTCCTGAGGTGCTGGGGGACAGACACAGGGCTGTGTTAGCAGAGGGCCTTTCCCACTGGAGCCTCCGGGTTTCTGTCCTGTGCACGTCTGATTCTGGAAACAGTCCTCTGGGGCTGTGCTGGGAGGGACCACTGAGGACAGCCCCTAGCACAGGTGCTCCAGCTGGAAACCCCAGGAGCGGAAGGATTACGTGAAGCCAGACACTCTCTGTGACGGTTACAAATGCTTCAGATGAAAGTCCCCCTCCCTCCTCCCACCACTGAACAAACAGGTTTTATCTGCAGGAAGATCAGGACAGGCAGTGTGAAGACAAGCCTCCACCTGGAAAGCCTGAAGCCCCGCCTGGCACCACTGCCCACTGACCGAGCCTCTGCAGCAGCCCCCCAGCCCCCATAACCAAGTCAACAGCAGTGTTCAGTCCACCCCCGGACAGCTAGGGTGCATGTAGGCCTGGGCCTCCCCTGGGAGTACGACCACCACCACAGCCCCTTCTCCCGTGGAGCCCGCTTGCCAGCCCTGCCCTCCCTGCAGCTTACAGGTAGCAGCACTGAGGATGGCACCTAAAGGGTGCAGAGCCTCCATCTTCCTTTCTATCAAAAATGGGATTTCAAACCAAAAACTATCCGAACCACGATGCCATCCAAAGAAGCCTCTTTGTACCCTCCACCCCCACCCCACAAACTGCCTGGGGTACCACCAGATTTCAACCACTTCCACATCAGACCAAAAATACTTAGAACACTGGGCGAATGTCCTCATCAGCCCCCTGGCACATCCCAGGACTCTGCGAGGGCAGGGAAGCGGGGTCCCAAACTAAGGCCAAAGTGCATTTACCCCTCTAGTCACCCAACCGCCATGGCTAGACACTCAGCCTAGAATGAATGGACCGGACACGGGCAGAGCAAAGGAAAAGTGTGTGAAGAGCGCCTGGCCTCCAAACCCTCTGTCCCAAGCACACTGGGCCACAGGAGCCCAAGACCAGAGGCTGAGCCAGCCAACACAGCCCTCAGCAATGCCTACCTTTGTACCAACTGCTATGTCTGGGACAATGCTGTAGGGAGACAAAAAAGGAGAATGTTAGCAGGTGTGCCGCAGTTGCTGCTGCCAGGCTGTCCAAGATGGCCCGCCAAGGAGGGGCTCCCCTGGCCACACAGGTACCCCCCCCCCCATGTGAGGCCCTGCAGACTAGTGAGCTTGGGCAGGGCAGGGAAGTGAGCTGTCGTCCATTTAATCTCAACTTGAAAAGGAGCCATCATTGTCCTCCAGCTCCCCTCCCTCCCAGCAGGACCCCAGGCCCCGCCTCTGGCCCTCTCCACCAGAGGTCTGAAGACAGAAGACAAAGACACCCCCTCCAAAAGCCCCAGGAGGGACACTTGATGCTTGTTGTTAAGGTTCAAGTGCTGTTGTTTGCTTTCTAAAAATTGAAAATGCTTGAGGAACGTTTTCAAGCAGCAAGGCCAATGAGAAGGCAACTCACAAGGCCCTGAGGTCAGAGCTCCAGGGGGACTTAAAGGGGACTCAAGTTCAAACAATGGCAGGCTTCCTCAGAGGGAGGCAGATGGGTTGAAATGATCAGTAAAACTACTCCAAGTTACTCATCAACCGGGCTCCTAGTGAGCGGACTTTCTCCCTGCCCCAGGCCCAGCTGGAAGGCAAGAAGAAACCATGGCTGCCCAAGTTCCGCATACCCATGGCCTCAACTGTGCACTAGCTCTCAGTACACACACAGAACCCCCCAGGGCTTCCATGTGGTGAATGTAAACCGGCAAGGTCCTCAATGACTCACGGTGGGGGAGTTAGCAACGCCTCCCCCCACCCCACCAGGTCACCTGGCTGCCAAGGCCTAGTGGTCTGTGACCAGAGTCTCCCATATCACACAAATATGTCCCTCTCGCCCAGCCAGGGAAAGGCTGATCTCAGACTGGGACAGCCACCTGCATTATTACCTCTGCAGTTCCTTCATTTCTGCCCTACGTGAGGCAAGTCAGCAACCCACCCCCCATCCCTGGAGCAGCATGACCCCAAGCACTGGGCCCTAGTCCTGCCATCTGCACCTCACTTAACATTCTAATGCGTTACCTCCACTGTAGGGCCTTCCCCTCTTTACTACAAAAAGACACTGTGGACTAGTGTCAGATTTTACACACACACACACACCCCCCCTCAGGGAGCCAAAGAAAAACTTCCCAGAAATACTGAAAGAATGAAAAGCATGCAGCTTCCCACGGCGACTCACTGCTTCCTGCTCTGAGAGGGCCTCAGACATAGTAAGCTTTTTAAATAAAAAGGCCCTTCTCGAAAAGGTTTCCAAACCTTCTAGACAAGGCAGGCCAAACAAACTGCTCTGCGGAAAGCTAGGCCTGGCTGCCTAGGTAACCACAACCTCCAAGAAGCTGCAGCTAGGACTGGAGCCTCCAAGCCACATCTGGGGGATGGAGCCGTCCCACACCAGTCCTTCAGGTAGGAGGCAAAACGGAAGAACTTGACCAGACAATGGAGAAAACGCTTTTCCAGGATGATATCCCTACAGAATTAAGTACCCACTTGTTTGCACCCACGGCCTTGGGAAGGGGTTCTCGGGGGAGGTCCATCCAAGCCAAAACGGAAGGCAGACCATGAGATCATGTTCCTCATGCTGCAGCAATTTTTCTAGAAGGCTGGATTTAATTCAGCCTGAAACCTATCATTTCAAACCCAAGGCAGAGAGGCACGTGACCCTCCGGGCATTTTAACCACACCCCCCAGGAGGTCAGGCCAAGGGAGGAAGGAGGGCTTTCCAAGCACCAGATCAAAAAAGATAACCAGCACTGCCTTTGGAATTCTCAAACTTACTTTTTAAAAATCAGCACTTAACCCTACTCCCAAGGGGAAATGAAAAAAGCCTAACACGCAAGACGCAAAAGCACTGTTTAAAGTCAGTTTCATTTTTAACAAGTTTGATCATTTCCCCCAGACCAGAAACATCTGAAGGAAGAGTCTCCAAACTGGGCAGACTCATGTCTCTGCCAACAAAATACAGCTTTGTGGCTTGGCCCTCAATCTCGGCGTTAAAGTGAAGCGAACCTCCGTAACTTCAGATGTAAGACTACGATGATGCCTTACAACACAAAGAATTAATAGTTCTGGCAACTGCCTCACCGCCCATTTCTCGCGTTTCCGGGACACACACAATCCCCGGAGCTTTGTGTCTGGGCGCCCTTTGGGATGTGGCCGGCCGCCTGGCCGGCTACACTCCTGGAAGACTCGGGGTCCGGTCCGGTCGTTCCAGCCCACGTGGGTCGCTCCGCGGGACTTGGAGCCTGGGAGCTCCTCGCCCGGGGGAGTCAGTTCCTGCTTAAGGAACTGTCGAACAGGAGCACCCCCGCAGACAGGAACAAAGGGGGCGCGCGGGTCCCTCCCCAACCCGTCCCCCAGCACTTGAGCTGAACGGGGGCGCGCGACGGTCCTTCGTGGGGAGCCCCAGAAGGGGCTGGGCGGGGACGAAGGAGAGCCCGCGCCCTTCCGGGAAGGAGGGCGGGCGTCTCCCGGCCGCGCCCGAGACGGCCACGGGCGGGGCAGGCCGAGCGCAGAGTCCGCGCGGCGGGAAAGACCGCGCACGCGCACCGAGGCCTGAACGCCGCGAAGAACTGCGCACGCGCGCGTGGGGGCCCGACGGGGAGCGGTAAAGGCCACACCGGGCGCGCGAAGAAAATACGGGGAGCCGGAAGGGCCACACGGACGCGCGAAAAGAGGCGCGTGCGCGCGGGGACCGGATGGGAAGCGGGAAGGGCCGCGCAGCCGCCGCGTGCGTTCGGGACGGGCCGCGGGGAGACCGGAAACGGGCAGGGCGGCGGGGAGGGTTGGGCTCCTGGGACGCCAGGCCCGGGACACACGGGCCGCCTCGCGTCCCCGGCAGCTTCTCCCCACTCTCGCGGCTGCGGGGAGTGGAAGGAGCCTGGAGGCGCCCGTGGGCCCAGGGCGGAGCGGCAGGCGGGCCGTCGTCCCAAAGAGACCCAGGCGACGGCAAAAGAAAGGCTGGGGCGCGAGAAGAGCGGTGGGAAGCGCGGACAGGCACGACTCACCCGTCCATTGCACACAGAGGAGACCCGCGGGGGACGGAGTGGAGGCGCCGGAATAGCAGGAACCGACCCAACGGCTCCGAGTTATAGACTCACAAAATGGCGGAGACGCCCGAACACGTCCCCCGCGCGTTCTGCCCATTGGCTCCCGCTGCAGATAGGGGGCGGGGCGAGTACCGTGTGGCCCGCCGGCGTCTCCCAATGGCTACGAGGCCGCTCGAGGGGTGGAGCCAAAGGGAATGGCAGGCGACCATTGGAGAAGGCGGCCGTCCGTCAGAGCTCAAGGCGGAAACGGTCCGTAGAATCGGGGATGGGGAGAAAAGGTGGGAGCACGTGACAACAACTGAGCCAGTGATCGAGCTGCCCTCCTGCGTGGGGCTTTGCGGGGGAAGCCATCTTGAGAGTGGGTACGTGGCGAGTCAGGCGGCGGGAAGCGTGCTTCCCCCAGGCTGCCGCCATCTTGCAAACGGGCAGGGGTAGTCCTCCTCGGGTGTGGGAGCAAAGGTAGGCGCGTCGCCATCTTGGAGTCGGGCAGGACACCTATGGGGCTCCATCTTGCTTGTGGGAACGTGGCAAAAGTTACTGCTACATTGGCACGCGGGGAGGTGGAGGCCGCATAACGCATCCCGGACGCGCTAGAGCTCAGTTCCCCCTGCTAGCCACCGAGCCTGCGGGCGTGTTGTGGTCAGGGATCGCCTGCACTGTCCTTTGTCTCAGAGCAGTGAAGGCCGCTCGCTGTCCGCTCCCTGGCTTCAGGGATGGGGAAACTGAGGCCCGGGACGCACAGAGCAGAATACTGCCGTCATGGGACATTCAGGACCGGGCGCGTCTTCATCCCAGCAGCAGGAAAAACACCCTAAAATGTATTCCCAAGAACGCTGATTCCAAGAAGAGTTGAATAGGGTTGCGGGTAACAGGAAACCTGGGCCAGCCGGGAGCGGGAAGGAGGGTCTGGACGGAGTCAGAAGAGTCCTAGCGACGGAGGCTGCCGTGGCCCACTGCTGTTGGAAGCGCCAGGAGCCAATGAGCATCCCGGGCTTGGCCAGGTTCCCGTGCGGAGTAGTAGTTGAATAAACAGAGGAAGCTGTTGTGATTTTAGTTTGCTGTGTTCCCGTGCTGAAAAGGGGGTTTTAAGCCTAGAAAGGAAGAAGCAATGACATTTCTCGTTTCCCTAAATCGGGATGAGGCCAGCACGCCCTGCCTCAAGTTGGTTTCATTTCACCAGCAGAGACCTGGCAATGAGGACACTTTCAGGGCCGTGCAGGCCTGGACTTGGCCCAGAAGACTAGGAGCCAGATTGCTACCGGGGATTAGGGGCAGCCACCAATTTCCACGGAGCCTCCTGTCCTGTGGGCCTTGGCTCTCCCTCTCGCTTCAGGACATCTGAAGCCCCAGAATCGCTAATCATGAATGTCCCGGTCCAGTGGATTCGTGGGTTTGTTCCCTCCGGAACTCCAGCCTGAGCTCCACTGTGGGTACCACCAGGGCCAGCTGCACATCTTCCTTCTGGTGCCAGTGTCCTGCGTCCCCCCCCCCCACCTTTGACAGCAGGGGATGGGAGGGAAACTTGGCAGCCCCAGGGAAAAGGGGCAGCTGACAGTTGGTGGAGGTCTAAACCATCGAAATCATTGTATAACCCACTTCTGAGCACGGCCCTCTGTCTTGCTCAGAGCCCTAGCCCAAGTTGACCTTGCAGCCCAACAGACCCCACACTACCACCAGCCACCTGTCTGGTTTCCAACCTAACGCAGGCCTCCTTTGTGGTGCTGTTCCCTTCTGGAAGGTTCTTCCCCAAGCCTACACAACTCCCTCCTTTATTGTCTCACATTCTGGAGGCCAGAAGTCCAAAATCAAGGTGTCAACAGGGCCATGTTCCTTCTGGAGGCTGCAGGGGAGGGTCCTTCTTGCCTTTTGGGGCTCCAGGCCTCGTTGGCTTGTAGACACATCACTCCAGTCTCTGCCTCTGTGATCACTTTCTCCCTTATTCTCTCTGTACCTTCTCTGTGTGTCTCTAAAAATACTTGTCATTGGGGTTAGGGCCCACCCGGATAATCCCCCACCCAAAATAATCTCATCTCAAGACCCTTAATTACACCTGCAAAAACCCTTTTCCCAAATAAGGTCATGCTCACAGGTTTGGGGATTAGGATGTGGACATAACTTTTCAGGGCCCCCCAGAGTCAGCCCACAACACCATCTAAAACTTGGGCTGGTGGGCCTTCATGTTTGCCGTGGGGATCTGGTGGGCCTCACGGCTACTGGGGTTTAGCGCTCCCGCCATTGACAATTAGATCCATGTTCCTGATTTATGTAGGGGCCAGCTAGCCTCCTCTCTGTCTTCCTTCTCCTTTCTCAGCTCTTTCTTCCATCCCAGCCTTGCCAGCCAGCTGCTTCCCTCATGAATGATTCAGGCTGAACGTGGCTGTGTGCTCACCTTGCAATTGTTTGAGAATTTTGAAAATGATACTCTCTGTGGCAGAAACAAGGGAGGTGAGTGGGAGCCCAATGGGGGGGGTGGGCCTCAGTTCTCTTTTCTGATCAGACGGGGATGGGGAGATGGTGCCTCAGTTTACCCCTTTTGTAAAAAAAAATAAAATGGGCAAAGCCTGTCCCTCCTCACCTTCTGTGGGCTTTCCCTCCAGTTTCAAATGGAAATGGCTTAATAGCTTTGGAATATTTCGTCCTGTGCTTGTTTACTCATTGCTGTGATTACAAAAGCCATGGGTTGGGGGGCCCAGGGCATCACTCCACATGTCCCCTGCCTTCCAAGGCATCCCAGACTCTGACCCGTTTTCCACATTTCTGTTGGACTGAACTGGGGGGTGGGGGGATCAATGAGGCTACTACTCCCCAGCCCCTTTCCCCCTCCTAGCTGGGTGGCCTGGAGCCACTCCTGGACTTTCTGGGACTCTTTCTGGCCTGAGAATATTCAGAATAACGCATCCAGCCTGGGTCCATTACAGAAGAACTGACTTCCCAGCCCCAAGGCTTTGGGCCAGGCCCCCTCTTCCAATTAGGGTGGGGGCTTCCTCCACCACCACTGCCAGCACCTAGAGGGATTCCTGTCTCTGCAAGGTGGGAATGGTGACTCCCAAGGTCCTTCCCCAGAATTGTCATGGTCATCTCTCAAAGGTCTCATCCTGGACCCCATGTCCAGGGCTCAGTTTCTCTCCTCCCCCAGCCCCAGGCCCTCAGGCCAACTGCAAAGTCCCAGCCCTGGTCCTCCAAAACCCGCCTGGCCTGCCCCTCCCCCAGGAACCCACCCTCTCCCTAGGCCCTGCCCCTGAGCTGGAGCTGTCTCCCCACCCGCTAGCCTGATCCACACCCCTGGGAGTTAAGTTAGTGCTTGGCGCCTCCCAGTTCTAACTTCTTAATCCTCTGAATAGGAAATGCTATCAGTAGCCCAGAGAGCTTGAGTGAGCTTCCTGAACCTCTGGGCCTGTAAGAGGCCTTGCTGGCCTTGGTCCAGGCTGCTCACCTTCCAGAGCAAACAGTCTGGCCTGTCCAACAAAAGGGCAATTAGAGTGACCACCTGACCCAGGGATGCCACGCTGTCATGCGGGGAGTCACGTGGGGTCTCTGGTCCCACTCCCTACATAACAACGCAGGACATGGTGAGGCCAAAAAGGAACACCCACGTAGCCACAGGTAGGGGAGTCGTACCGCTGTATTCTCGCTGGCGGCTGGGTTGGAGACACAGGAAGCAGGAGCCACACTATCCACAGCCTGCCGTCCACTTCTCTGCAATCCACAACCCGCACTCCGCCGTGCTAACTGCAATCCGCGCTTGCCAGCCACCATCTTCTTGCTAGCCCCCATCTTCTGCTAGCGTAGCCACGACAGTTATATTAGTGGCCAATGGCTCACTGGTTACAACTGACGGCCAACTAGCCACAGCTGATGGCCATCCAATCACAGTTGATGGCCATTTACTACCTGAGCCAGCACCTTTCCACGTGAGGCCGAGAGCCCGGAAACTGCACTCCTGGCTCTATCCCCACACACGCTTAGGCATGTGCTGGAAAGAAATGAAGCTTGGATGGCCACAAATCCTTGTACCCGTGTGTCCACAGTGGCCAAAAAGTGGACATGGCCCAAGTGCCCATTGACAGATGAACAGATGCAGACAACGCGTCCATCCATGCAGTGGAATGTTACTCGCCCACAGAAAGGAAAGAAGCACATACACTTGCCACAAGGTCATCAGGGCCCCTGCTGTCCCCACGGCCCCTCACTGCTGACGCTGACCCTGGTTCTCCACTAGGAAGTCCTTCCCTGCACACTGTCCTCTGGGGGTGTCACCACGTGCGGCCCAAGCAGAGCCGGTGGCAGAGATGCATGTGGGACTCCTGCCAGGCACTGGGTGTGCAGGAAGCCTGGGTGGGCCTCAGGGAAGATGGGCAATAAGCACAGAAGCGAGGGCAGTGATAACTGGCCAGGGGCTGCCATGGAGCCCTGCAGGAAGTGGAGCGAGAGGGAGGGGTAGGAAGGCGCAGAGATGGGTCAGGGTGACCGCGCCGGGGCCACATTCACTCTAAGGGGGAGGCCACTGCAGAGCTGGGCCACGAGTGTGGAGCAGGGGTCCACAAAGGCCCTGTCGTGGTCCCCAAAAGATGCGTCCATGTCCTGACCTGTGAACACCTGTGAACACAATGTTGCTTAGAAGGAGGGTCTTTGCAGATGTAATTAGCTAAGATGAGGTCACACAGGAGTGGGGTGGTCCTAATGCAATGACCGGTGTCCTTACAAGAAGAGGGGAATTTGGACACCGGTACACAGGGAGAGGCCACATGGTGACGGAGGCAGAGACTGGGGTGACAAGGCCACCAGCCTGAGGTGCCAAGGTTGCTGGCAACACCAGAAATGTCCCCTCTCACAGCCCCAGAAGGAACCAGCTTGCCAACAGCTCAGTGTCCGACTTCTAGCCTCCAGAACCGGGAGAGAATACATGCGTGTTTTACGTCACCCAGTTTGCGGCTCTTGGTCACAGTAGCCACAGGACACTTCTTCTGCCTTTGACAAGTGTGGAGGCCAGGCGGGCAGACAGCGGTTGTCCTGCCTGGGCCGGCGGCATCACGTGATGACAGGAGAGCGGGCTTGCTTACGTGGCCTTGCAAAATTTATGAAAAGGAAGATGTCTCGATACGGAGAGGGAACGTGAGCCGGCTGTAAGCAATCCCGTGGCCATCTGTTCACCCGCCTGCCGCCTGTCCACAGGGTCATGGGGCCACAGGCAGCAGCCAGGACGGGGCCGAGCATGGGCTCTGGGCCACCCAGTGGGTCCCGGCAGGCCAGGCCACACACCCAAATCCTCACTTACCCAGACCTAGCGAGTCTCCTCGGCTGAGCCTTTACTATAATAAAGCGGTCGGTCTCACCTGGGCGACCCTTTCTGCCTCCTGCCCCCGACACTGGACAATATCAGGGGACATCTGTGGTATTCATACTGGGGGTGCTCCTGGCATTGAGTGGCTGGGGGCAGGGATGCTGCTTGACCCTCCACAGTGCCCAGGACAACCCCCCACAGAGAGTGACACACCCGGATGTCAGCTGAGTTAAACTATAGCCCTTGATTACTCTGTAGTGGACCCCCCTAGAGGTCGGGCTCCATTGTGAGGGAGATGTGGGATCGTGATAAGAAGCTAATTCTAGAAGGATCAGGTGTAGAGGAAGGAATGTGTCCCCCAAGCAGGCAGGTGGGACTCCCCAGATACAAGAAAGAGCGTCCCTCAGGTTTCATAACAGGTAACATATGAAACCCAAAACGATGAGCCCTGAGGTGGTGCTGTTGCTGGCATCAATAGTTTATAGCAGAAACGGACACTTGATCTCGTATCACGGGCGGCCGGCTCAGGTGGCCTCAGGGCCACCTGCCTGCACAAGGCACCTGAAAACCCACTTGGGGACAGGACTGGCCCTGTCCCCCATCTCGGTCTGAACACACAAGCAGGTGCTTGGTGCCCTGGTTCCACCTGGAGTGGAAGCCACTCCTTCCTGGACTGGAGACACTATGTCACCAATTTGTTCTTGCTCTGATGGGCGGAGGGGTGGAGGCTGTTAGTTGCTTGTCCGAAGGGGAGGTCTGGACGAGATACATCCTGCACTGGCTGGGAGCTTCTGCCTGTGGTCACCTGGGAGGCCAGGAGAAAGGGAGGGAAGGGAAAGGACGCAGACCACTGGCTCCAAGTACCTGAACAGACACTTTTGCAAAGATGGACACGTGACCAACAAGCCTACGAGACGATGCTCACTCAACACGAGCCATCAGGGAAATGCTGATGAAACCCACAGTGACACGGCACCTCAAGCCCAGGACTGCCATTATCCACACGGTGGTCACCCTGCGGGCGAGCATGCCAGCAGGTTGGGACCGTCGTGCCCGGCTGCTGGGATGTGACCTGGGACAGCTGCTGTGGGAAACAGTGGCCATTCCTCCAAAGGGTAAAAATAAAGTTACTGTCTGACTCAGCAATTCCCTCCTAGGAATTGCACTCCAAGAGAAATAAAGCCACATCTCCACATAGACCTGGACATGCGTGTCCACAGCAGCACAGTTCACAGCGGCCACAGATGGGAACAGCCCGAGTGTCCACTCACAGGTGACAGTCAAACACAATATGTCCCATCCACACGTGGGAGTATTTACTTGGCCATGAAAAGGAGGGAGGCGCTGACACTCGCCACAACGTGGATGGACCCTGAACACACGGGGCTCATGAGAGAAGCCGGACACACAAGGCCACACAGTGTGGGATTCCACTTACGGGAAACGTCCAGAACAGGCACGTCCACAGACAGGAAATGGGTTCGTGGTTGTCGGGGCTGGGGAGGGGGGTGGGGGTGTCTGCTGATGGGGACGGGGCTTCTTTTCTTTCCGAGGCTTTTCTACATATTTTTCTTACTGAGTTTAAAATGTATGTATGTTAAATGTTCATTATACACAATTAAATAACCAGATAGAGGAAAACTAAGAATCACCTGTAAGCCCCTCCCCTCAAGTTAGCAGTAACTATCTTTCATATAGGAAGCCATCCTTTCCTATTTCATGTATCTGTTTATGTTGTATGGGGGATGTGTGGCTATGTAAACACAGTTACGTGCGTACGTAATGTGTATGTACTGTGTGCATATTTGTATACGCACACATATAATCCCAGTCAGGCTACTGTTTTCTAAACATTGGCTATAAACTAGTATCGTTGTAACCAGTTCACACGCCCCTAGAAGGAGGTAAGTAAATGTGTAAGTCCCTCAGTGCTGTTCCTCCCTGCTTCCAGACATTTCCAAGGCCCATTTCCAACCCCAGATGTATTTCCACAATACATTGAAAAACCAACTCAGGTTGGTGGCAAATGGGGCAGAAGAGGAAACACACGTTCCCAGCAATGGCAAGGTGACAACTGCCCATGGGTGGACCTGCTTACATTGGGGAGGGTCTTCGAGTTTAGTTTTGCAGCTTTATTCTGTTCACCAGAGTGAGACATGATTCCTTGAGAAGGTTCTCCCGGCCACCTCCCCCTTATATTATTATTGTTTTTAATGATTATGTTTTATTAGTTTCAGGTGTACAAAGCAATGTAATAGACATTATACCCCTCACAAAGCGATCATCCCTCCAATCTACCACCCTTCTGACGTATGTAACTGTTACAGTACCATTCGGTATATTCCCTATGCTGTACTCCACATCCCATGTCCATATGTGTATTTAATTATAGTCGACATTAAATATTATTCTACTTCAGCATCAGGTGTATGGCATATTGGTCAGGCGTCCACACTGTCTATGAAGTGATCCCCCTGAGAAGTCCGGTGCCCATCTGGCTCCCTACATACAGTCTTTACAACATTATTGATGATATTCCCCATACTGTATTTCATGGGCCCATGACTATATCGTGACTACTAATTTCTACTTTCTAATCCCTTCATCTTTTCCCCTACCCCACTCCCTTTTGTCTAGCAACCATCAGTTTTTTCCCCCATATCTCTGAGTCTATTTCTGTTTTGTTTGCTCATTTATTCTATTCCTTTAGATGCCACATATAAGTGAGATCATATAGTATTTGTCTTTCTCAATCTGACTTATTTCACTTAGCATAATATTCTCCAGGTCCATCCATGTTGTTGCAAATGGTAAGATTTCATTTTTTTTATGACTGAGTAATACTCCATTGTATAAATGTACCACAATTTCTTTATCCAGTCGTCTATTGATGGGCATTTCGGTTGTTTCCATATCTTGGCTATTGTGAATAGCGCTGCAATAAATATAGGGGTGCATATATTTTTTCGAATTAGTATTTTGGATTTCTTTGGATAAATACCCAGGAGTAGAATTGCTGGGTCACAAATGTAGTCCTATTTTTCAATTTTTTTTAATTGTTTTTAGATTTTATTGGGGAAGGGGAACAGGACTTTATTGGGGAACAGTGTGTACTTCCAGGACTTTTTTCCAAGTCAAGTTGTTGTCCTTTCAATCTTAGTTGTGGAGGGCGCAGCTCAGCTCCAGGTCCAGTTGCCGTTGCTAGTTGCAGGGGGCGCAGCCCACCATCCCTTGCGGGACTTGAGGAATCGAACTGGCAACCTTGTGGTTGAGAGCCCACTGGCCCATGTGGGAATCGAACCAGCAGCCTTCGGAGTTAGGAGCATGGAGCTCTAACCGCCTGAGCCACCGGGCCGGCCCTACACACATTTTAAGAAAGGAAAAAAGTATTAAAATTGTAATACTCAAAATATACCGATAACAAAAGATGAATGCAAGTCATGTTTGACTTCTGCACTTACAAGAGGTGCTCAAAGCGGTTACCATCAGTGTAATTTTAATACAGTTCTTTCCTGTCTTTAAATGTGTGTACATTTGTTTGTCATCCTCTGTACATTCCTGTCATTGTCACTGTCACCACCATCTATCCATCTATCCCCAGATTTTCTCATCTTCCCAAACTGAAATTCAGGAAGCATCATTTTTACCACTTGCCTGATCTGATTGTCGGTGCTGACTGTCGCATATCCTCCTCCTGGTCACCGTGCCATGTGCGAACCAGGGCCAAGTCCCAAGCAAGAGGGCCGCCACACCCCACATTCCAGAGGAGCCCAGCTGACCTGGGATCTGCCGAGCCATCTGGGTGTCCACATCCCGGACCCCCCACCCAGCCCAGTGCCCAGGGAACTCCCTATCAGAAGAGCTGAGTTAAGCAAACAACAAGAAAAACCCATAAAGACCGAGGTGATAGTCCTTCTTCCCCTAAAATCCACACCCTCATTTTTTATAGAAAGCAACATTTCCCCCCATCCCACCTCCCCAGCTTCTTTGTCCAACCAACAGAGTTTAAATTCCCAGACATGATCCTGGAGGAAAATTCTAGAATCAGTTGGGCAAGTGTAGGCCCCTTCCTTTCTGCTGACGATAAAATAGGCCCGACGATAAAAACAAACACGCCGCGATGCTGGCATTTGTCTCCAAAGCATGGAATGCACTGTGTCATTTCCAGACATTGTGTCGGTTCCGGCAGGGCCAGGCCAAGGCTAAAACACAGCTTTTAAAATGCCCTCATTCCTCCAACAACCTGCAAAATTTGTGGCTTGATTTCTCCTGCGAAGCTTTTGTCTCTGGGACTTTCTACAGGGAAGAATTCAGACCTCGAGGGATCCCCGCCCAGGCCCCAAAGGCCCCTTTACAACGAAGCCGCTGGAGGGAAGGGGATCTTGACCCCCGTCAGGGAAGCAAAATTCTTTGGCGTTAATAATTTTCTTTGCCCCCCCCCCCCAGCACACAGCCGCTCCAGGAGGGGGCGGGCCGCATTCCCAGCATTCCTTCTCTGTCCCCACTTGTTTGTTTGCTTGTTTTAAATTAGATGCCCCAGGAGCTCCTTTTTCCTTCTGTTTTCTGCTGGTGGCCAGCCTTTAGGGACTTTTTGCTCATCCTAGAACCACAGGCTGGCCAAGCCACAGGACATTCCAGCACCCTCCCAGGCTGCACAGCACTCGCCACCACAGGCCTGTCACTCACTGCTGAAGCCGCAGGTGGTCCCCCACTGGAGCCATGCAGCCTCCAGCCAGGACGGCTGTGCCTCCCCCATTTTGCCATTGGGGGAGGAAGGCAAGCAAAAGAGATATCTGCCCGTTGCAGGCCAGGCGTGTCGTGGGAATACCGAGGCCTGGACCCAGGGGAGGAACAGAATTTCCAATGCCAGTCAGGCAGCGGTCAGCCTAGGGGCTGACATCCAGCTTCCCAGTGGGGAAACTGAGGCAGGTGTTGAAGTCACTCTCCGAGGTTCTCAGCTGGATCTGAACCCTGTTGAATGTGTTTCTATCCCCAGTGCTCAGTGCACAGTGGGGCTCCTCTGAGAGGGACAGACTGATTTGGGTGGGCCCTTGGGAGTGGCGGGTGATTTCAGGGGCTGGTTTATTGCCCCTGAGCCTCTATGGTGTCCCTAAAGCAGGGCCCAGGGTCACCAGTGTGGAGAGCCCTCCACCTGGGAGGGGCTGCCTCCCTCCTGAGTGAGTGACCTCCTCCAGGAAGGATAGCAGGATTGAACCAGATAAGGGTGGGTGTCATAAAATATCAGCGGGTATTGTTGCCAAAATGAGACTGTTCTCAAGAAACTGGGGTCAGGTTCAGTCCCAGCAGGTGCAACACTTGGGGCCTTTATTGTCCCCCAGGGAGCCCATTTCTGCAGCCAGCACCAGGCGGGAGCACAGTTGGCGATCAGTACGTGAACAATCTGGGAACTTTGGGGACAAAGCCTCTTAAAAAACATTGAGGTGAAATTCACAAAACGTAGAATCAATCATTTTTAGGTGAACAACTCAGTGCATTTAGTACATTTAGAATGTCGTGCAACCACCACTTCCATCCAGTTCCAGAACATTCTATCACCCAAAAAGAAGCCCGGTCCCCATCAGCAGCGATCCACCCCCATCTCCCTCCCTAGCTACTGACAACCACTGACCCGCTTCCTGTCTGTGGACGCGCCTGTTCTGGACATTTCCCGTAAGTGGAATCACACACTATGTGGCCTTGTGTGTCCGGCTTCTCTCATGAGTCCCGTGTGTTCAGGTCCATCCACGTGTGGCGAGTGTCGGCGCCTCCCTCGTTTTCACGGCTGAATGACACTCCCTCCCGTGTGTGGATGGGCCATGCTGTGTTTGTCCATCACCCACTGATGGACACTTGGACTATGTCCACCTTTTGTCTGCTGTGACTAGTCGTGAACACATTTTTGTTTGAACACCCGATTTTGGTCATTTGGGGAACATACCCAGGAATGGAGCTGCTGGGATAGGGGTAACTCTCTGTGTTTGGCTTTTTGAGGGTCTGCTGACTTTCCCATGGTGGCTGGCCCATTTTCCTTCATCCCACCAATAAGCAGGGTCCTTCCTGGTGTGGACGCACACAGAGCCCAGGTTCAGGCCCCCGCCGTCAGCCTTTCCATACGGCCCCCAAGGTCATACTGGCTGAGTCAGGACTTGGAGAGGGTGTGTGTTAGACCAAACCGTACGCTTTCATCATGTGAAACCTGTGTGCACAGGAGGGAAATTGGGAAATTTGGACAAGCTCAGGCAGCCCCACGGTGAGTTACCACCTTGGACTCTATGGCTGGAAAAACCTGCCAGGGATGTTTGGTGCCCTGAAAATGTAAACCCAAAGGATAATATCCACACACAAACCACACAGGCTGTTTACAGCAGCTCCGTTCACAAAGTAAGAACATGGGCGCCACCGAGATGCCCTCCAGGGTGGTGCACAAACACACTGTGGTCCATCGGACGATGGAAGGTTACTCAGCACTAAAGGGAACGGGCGATCGAGCCACGAGAAGACATGGCAGAGCCGTAAGTGCTTATTACTGTGAAGGGAGCCAGTCTGAAAGGCTACTCACTGTATGGTTCCAACCACAGGACATTCTGGAAAAGGCAAAACTGCGGACATAAGAAAAGGAGCCGTGGGTGCCGGGGCTGGGGGAGGAGTAGTGGGGAGCACAGAGGGTTTTGGGGCAGTGACACTACTCTGATGACTGTGATGGTGGATCTGTGTCACTGTACCTTTGTCCAAACCCACAGACCATCCAACCCCAAGACAGAGGCCTGCTGTCCACCGCGGACTTTAGTTAATAACACATCAATATTGGCTCATCAATGATAATGTACCACATCAATGCAAGATGTTAGTAATAGGGGAGAAAATAATGGGGAAACTAGGCTGAGGGGTATATGGAAACTCTCTGTAATTTATGATCAATTTTTCTTTTTCTTTTTCCTAAAATGCTTGAGTCAAGTTTTTTTGTTTGTTTTTTTAAATTTATTTGGGGTGACAATTGTTAGTAAAATTACATAGATTTCAGGTGTACAATTCTGTATCACATCATCTATAAATCCCATTGTGTGTTCACCACCCAGAGTCAGTTCTCCTTCCATCACCATATATTTGATCCCCCTTACCCTCATCTCCCACCCCCCACGCCCCTCAATTTTTCTATAAACCTAAAACTGCTCCAAAAGATTAGAGAAAGGGGGGGGGCGCGGAATGCTAAGAAGGGCAGGACGGGACCCCCCTAACACAGGTACAATTGGGAATGACAACCCAATTAAAAATGAGCAAAGGACCTGCATAGACATTTCTCCAAAGAGGACACACAGATGCCTGATAGACACATAAAAAAGATGCTCAACGTCACTAATCATGAGGGAAACGCAATAAAAACCGCAATGAGATACCACCTCACTCATGTCAGAATAGCACCGTCAATAAATCGACAAACAAGTGTTGGAGAGGCTGGGGAGAAAAGGGAACCCTCGTGCACTGCTGGTGGGATTGCAGATTGTGCAGGCGCTATGGAAGGCAGTGTAGAGGTTCCTCAAAAAAAAAGTTTAAAAAAAAATGGAATTACCCTGTGACCCACCAATTCCCCTCCTGGGTATTTATCCAAAATACTAATTTGATAAGATATACGCACCCCCATGTTTATTGCAGCACTATTTGCACTAACCAAGGTATGGAAGCAACCTCAGTGTGCATCAAGAGACGATTGGATAAAGATGTGGTACATTTATACAATGAAATATTACTCTGCCATAAAAAAAGAATGAAATTATTGCCATTTGTGACAACACAGATGGACCTAGGAGGTATCGTGCTGAGTGAAATAAGTCAGACAGAGAAAGACAAAGACCACGTGATTTCACTTATGTGTGGAATCTAAAAATGTCAAACTCATAGAAACAGAGAGGAGAGTAGTGGTTGCCAGGGCTGGGGTGGGGACATGGGGAGGTGTTGGCTAAAGGGCACACATTTTCAGTTATGAGATGAGTAAGTCCTGGGACCTCACCACAGCATGGGGACTGTAGTAAAAACAGTGTGTTGTGTCCTTGAAATATGCTGAGAGTAAATCTTCAATGTTCGCATCACAAAAACAAGGAAAGGGGGGAGGTGATGGAGGTGTTAACTGGCTTGATTGTGCTGATCGCTTCACAATGTACACACACATCAAACCATCACCTTCCACACCTTAAATACATACAATTATACTATGTCAGTCAGACCTCAATAAAGCCGTGGGAAAAGTGCTAGAAAATACAGATGGATTGGTGGAATGATGTGACATGGTGAGTTGGAACAGACTATTTTTTAGTGTATCCTTCTATATTGTATAAATTAAATTGTACACAAACCTAGTGAGGATATATTTTTAAATTATACAGGAAAAATAAATTATACAATTCAATGGTTTCTAGTATATTCTAAGAGTTGTGCAAACATCACTACTATTGATTCCAGAACATTTCATCACCAAAAGAAGCCCCGTCTCCATCAGCAGTCACCCCCATCCTCCGCCCCAGATCCTGGCAAACACTAAGCCCCCTCCTGTCTGTGGACGCGCCTGGTCTGGACATTTCCCGTAAGTGGAATCACACACCGTGTGGCCTTGTGTGTCCGGCTTCTCTCATGAGCACCGTGTGTTCAGGGTCCGTCCATGCTGTGGCGAGTGTCAGCGCCTCCCTCCTTTTCATGGCCGAGTGACACCCCATGTGTGTGGACAGGTCCCGCTCGTCCATGGGTGGACACTGGGGCTGCTGTAGACATGTATGCTGGCCGTTGTGTGGAACATGTGCTTTCAGTCCTCTTCTTCATTTCCACCTAGGAAGGTAATTGCTGGGTTACACAGTCATTCCATGCTGGAACTTTCAAGCACCAAAGACATGGGGAGGGTGAGGCAGTGGCTCCCTTGGGAGGACTCACCCCTCTTGCTGATGACTTATTCATGAGAGCAGCTCAGCCAGACCAGGAGAACTTTCTGTGGGCTCTTGTTATAAATACCGTGTTTCCCCAAAAATAAGACCTAGCCAGACAACCAGCGCTAATACATCTTTTGGAGCAAAAATTAATATAAGACCTGGTCTTATCTTACTATATTTTACTATGAGATATATTTTACTATAAGATAAAATATAAGACTATATTTTACTATAATATAATAATATAATATATAACACTGGGTCTTATTTTACTATAAGTCCGGGTATAATATAATATAATATAATATAATATAATATAAGACCGGGTCTTACATTAATTTTTCCTCCAAAAGACACATTAGAGCTGATTGTCCGGCTAGGTCTTATTTTCAAGGAAACACGGTAGGGCCAGTGTGATGGTGCAGGGGGAGGGTCCCGGCCCTGCCCCTTTCTCCCCAGGCTTCAGATCCTGCCGGTGGCACCTTCCAGGCCCCTGGAGTCGAGAGGGGTGTGGACAGGGCTGCCTGCCTTGCCCCTCAGCCACCAGCTGATTTTCAGTTCTTTTGGGTAGAGTGTGAGACTCCAAATATTTAATGCCCAGAAAGGCCAGGCACTGAGGACCCAGTGTAACACCTCCCAGCACCCATTGCCCCTGGAGACCCAGAAGTGGACAGAGGGCCCTGTGATGGGGATGGGGCACAGGCCCTTGGGGAGCCCTTGCAAGTGGCTTCATCCTCATTCCACCCCACGAAGTTACACAAATGAATGACCTATGAGGCAGCCAGTCAGTGGGGATGAGATATAAACAGTGGCCTTCCGGTCCCCAGTCTTTTCCACTGGACTTGGCAAGAAACAAGATTTTGTAACATGAAATTGAGGGTTTCATGCCAAAGCTGCAGATTTGCTAGAAATACCCTAAAGTGGGCCAAGGAGAGAGTCTTCTGGAAACATCCCTCCCAGGCTTCTACTCAAATCAGGGGCAAGAGTGCAGAGCTGGGGCTGCTGCCCCAGGTGACCCAGATCAAGTCAGGGTGCTTCTGGGAACCTTAGTCTCTTTATGTATGAATGAAGCCCCTCTCATTTTCACTGCCTTCCATGTGGAAAAGCTGATGCTGCTGTTGGTGAATCATTTCCTCCATGACTCTCACACTGAGCCTCCTCTCCTACAAAATTTATTTCTAATTAAAACATTTAGCCTTTTATCTTAAACAAGTTGGTTTGTCCAAATGCACCATTAGTAGAGTCCAAAGTCAAAGCACAGGCTGTGAGAAGATACTTGCAGTGCATAATTCAACAAAGGACATTGGTCTAGCATATGCAAAGAGCTCTCACAAATCAATGACAAGAAACCAGCCAACCCAAGTTAAAATGGGCCAAGGAAAGAGCCAGTTCTGAGGAAGGATGCCCAATGGCCATGAGCATGTACTGGATGGCGCCAGTCCCAGAGAGGGGCCGCTGCAGGAAGAACAGCTACAACCAAAAAAATCAGCAATGGAAAGCGCTGGCCAGAACTTGCCAGCTGGAACCTCTAATATCACAGACGAGAATTGGGGGAGGGGATGTATGTGTGCAGAGGGAGCCAACTTTGGAAAGTTCTGGAAGCATCTTTTTAAACTTGAGATGTAATCACATCCCATAAAATCCATTCTTTTAAAGTGGACCATCCAGTGGTTTTTAGCGTCTTCACAGACTTGTGCAAGCCTTACCACCGTCTAATTCCAGAACATTTTTGTCACCTCTCAAGGAAATCCCCTGCCTATCAGCTGTCACCCCCGACTCAGCAGGTCCCAAGCAGGAAACCATTGCAGGAAACGCAGTTTGCAGGGGCAGGACTGGGACCAAATTATACATTCTGTTTGGTGTGTAAATACAAAACATGCATTTAAACCTAAAAGAATGCTGTGAGTTTTTAAATTTTTAAATTTTAACATTTTTTTCCAACTACTTCAATGTTTTTTGGGAAATATCCATTAAAAGGTTTTTAAATGTATGAAAACATATAGAGGGCATGCATTTTGCATTTTTCTCTGTCGAATATATGGCTCTGTGGGCTCTGCCCACCACCGCTCCCTTCCTTGTTGCCTACAGCAGCCTAGGGGCATTTTGTGGGGCTTGGAGCTGAGTCTTCTGGGAGCTCAGGAGCACTGGAGAGCCTCTGCTCGCTGGAGGAATGGGAACTTGCAGGAGGGCAGGGGGCAGGCTTCTCTGGGCCCCGGTGGGAGCTGGTGCTGCATTGCTGCTGTTTTGCTGCCCTCTGGTGACAACATGCAGTTGCTCCACTCAGCCTCAAATCTGGAAGTTCCTGTAAGTCCTTGCCTGGCTGTCTGGTGAGGATTGGTTTGTTTACTTGGTCAATAGCAACCAGAACCAACATTTATTCAGCACCTGTTTGTGCCAGGTACCTGGTAACCCTCCTAACGTGCCCCTCCCCCCAGGGCTGAATGAGGCTGGGGGAGGAATGGGCAGTGACGATGGGTACTTGGGCCAAGGGACCCAAGCCAGGGGGCACATTCGCTCCACGTGGGAAGGCAGGCGCCAACAACCCCGCTGTGTCACAGGTAAGTACTCTAAGGGACAGAAACCACAGGTGTGCTCTCCAATGGATCTTCTGGGAGCCCACCTGGATTCCACCCCCTCTCCCTCACTGCTTGAGCAGGGCTGTCCAGATGGGTTTTAAATGTTGGCTGTGGGGACAGAGCCCCAAAAAGCAGTTTCCAGGCTCTTGGCCTCACATAGAAAGGTGCTGGCTCAGGTAGTAAATGGCCATCGACTGCGATCAAATGGCCAGCAGCTGTGGCTAGTTGGCTGTCAGCTGTAACCAGTGAGCCATTGGCCATGAATATAACTGCCGTGGCTACGCTAGCAGGAAAAGGGGGAGCTAGCAAGAAGATGGTGGCTGAGTCTGCAAGCGGTGCAGTGAGGGTTGAGAATTGTGTTGCTCCTTGTTCCTGTGTCTCCAACCCAGCCGCCAGTGAGAGTATAGAGATATGACTCCCCTACCTATGGCTCCGTGGGTGTTCCTTTTTGGCCTAGCCATATCCTGCGTTCTTGTGTGGGGAGCGGGACCAGAGACCCTGCCTGACACCCCGCACGACACTTGGCATAGTCCGCAGGATCCCCTGCACTACACATGGCGCAGCGAGCAGGGTACGGTGCCGGCCAAAGCTCTCCGAAGGGCGGTGGAGCAGTTTGTGCGTATGAACACTCAGTTGCAGGAAGACCATGAGGAGCAGCTGCCTGAGAGCTGGACCCTGTGGAGGGGTGGGAAGACATCCAGGGTTCCCCAACCAGCAGAGACCGGAGAAAGCGAAGGTCGTTGGGCCCTATGGGCTGGGAAGTGCTTGCTGCGGCAGCCCGGATGCAGGACTTGTAGTCCCAGGAGGAAACGCTTGCTGAGTCCTCCGTGGGAGCTGAGGGTGAGGTCAAGGTCATCCCTCACCCCCAGGACAGCCCTGGCGAATGACTATGGACTATGGGGAATTGCCTTCCATCCCTAATTTAATGGACAGCTTGACTATTTGTTTGGGAACATACGACTATGTAGTGGAACTGGCGGATGTTTGCTTTTGTGTCTTGACCGGCCGCCATTGAGAATATGTAAGCACCTTGACTGTGAGCCGCTGTTATTCCAGCACAGTACCCTGAGAGGCCCAGAGAGAGTGGCAGTGCCCTGAGAGCCCTGGCTGTGTCCAGGAAGTCTGGCTGTGTCCAGAGAGAGTGGCAGTGCCCTGAGAGCCCTGGCTGTGTCCAGGAAGTCTGGCTGTGTCCAGAGAGAGTGGCAGTGCCCTGAGAGGCCCTCGTGTGCCCGGGGAGACTAGTGGTACCCTAAGAAGTCCAGGAAGTCTGGCTGTGCCCAGAAGTACTGGTAGTGCCCTGAGAAACCCTGGCTGTGCCCGGGGAGACTAGTGGTACCCTAAGAAGTCCAGGAAGTCTGGCTGTGCCCAGAAGTACTGGTGGTGCCCTGAGAAACCCTGGCTGTGCCTGGGGACACTAGTGGTACCCTAAGAAGTCCAGGAAGTCTTGCTGTGCCCAGAAGTACTGGTGGTGCCCTGAAAAACCCTGGCTGTGACCAGAGAGCTTGGCTGTGTCCAGGAAATAGCATTCACCTCCAGGCTCCTCGCACAGGGCCCCTCGCGGAAGACGCTTGTCGCGTAGATTGTGAGGCGAGACCCTGTAGGGGTGGAGTGTGGGGACAGAGCCCCAAAAAGCAGTTTCCAGGCTCTCGGCCTCACATAGAAAGGTGCTGGCTCAGGTAGTAAATGGCCATCGACTGCGATCAAATGGCCATCAGCTGTGGCTAGTTGGCCGTCAGCTGTAACCAGTGAGCCATTGGGCACTAATATAACTGCCATGGCTAGGCTAGCAGGAAAAGGGGGAGCTAGCAAGAAGATGGTGGCTGAGTCTGCAAGCGGTACAGTGAGGGTTGAGAATTGTGTTGCTCCTTGTTCCTGTGTCTTCAACCCAGCCGCCAGTGAGACCATAGTGGTATGACTCCCCTACCTATGGCTCCGTGGGTGTTCCTTTTTGGCCTAGCCATATCCTGCGTTCTTGTGTGGGGAGTGGGACCAGAGACTCCGCCGGAGACCCCGCACGACATTGGCAAATTCTTTTTTTTTTTTTACTTTTATTTATTTACTTATTATTATTATTTTTAAATAATTCTTTTTGGGGGGAGGGGAGCAGGACTTTGTTGGGGAACAGTGTGTACCGCCAGGACGTTTTCCAAGTCAAGTTGTAGTTCTTTTAATCTAGTTGTGGAGGGCGCAGCTCAGCTCCAGGTCCAGTTGCCTTCATTAGTTGCAGGGGGCGGAGCCCACCATCCCTTGCAGGACTCGAGGAGCCGAACCGGCAGCCTTCGGCGTTAGGAGCATGGAGCTCCAACCGCCTGAGTCACCGGGCCGGCCACTTTTATTTATTTTAAGTGTGTTTTTCCAGGCCCCATCAGCTCCAAGTCAAGTAGTTGTTTCAATCTAGTTGTGGAGGGCGCCGTTCACAGTGGCCCATATGGGGATTGAACTGGCAACCTTGCTGTTAAGAGCACCGTGCTGGAGGCAGCCGGTTGCTCAGTGGTTAGAGCACAGGGCTCATAACACCAGCATCGCGGATTCAATTCTCACATAAGCCAGTGAGCTGCACCCTCCACAACTAGATTGAAAACAACGACTTGACCTGGAGCTGATGGATCCTGGAGAAACACACTGTTCCCCAAGTGTCGTGCGGGGCGGCCTGTGGGGTCTCTGGTCCCACTCCCCACATAAGAACGCAGGACAGGGTGAGGCCAAAAAGGAACACCCACGGAGCCATAGGTAGGGGAGTCATACCACTATATTCTCGCTGGCGGCTGGGTTGGAGACACAGGAAGCAGGAGCCACACTATCAGCAACCTGCCGTCTACTTCTCTGCAATCCGCAACCCGCACTCCTAACTGCAGTCTGTGCTTGCTAGCTCAGCTACCATTTTCTTGCTAGCCCCCATTTTTCTGCTAGGGAAGCCATGGCAGTTATATTAGTGGCCAATGGCTCACTGGTTACAGCTGACGGCCAACTAGCCACAGCTGATGGCCATCCGATCACAGTTGATGGCCATTTACTACCTGAGCCAGCACCTTTCCACGTGAGGCCGAGAGCCTGGAAACTGCACTCCTGGCTCTGTCCCCACACCAAGATTCCCCAATAAAAATTAAAAAAAAAAAAGAAAGAAAGATAAAAAAAAGCACCACGTTCTAACCAACTGAGCTAACTGGCCACCCCCGGCAAATTCTTTTTTTTTTTTTTTTTTTTTATTAAGTTAAACATTGATGGCCAAGTAAGGGAAGTCTGTGTTCTGAATTTGGCCCCCGGGCCTCCAGTTTGAGACCTCAAGAGCAAGGAATTCTTGGTCACTTCGTTTCATTGGCCCCCCAGTCCTGTGGGTGAAGGGGTTATCTCCCCTTTATTGTTAGGGAAACTGAGGCACAGAGAGGGGAAATGGGCTGGTTAACTTAAGACACCTGATGAGTAGGAAATGAGGTTTGAACCCAACTTCCCACGGGAGCCCGTGCAAACCCCACTTTAGGTCCCCCCCAAAAAGGCCAGAATCCTGAAGTGGCCCCAGGATTCCTGCCCTCCTGTACACACCTTGTGTAACCCCCCTGAGTGTGGGAGGGACGTTATTTTCAGATGTAATTAATGTTCCCAAATCAGTTGACTTTGAATTAGTTAATCCAAAGGGAGATTATGCTGGGTGGGCCTGACCTAAGCAGACAAATCTTTTGTAAAACCCCAGGGAGCAGCACAAACAGCCCAGAGTGAACTGGTTGTGGAGGAGGCCAGGTGGCAAGGACCTGGGGGGGTGGGCAGCAAGAAAACCAGGATACCAAGGACTATTTAGCTGGGAGAGGTCGATTTGGGGCCGTTTGTTGCCTGACTTCTCTCAACAAACATTTCTCACCCACTTGCCCCGGCAAAGAGTCGGGCACCATGATCAATCACCTCCAGGTAGGTCCCTTCTTCCAACTCCACCCCAGCCTCCACGGTCTGTCCTCCCGCAGCCACTAGAGGGCGCCTGTGAGCAGAACACAGAGTCCCCGAGTCCTTGCTTTGCCCAGAGCCATCCCCTCGTGGTAAAAGCCCAAGTCCTTCCGTAACCACGGAACCCTGCCCGACCTGCCCGTTCCATTACCTTCTCCCTCTCACCCCCTCGGCTCAATCAGCTCCAGCCACACCAGGTACAGACCTGCCCCAGGGCCTTTGCATGCACTGTGCTGGCTTCCTGGTTATATACCTCTGGCTCTTTCTCTCACCTCATTCTGGCCTCTGCTCAAAGGTCACCCTTTCTGAGAGGCCTCCCCTGACCGCCTTGGCTCAGGAAGCTGTCCTGTCACTGTCTGTGCGCTCTCTGCTTATGGTTTTTATTGCCTCATGTTGTGCCACAGCCATTGCATCACACATTTAAGTGTAATTGTTTGATTCCTGAGAGCTACATGGTGAGGACACTGTGTCCCTCGGCCACAGCTGGGTCCCGGTGATTTGAACAGCGCCAGACACTTAGTAACTGATGAGAGACTGATTATTTATTGAGTGCCTATGGTTTGCCAGGCGCTGGTCTGGGCACTGGGTACATGACAGCGACATGACATTCATCCCACCAGGTACCCAGTCTGGGGGGACAACAGATGTGAATCATCACACGACAGTTCATCAGAGCCAACACTAATTTGGTGCTCACTGCATACCAGGCAGTAAGTACTTTGTTAAACAGTTAATCTGTGCCTCCACTGCCCTGTGAGGGGGTACTATACCATTCGTATACCCATGCTACACATGAGGAAACTGAGGCACGGTGAGGGTAAGGGTCTTACCAGGTCACACAGTCTGGAAGATTATTCCAGAAATTGTCCTGGTGATCAGGCTTCTGTGCTCCTGGGCAGCCCCCTTCTGTCCTGACTCAGGGCTGGTCACGTGCTGGCCAGAGGGACGGCAGCACAAGTGATGCCGGCATTTGAAGAGCTTGTGTCCGAGACCTGCCTGCCCTACTGCTCCTGGATGCCTACAAGTCCCCCTGGGGAAGAGCCAGCCAGCCTGGCGGTTGCCCCGTCCAGGGCGGTCAGATTCAGCAACTAAAACTACAGGATGCCCAGTTACATTTAAACTTCAGATAAACAATGAATTATTATTATTATTTTTAGCATACGTATGTATGGGGCATGCTTATACTTAAAAAAAATCACTTACTTTTGGCTTGAGATTCACATTTAGCTGAGTGTCCTGGATTTTATCTCACTGCCCTGCCGCTCCTCCCCAGCAGACAACAGCCTCTACTCCCCATGTATGAGGGGGTCCCCCGAAGGCCTCCTGCAATAGCCCATGATCCCACAGGAGTCGATTAAATAAGAGTGCCGCTCGGAGGGGAAGGTGAAGGACCCTGCAATTGCCGAGAAGCAGGGCTAGGAAGGAGGGAGGATTCTGGCATTTTAGTTCGACACTCAGTTTGTATTTCAGCCTTTCTAGTGGCCTGGGAGAGAACTCTCTTCCCTTCCTGGATCGCAGTACACTGAGCTGAGCTGGGGGGAAATCAGGGAAGAGAGTACCCACCCTTTGCACTAAAGAATGAGGCGCCACCAGGGACCTACAGATATGGGATCTGAGCTGTGCCGCCCAGTTTCCAGACAGACCCACCCTCCTTTGGGAATTCCACTGAGAATTTCTTTAAATCTCTCACCGAATACCTCCTGGGCCATCAGCCCAGCAGGTGGATAGAATTCTCTCCCCACTTTGTAAGGGACCTGCCTCATTAACAGAATTAAATGAAAAGTGAATCGTAGAAACAAGACATTTCCAATGGTCGTGCTTCTGGCCCCATCAGGACATACTAGTCAGGATAAGTCAAGAATTTCAAAGAGAATGTTGCATTTTTAGGGCAATTCTAATTTTTTTAAGCATCCCCTGGTTAGTCCTCCCCAAAGGACTTCTTTGACTTTTTTGCCTTCAAGAGAGCCAGTACTTTTCGTTTTTTTCTTTATTGTGTTAAGAGATGCATAACATAAAATTTACCATTATATCCATTGTTAAGTGCACAGCTCAGTGGCATTGAGCACAGTCACACTTCTGTGCAGCCGTCCCCACCATCCGTCTCCAGAACTTTCCATCTTCCCCAACTGACACTGTCCCCATTAAACACTAAGTTCCCTCCCCTCCCCCAGCCCCTGGCCCCCACCTTCTGCTTCCTGTCTGTGAATCTGACTCCTCTGGGGGCCTCCTGGGAGTGCGATCACACAGTGTGTGTCCATAATAAATACTGTGAGTATGATTGACAAGCAGTGACTGATTCAGTGGGACAGGGTGACGTGGAAAAAGGCCTGGGGCTGGTGTCACAGAACACCATCACTGCACAAGCACTGGTTGAGCACTTACTGTATGCCGAGTGTGACCCTGACAGTCCATAGCGGGGCTCACAGCCCCGTGGGGTGGGGTGAGGGCCAGAGGTTCCCCTGGGAGCAGTGAGTGTCACCGAGAGAAATGAATCAGACAGAAGAGGGAGGGTTTATTTCATGGTGGATGTGGACAGGCACTTTGAAGGGGGGCAGAAGGACCCCTTAAAGCCCTCAAATCAAGCCCTTTTCTTTGCCAGGTCAGGTGCTGTGCACATGGTACCCCATAATCCCAGGTCTTTGCTGGTGCACCAAGGAGGGGACTCCAGGGAGGCATGGAGGCCCTCCGATTGGGAGCTCAGGCCTCCTTCCTCAGACCGGAAGTTTCCCCCTGGTTGCAGTGGGGCAGGTCTCCCCTCTCAGACTGGGACTTAAAGGGAGGGGCCAAATGTCCCCCCTCAGAGCTGTAGCTCCTTAATGTGGCAGGGTCCGCTCCCCCCCTCGGACCAGCCCCTTCGCCCTCAGACTAGCGGGAACAATTACATTTGGAAGGCGGGGCGCTGGCCTCCTTCCTTCTTGGATCTAAGAGTGTTTGGCAAAATCTTAGAAGCAGAAAGACTCAACAGAGGTCCCATTTCATCCCTGGCTTGAGACCCAGAAAGCAGAACAATTTCTCCAGGAAAGTAAAAACAGAAAAGAAATCCCTAGAGTCTGAAGGTGCACCCACCCTCAGGATTGTCGGCACTTCACTTGTGGTTCTCGGATGGTGAATTTAAATGGGGACCTGTTTCCTAAGGTGGGGGGCTCTGTCACGGTCTTGGCAGTTCCCACAGGGCCAGGCATGGCAGGGGGGTGGGTGCCCCCATCTCCAGGCTCAGTCCTCATCCTCGCTGGCATAGACTCCAGCTTCCCAGCGTTCCGCCATGGCGTTCTTGTGGCGGGTCACCCGCGTGGCTTCCAGGACCTGCAAGAGGAGCCCCCATCAGGATCCTAACACCCACCCTGATATCGCCTCCCACTGCTAACTCATAGGACAGGCCTAGAACAGGGGTAATGCAGGACCATCCCCTCTGTTTCAGACCTTCTACCCCTAGTAATACCACCAAGCAACATGCAAACTCATGTTGAGCTCCACAGCAGAGGAAATGCCTGGGTCTGGCATTTTGGGCTCAGCTCAAAGAGGGCCACAAATGCAAGCCACAAATTCAGTGAGGTAGCTGGCCTTCACATTCCCCGACAAACCCCTCCCTCAAAGCAAATGCCCTTGTCTTGGACTCAATCTACCCCTAAACCTTCACCATCTGACAAGGAGGCTGCATGTGGACCCCATTTGCACAATCTGTGCCCACAGCAGGCAGCACAAACCAATCACAGTCAAATCCACCTCAAGCAGATACTATCAGTCGTGGAGACACCCAACGAAGTCTCCACACCCAGAAGAAAGGTTTCTGATAGCCCTGATGCCATAGGGCAGATGGCACAGACCAGGGAGGGAAAGACTCGGTCCTGGCCCACAGGAGCTCACTCACCTCCGAGTTGACGTGGTCTAAAGGGTTGATGCCAGCGTACTACAGAAAAGGAAAATATGTCAGCCCCCAGGCCTCTGGCCCTCCCCCACCCCAGAGCCCACGTGAAACTCAATGCAGAGCCCACTCAGTCACCACTTGGGGGAGAGGGAAGACATTCCCTGCCCACCATGGCCCTCCTGGGTGCCTCTCAACCACCCCAGATTCAAAGCCATGCACCATGCTGTTCCTCCATGCTGTTCCCCTCAGTGCAGCCTCAGTCTATCACTTGCATTTTTTTTCTCCTTGTCAACTTCATAATAATAAAGACAGTTGACATTTATGGAGCTGTTCCTGTGGCCAGGCCCTGCTGTAAGGCTCAGAAGGGGCCGGTCTTATCATCATGCTCATTTCTCTCAGAGAAGACTGAGGATCAGAAAGGGGCAGGGACTCGCCCAATATCACACAGCCAGCAAGTAGCAGGAATGAAACTTGAACCCAGGTCCCTGAGCTCCACTCTGTGCCCAGCCTACCAGGCTAAGCTGTGAGTATCAGGTGGGCAAGGCCGGAGTTGGGGTTATTCTCCATGGTGTCCCCAATTACCCTGACCAGGAAGCAGATGGCCTCATGGTTAGAAATGCAGGGTGTGGCTAGGCCTGGGTTCGAGTCCCAGCTTGGGTACTCACGGGCCATGTGGCTCTGGGCACATCTTGACCCACCTTTCTGTGGCCCTAATGGGGGGTGTCAAAAGGGACGAGCAGGGCTCTACACCCACCCACTGTTCCTTCTTCTTTCTCTGCTCACGAGCAGCCTCGGCTGGGCCCTCCGCCGTCCACACCAGGCCTGAATGCAGGTGGATGGGGGTGAAGTAGTGTGACTCAGACACCGAGTAACTGCCCATGATGCCTGTGTGGGGCAGAGGGAAGGAAGAACCGTCAGGGAGGGTCCCAGAGTCCCTTGAAGACAGAACATCTGTCACATCCCAGCCTGGGAGACACAGAGTCTCTGGCTAAGAGGCTGGACCAGTTAAGGAGATAGGTGAATGGACAGACAGACAGAGCAGACAGCTAGTTGGGAAAACTGATAGGAAGACTGACCAAAATAGCCAGTCATGAAAGACTGGATAGACAGATGGGCCAATTATGAAGGGTGAAAAACATTAAAAGTGACATGGGATATTTCATATTGACCAAAAGGAGCAATCCACAAAGGCTCCAACATCTGTAAACCTTTATGCATTTAATAACAAAGCATCCGAATCCATAAAGCAAAAACCCCAGGGTAAAGTTGACATCTGTCTTTAAAATCTACAGCTTAAGCAGACATACAGGCGACAGAGCATCCAGCTTGGGGAGTGGAGACAGTCCCCGACAAATCCCTCTACCCTCAGCCCCTCCTGACACCCCCAGACTCCACTGCCCCACCCTCCTGGCTCCACCCTCCCAGACCCAGATCAAAGCAGTCATTCCCGGGAGCCCTCCTCACCTGACGCCTGGGAAGAGCTCCTGGAGTCTTGCTCACAGCCCTCGTCTGGGGGCGGGGAGAAGACGTCTGGGAAGAGAGCTTTCCGCCGCTCCTCCGCCACCTCCCTCTCCCGCCTCAGGACACTCTGCACCTCCCTCTCCAACAGCTCAGATGACTGGGACTTTTGTAGCCTCAGCGCTGGGGCCCCAGCCACCTCCCAGCCCCAGGTTCGTGGGGGCTCAGCTTTCTGGGGTACGTCTGGGACCCTGAACCGCAGGGGACGCAGGCGAAAGTATTCCCATCGCACCACACCCCCGTTGGCTCGCAGGGGTCCCCTGGCGGGCTTCCAGCGCTCCTGCTTCTCCTGTTTCGTGCCTGAGGGTTTTGCAGAGGTTGCCGAGACCAGCTTCTGAGACCCTGCGGCCTTTGGAGAGGCCACCACCTTGGCCTCATCTGCAGAGAGCCCACTCAGCTTGCCGTATGCGCGGAAGGCTGGGGACTCTTGCCGGGGGGTCCCGGGGCTCAGGTACGGCTGGTAGGCGGCAGGTGGGATGCGGTTCACCTTTCTCACATCTGGGACGGGATCGACCACACTGGCGTCTGGGGCCAGGCCAAGGATGGAGTCCGAGCTGAGGGCTCTCCTGAGTCCGGGTCGAGGCTCCTCCGAGACCCAGTCGGGCGTGGACGCCCGGCCCATTTGCAGGCCTTCCCGCCGGTGGTCCTCCTCGCGCTGCGTCTCCTGCGCCATGTCACGCTGCACGTAGAGCGATGGGCGCCCCCTGTCCCGCCGCGGAGCCGTGCTCAGGCTCACCTTGGTCAGCAGTGGCCGCGTGGGGATCTCCACCAGCTCCTGGTGGCTGGCGGCCCGCTGCAGCCCCCTCTGCTCGCGCAGAGCAGCCTCGCGCTCCTGGACCAGCCGGATCTCACGCTCGATGGGCGTCTCCTTGCGGGCCTCCAGTGACTCCGCTGGGGACCGGGAACCAGGGTCGTTCACAGCTCGAACACCAGACACTGTAGACAAACCACGGACCTTCTTCTCTTCCTTCTCCTGGGACTGGACTGAGACAACATACCCATTGGCCAGAGACAGCCCATTCAAGGCCTTGGGGGCCTGGCCAACCCCTGGTGGGGCAAATGTGGGGGCCACCCTGGCCTGAGGGTTCTGAGGGATCTCCGCATTTGCCTGCTCCAGACTCAGGAACTGCTGCCTCGCTGCCAGGAAGTCGATTTGTTCCCTGTCGATCATGTTTTCCTCCAGGGGCATGGACTGAGGTCGGCCTGGGGTCCTGGGGTCTCCGTGGTCAGGGGTGCTACGGAGCGTGGCTACTGTACTACTCTTCCTGACTGCCTGGTCCTGGATGACCACCCAGCGCTCCCGCTGCAGGTCTCGTGGCCACTTGGGCGTGGTGTCCCTGGTATCCAGCTGGTAAACCTTCACCTCCTCATCCTCGTGGTCCTCCAGCTGCAGGAACCGTTGGCTGGGGATGGCACGCAGGCTGCAGGGTGCCCTCGTCCTCACCACGTCCAGCTGGGCTTTGTGGTCAGCCGTCCATGCCTGAGGCTGGTCCTGGCCCCAACAACTGGCCGAGGGCCCCACCTCCACCAGCTCAAATGTGTAGCTGGTGTCCCCATTGAGGGCTAGGCCGGCCACACCTGGTGAGTCGGGGATGCTGAAGATGGGGTATCTGGTCACACGGTCCATGCTCTGGGGGTTTCAGCTGGGGTGCAGATGCTCTCGGCTCCTTGAGGGATGAGAAGAAATAATGGCCACCAGGTCAGAACACTTGGGGAAAGGCACAATGTCCAGGCCCTCAAATGGCAAAGTCCTGCCCAAGTGGCCTCTGTGACTGGTTCCGGGATGGGTAAGTGATCCAGCCCAGCCAATCAGAAGATTCTATCCCTTGGCCTCTGTGATTGGTTCAGGGATGGACATATGATTCAACCTGGCCAATGACATGAAATCCTGGGACTTGGCAATGAAAATGGAAGTTGTACCCGTTTCCCTTTAGGCTTGCTGGGGGCTATATATGGTCCCTTGTGGACACAGCCTGCTGGAGAGCAACCCCAACCCCAACACAACGTCCTAAAAATGTTATTTGAGCTCCTGGATCCAGCCACACCTGAATCCCACACCAGAATCTTGCCCCTGTATGCACCCAACAACTTGCCCCATGTTTACCTGACATTTGCAGGTGTCCCTGCCTACCTCATCTTCCAGACACTGCACACCCTGCCTTGTTGAGCCCCTGCTGCTCCAATCCTACTCCTCCCCTCTCCCACTCAGTTCATCATGTCCGAACCCAACACCACCCCCTGGGACCCCACCAGCACATGTGTCTGCAGTTCCCTCTGTAATTGCTTCCCTCTGACTTTTACAGATGGCCCCAGTGGGCTTGCCTCTCACTGGGATGTCAAGTGGGGAAACTGAGGCCCAGAGAGGGGCAGCAAATGGCAGAGACTCCAGCTTCCTGGATCCCACATCCTGGTTCTCTCCCCAGCACCTGCTCAGCAGGATAGCTTGTCCCATAAAAGACACCCCTCACCGCCTTGGTGCCATAAATCCAGGACAGGCTAGGGAATGCCTTGGACCTTGTCCCACTGGGCTGGGCGACACCCTAACCCAGTGCCCTGGGGGCACCGGCCCCCACCAAGTGTCTGGGTTTCTGCTGAGTATGACTCCAGGAGACTTCTCAAAGGTCACACACCTGATCTCACACCTCCGTGGCTCCTGGCACCTCTAGGGTACAGTTCTGACTACCCACCCCAGGTGCTCAAGGCCGCCATCTGGCCTCATCACAAACCCCCAAACTCTGCAGGCAGCCCCAACCCAAACCTGACCCTCCTCCTCCCCCTGAAGCTCCCTCGTCCTGGAGGACCCTCATTTCTGCTCCTCCACAGCCTCCTTCGCTGCACCCCACAGGACACTTCCTCCAGGGAGCCACCCCCACCCAGATTGTCCACACTATTGGAGCCCATCACGGGAGCGTCTCCTGTGTGCCCAGCCCAGTACACGCATGTCAGACGTCACCTTTTTACAGCTGAGGAAAGGAAGACAGCCTTCGCAGGCAGCCCTTGGCCTTGGCCTTGGACCCTGGTTCCATCAGAGCTACTGTGTACATCCGCTGACTTTTTACACCAACTTGCTTATAAAAGCAAAGTGTGGTTCCAAAAAGGAAAACACAGCTGGTTCCTGAACTGGGGAAGTCACATCAGGCAACATAAAATGAATCGCGGGGACAGTGTTATAACCAACACGTTATGAATCACCCAGTCTTTTGTATGTATCAAATATTGAAACTGTAATTAGGAAAACATATTTAAAATAAGCAGTCTTGGGTAGTGAATCCCAGGCACTGTCCCAGTGACCATGCAGCCCTCCACAGAGACTTTATCCTTGAAAGTTATTGGGGGGTGAACACATTGTTGAAAGGGGAATAAGGTTATTTAAGCCCTGTCTTCTCCCACCTGAAGCCACCAGCCCAGGACCCTCTCTCCCAGTGGCCCCAGGTGAGCACCCCTCCTGCAGCCCAGAGTCTGGTGTTCAGCAGGTGCTTAATAAAGGCTGGCTGAACAGCGTGTGGTCTCTGCAAACACCACTCACTCTAGGTGCTCAGGGTGTAGGAATTAGGTTCTTTTATTAGCTGCCCCTTCGGGCCTACCTTCCAGACCCGAACCTGTCCTCTGGCCAGCTCTGTCCCCATGCTCTGGGGCTCCCCAGGGAGTGCAGGTACAGCAGGGGTGATGCAGGAGTGTTTGCCAAGTGAGTAGCTGTATCTTTGCTCACTACCATTTATAAGCCACATGGCACACTAACTCAGGCAAAAAGATCCATTTGCCCAGAGGGTGTTGGGTCTCCCCATAGGGTGTGGCAAGGGTGGGGGCCCCACTTCCTCCACTGCTCACTCCTCCCAGGTGATTCACTGAGGCCATCAAGGGGTGGGGCTCAGTCTGGGTCTTGGGTTCAAGGCCCCGGGGCCCCTCTCACTTGTGGCTTTGGGCAAGTCTCAGCTCACGCCTCACATTATTTGCTCCTCACAAGAGCCTGTGATGAAGGGACCATTTTCATCCCCAATTTACAGCAGAGGGAACTGAGGCCTGGAGAGGGGGAGTTGCTCACCAGAGGTCACACAGGAGTGACAGAGCAACAGGTCCTGAATCCCAACCCCTCACTCCCAGGTGGTTGCCTCCTTCTCCAGGAAGCTGCTCTCCGGGATTTCTCCTCCCTAGCCCCACCCCATACCCTGGTCTATACCAAACTGCAACTGGGTTTATTGCCCCTGGTTCCATGCACCTGCTTCCTCATCACTGCAACTGGCCTCCCACCCTAGGGGCAAAGGCCTGCTGGAGGGCCCGAGGTTCAGACAGGGCAGGTCACAGAGCAGGGAGGGGCTCCAGGCGTTCCTCTTCCATCACACAAGGCTGCAATCCCTCTGAGCCCCTGGCTGGGCAGACCTCCCAACCCTTTGACACAACTGGACACTGGGCCAAGTCTCTGCCCCATGGGATCCTGGCTACCCTCCTGGGGGCTGGACAGAGTCTCTGCTGACACTGCACATGCTGACTGTCCCACCCCCACCCCTTGTCCTGTGCGCCCCATCAGACCCCAGGAGTGTTGTGTGCTGCTCCCCAAGCAAGGCTCTGGCTGGTGCTCAGTACCTCCCCAGAAGCCTCCAGGATCCCTAGAACCCATGGGAGGGCTTCTGTGGCCTCTCCTTCAGAGAGGCTCATGGTTCATGGATTTGGGCAGCCCGGGGTGGAGACTGAGGCCCTGGCAAGGCTCAGAGCCAGGCCCTCTGCTCCCCAGGGTGGGGGGGGGAGCCAAGGACACAGACCCCAGGGTCTCAGAGCCAGGGCAGAGCAAGGGGAGCCCCCCCCCACCAGCCTTGGAGACACCAGCTAGGTCCAGAAGGGTGTGAGGCAAGGATGGGGGGGCTCTCTGTCTTCACCCCAAGGAGCCCCCAGGTGAGTGGGTGGTACCAACTGGAACAGGAATCCCCATGCCAAAAACAGACCCTACACCATGCCGGACCCCACCCTGCCGAGCTTTGTGTGTCTCCTGTCCCTCTCATGCTCCAGCCTCACCTGCGGGCTCCTGGCCCCCGGCAGTCTCCGAACCTGGCTCTGCTCTGGAGACAGGCAGGGAGGCCTCCCAGTACCGCCCTGCCCACAGGTTGCCAGGGGACAGGGCCCCGCCCAGGGAATACAGGAGCACCCCCTCCTCTGTGGCCCCACCCAGGCTCAGGAAACAAAGTCCAGAGGAGAAAGGCGATACCCTGGCAGGGCAGAGGGCAGGCGCCATGCCCATTGCATGCTGCCCCCCCCCCCCCCCCCCCCCCCGCCCCAGCCCCACCGAGCCGGAATTCACCCCGAAACCTCCCTCTAGCTGCCTCTGGCTCTCTCACCACCTATCAGCACCACTCAGAGAGGGGCCATCACTTGCCCTGGGTCACATAGCAGGTCCATGAACCAGCTGCCTGTTTCTCAGTGGGAGGGGGTCTGAGTCCCAGGCCCCTCCTTTGTGAGACCTGGCTCCCTTCACCTTTGGGCTACTTCTCCAGAGCCTCTTTCTGGGACAAGCCCAGTTTGCCCATCTCTGGGGGTTCAGCTGGGTCTGGATTAGAATCCCTGTAACCTCTCTGAGCCTGTTTCCTCCTCCATGAAATGGAGTCATCGCACAGCTGAGAGAATTCACTTGGACATAAAAAGCTGATTGAGGACATCACAAGTACCAGAAAATGTAGGTGGTGGGCAAGGCAGACAGAGGCACTGAGGGTCTAACTGACGGGCAGGTCCTCCCAGGTGCTCAACTGTCCTGCCCGAGCCTCAGCCCAGTGTCTGCAGGGGAGTTGGGCCGCTGGGTCCAGAAGTCAGTCTACGAGGGATGGGACACAATGGTTGGACTTCCATCTCCAGGGCTGGGACCCTGTCCCGCCCCTTAGCTGACTGTGGGGCCCCTCTGAACCTCAGTCTCTGCTTCCATCGAATGGGTCCCCAGCCCCGAATCTGGTAGGGCTGCCTGGGATAGGGGGAGGTGAGACAGGTTCGGATAAACGGCCCAGCGCAGAATGACAGCTTGAGCATGCAACATGGGCCAGCTCCATCAAAGCCTGGAGCATACAGCCTTGCGGTGTCCTTGCCACACTCCTACAGGTCCTTTTACCTGTTTTGCAGACATGGAAACTGAGGCATGGCAAGCTTCAAGTCCTGCCTAAAGGCAGAGTGTGTCAGTCGTGGGGCTGCGATTTGAACCTGAATCCACCATAACTACCACGGTATTGCTCATGTGGGGAAACTGAGGTCCAAAAGAGCAGAGACTGCATCACCCAATAGGCTGGGGCACTGTAGCTACGAGGACCTCACTGTCCTGCTCTCAAGACAGGGTGACCCTTCACTCAGGGTTCAAAGCCCATTGAACAGATGGTCAAACTGAGGCCCAAGGGGGCAGTGACTTCTCCCAGTCACCATGAAAGAGAATGGGGTGGCAGCCCCCATAAATGCTTCCTTCCCTGTACTCTTACCTGTTTCCCAGAGACTGGGATCCCTGCAGAACTTGGGGGTTTCTTCTGAGGCCCTTTCTGTCCCATGGGGGGCTGAGTCCAGAAAGGGGCAGCCTTGCATTCCAAGGACCAGAGTGAGGAGTGGCAGGTGTAGGAGGGAGGGCCCCACAGGAAAGAGAAGGCAAATCCTCCCAGTGGCTGCGTCCTCCTTACCTCCAGGCCTTACCTGCCCAGATGTACTCAGGTGCAGGTAGGGTCTCCACCGATGCCCCCACAGCGCCGGGTGAGCCTGAGGGGTACAGAGGCCACAGCGGAAGAAGGCAGGTCTCTGGTCTGTGCAGCCTCCCTTTATGGTCTTCAATCCTGGGCGGGGCCCCACCCCCTGGCCGGCCACACCCTCCCACCCAGGGAAATCCAAGAACTGCAGGACCCGGGGCTGTTCACACGGTTTATTCGCTTCTCTGGGAAAGTCAAGAACACAGGGCCTGTCACACATCAAAAGCAGAAGGGCAGCAAGGGCACTTCAGCGGAGGCTCGCAGCTCGAGGACTCAGTGACTGGAGGGAAGGGGTCCACACCGCTGCCCGGGTCCACTTCAGAGAGGACCTCTTCTCCCACCACCAAGGGGCAGAGCTGAGATGGGCCTGGGCCCCGGAGGCAGCCCCTGCGCCCCGCCCCCCCGTGCTGAGGTGGGGGCAGTCTGGGCCTAGTCACCAGGTGGGGGGCCTGGTGGTCCCACAGCTCGCACAGGAGAGGGTCTGTGTGGGCATGAATGCGCCTGCGACCTGGGAGACATGTGTGCACATCCCAGAAGGGAAGCCCTTCACCCTTCCAGGGAGAGGGAGGATAGGCTCCCATGGGGCTGGGAGGCCAGTGAGGGTCTCCCGCTGCAACTCAGGAAAGCTCCCTGCTCCAGCCTGCCCCCTCAGCAGCCCAGGAGAGCTGGCAGTGGGCCCAACCGATCTCCGGGGTTTGAAGTGTGTGGGAGGGTGCAGAAACAGGACCCTGGTCCAAGCTGGTTGGAGGAGATGCAGGGGCAGCCCCCCCAGAATCACCACATTAGCACCAGGAAGGAGGGCCCAGTGGGTGTGGGAGCTCAGGGTGAGAAGAGGTTTGCATGGCCCCACCTCATGCAGGGGCAGCTTGAAGACCCTCCCTGCGCTGTCCAGAAGACAGTGCAGTGGTCACGGAACCCTCCTGGCTGGGGTCATGCCCCCCGGGGCTCCCTCTTCCCAGGCTCCATCATCCACTGACAGCGCCCACAGAGAGCATAGAGGTGGGGGCACATCAGGCTGGGGGTGCCCCCAGGGGCCTATTCTCCACTCCAAGACCTAGAGCCAGGTCTCTGTCTGAGGCTACCCAATGAGGCACAGCCTCACCCCAACTGCCTGAGATCCGGCTGCCAGAGCCTTGGCTGGGGAACCCCACTTCCAGGGGCTGAGCAGGGACAGAGTAGGCCCCCAGGACCCCTCGGCTCCTCAGGCCCTCTATGGCAGGACGTCCCCTTGGGGACCTCATTGGAGGTCGCGGGAAGGCACAGGCAGGAGGCCCAAAGGTGGCGGGCTGGCCTGGGGCTGGACAGAGGCCCCGGGTTCCATCAGCCAGGACCACTGTGGGGAGAGCCTATCTGTGGAGCTGCCGGGACATGGCAGGTGGGCCTCCTCTTGGGAAAAGTGGGACTGTCCATGTCTCTCTCCTACCAGGTGCATGGCTCAGTGGTTTAGGGTATGGTGGGGTGGTGACGGGTGGGGGACCCCTGTCCCTCTCTTTCCAGTGAAAGAAAACTCAGAAGGAAGATGTGACAACACAGCGTGTCCTAGGGCCCGTGATTGTGGGTGGAGGGAGGGCAGGCGCTGCTGGGCTGCGGGTGTCTGTGGCATGAAGGGCGGGGCCTGGGACTGGGGGCAGGCGTATCACATGACCGAGCAACATTTACAGCGCTGCTTCTTCATGTCGAGGTCCTGGGTGTCGCTGGCGGGAGCCTCAGGCCCCACCTGGTTCTCTTCCCTGGAGCCCGAAGTGGCAGGGGGCTCAGCCGCGCTGCCGTTGGGCGGGGCATCCGCCTTCGGCTCAGCTGCGTCCTCGATGACCACCAGCTCTGCGGTGATGGTGTCCTGTAGCCCCAGCACCTTCTGGGTCTCGGCCTCGTCCTCCACATTCTGGTAGCCCATGAAGATCATGGTGACCGGGGGCTCCTGGCCAGGATGGACGCCCGGCGGGCCTGACGTGGCCTCACCTGGCTGCGCCTGCACCCCGGTGATCTCCCGCCGGGAGGGCGTGGTGGTCCGCACGGCCTCCTCGGACAACCCCCGGGTCTCCGCTGCCCTGGCCACGGGCCCTGCCTCGCTCAGCGTGATCTCGTCCGCTTTGTGGATGAGTTCGTCCACCTCGGAGGAGCTCAGGGGCTGGATCCCATTCACCGCAGTGCCGTCCACAGCGTGGACCACTGGTGGGGGGAGAGAAAGAGTGAGACGGTGGAGCACTGGTAGGGGGAAGAGAATGAGGCCAGAGGGAAGGCCTGACAGGTCTGCAAGCGACCCTACAGGCTAAAGAGAAAATCATAAATTAAATGAGACGGACAATGTAAGCTCTGTATTGGGATCTGTGGACACAGCCAAACTGGAGCACAGAGGAAAACTTATGGGCACAAAAGCACTTGTTACAAAGCCAGACTGGAATTCAATGAATTGGGATGTTATTGTCTTGCAGTTTGAAGCATCTGAACGTTGCAAATTAGCTGTGTTTTTTGTTTTTCCCCCCTTTGAAAAGAGGGTGAAAACAAAGTTGAGAGAAGGACGTAATTAGCCCTAGGTCACATGGCTGGCTGGGGCAGGCCAGGCCTGTTTCCCTGACCTGAGGAGTTGCAGGCATCCTGATTTCTCCCTTCCTCAGGGTTTATGTGATTCATCCTGAATTAAATTTAATTCATTTGCCCATTCTTTCTTGTTTTCTTGTAAATGCCCCAAAGGCTACAACTTATCCTCTGAGTTCAGCTTTAGCTGCAGCCCATGGATTAGATTACCATGTTCTCTTCCAAGTGTAAATATCTTATCATTTCTATCTTGATTGATTGCTTCTCTTAGCCAAGATTTATTTAGAGGATGTTTTAAATTCTGGGGAGTGAGGGACTGGTCTGAGAACACAGAGCATAAGATATAAAGGTTGCAACGGTCCTTATAACCACCTCTGTAGCTCAGGACATGGCCACTTTCTGAAAGTGCTCTACCTGTGTCTGACAAGAATGTTCATTCTCCATGGGTCAGAGTTTATACGTGCAATCAGTCTTTTTCCCCCCACCCCCCTGAAATCAGTCTTGTTAAATGCATTTTCCAAATCTCTCCAACTTTTTTGCTCTGTCACTTTCTGAGCTGTGTCGCAGTCTTGAAGGACAGGATTTCAGCACTGGGCAGAGTCCTGGCCAATGTGTGATGCTAGTCCCAGATCACAGCCTGAAACTCCGAGAAGCACAGCTGCCTGGCTGTTCAGGGAGAAGGGAGGGACGCACGGGGGCCCAAGGACTCGCCTCCACCTGGGCCAAGGGTCAGGGTTCCATTTCCTGACTTCTGGCCAGAAGGAAAGTGCTCTCAACTTTCAGTTTCCAAATCCCCAGGGAAGGGTGTCCATGCTTCAAGGCCTTGCAGTGACGTTGGGCTGGAGGCCCAGAGGATGGGTGTGCCTGGGTGACACAGAGTCAAGCCGAGTATTTCCCACTGGCCACTGCCCCAAGATCGGAATCTGAGTCCTTGGCCGCCATGGAAACAGATCACCTTCCCATTGCTAAGCAACCAGAGTCCAGTCTGACGGGTCCTGACTCCCAGGGGCTGGGCCAGGCTGATGAGAGTGGCCACAGGGAGGACCTTCTGTGAGCACAGGAATCTCATTTGCCCCTCATCCCCGTGCAGTCATTTTTGCTAAGGAGACAAGGCAGCTGGGACTTGCCCAGGACCACGCAGCTGGTGAGAGCTGGAGTTGGGACCCCACCTGGGTCTGTGCCCCAAACCACAGCAGAGGTGGGCTGTGACAGGACCCCATATAACATTCTGGACATCCCAGAGGCCCAGACAACAGCTAAGAACATGAGGCTTTGGGAATCAAAACCACAGTGAGATGTCACTTCACACCCAATAGGATGGCTATAATAATAATAAAAAAGTGAACAGTAACAAGTGTTGTCAAGGATGTGGAGAAATTGGAACCCTCATGCACTGCTGGTGGGAAAGTAACATCGTTCAGCCACTGCAAAAAATGCCCCGCAGCTCCTCAGAAGGTTAAACCCAGAGTCCCCATATGACTCAGCAATTCCACTTCCAGCTATCTGCCCAAGAGAAGTGAAAACATGCCCACACAAACTTATAAAACCAGAAGGTGAGAACAACCTAAATGTCCATCAACAGATGGTTGGATAAACACAATGTAGCCATCCAAACAATGGAATATTATTCAGCCATAAAATATGAACATGCATGGACCTGAACACACGGTGCTCAGTAAGAGAAGCCAGATACACAAGGCCACACAATGTGTGATTCCATTTATGTGAACTGTCCAGAACTGGCACCTCCAGAGACAAGAAGTGGGTTAGTGGTTTCCATGGTGGGGAGGGGGACTGACAGGTTTCTATTTGGGAATGAAAACGTTCTGGAATTAGATAGTGAATGGTGTACCACGTGGTGAACATACCCCAACTCACTGAATTGTGCGCTGGACACTCCATGCACAATTTTCCTCACAAGAGCAGTGTCTTTGGACTCACTAATGGACTCCAGAGCTGAGCTATATTCATCTAAGATTTGACTCAGGAGATTGGTTCTGTGAACTCCATTCCATGAAGAGAGCAAATGTTTGCCTTGGTTTTGACTGTACCTTTTTAATATCTTCTTAAAACATATTTTGTTCACTAACATGGGTTTGTTTTCTTTTACTAGCATCACAGTAAACATTGCCTAGACTTTCCCCCTCCCCAGCATCCTTTATGTATATCCTACAAGTGATGCCAAAAATGAACAAAAGTTTAAATGCCAAGATGTTTATGAAACTGCTCTGTAAATACTGATAAATTGCACAGTTTAAATAAGTTTCCTTACTAAAAAAGAGTGAATGTGATAGTATCTGAAATATATTGAGAGAGAGATGTGTTTTTGCCCCAGGATCCCCTGCTCCTCCCTGTTCCAGGCTCCCTTGTAGGTGCCTCCCACAGCCTGTTCCCCTCCCAGCCTGCAGAAGGAACCCTAAAAACCAAACCAGATCTCAATGTCATGCTCCTGCTTACCACTCCCAAGCCTTCTCCCTTCCCCTTCCTCCACTCTGCACCAGCCCCCTCAGGCTTCTCTTGGCTCCTCCAGCCCAGCAAACTCCATCCCACCTCAGGGCCTTTGCACATGCTGTGGCCTCTGCCATGTGCACTATTCCCCCATGGCCTGCTATACATCCAATTGTCTCCTACTCACTTCCCCCGAGGAGCCCTCCTAGCCCTGTTCCCATCCTGCTAGACTCACTCATGGCCCCATCTACTCTCTGGGATTTCGTAGCCTCTACCACAGCAGTAATTATTCCATGAGTTATTTGTGAGCTGGGGACTAAAGAGCTGGGCTTGCTGGTGGGGCAGTCCTAACGGGGATTCAATTTCCAGAGCCCAGCCCGGCATCTGGCACTCAAGCAGCCTTCAAGGCAGGTCCCTGGAGTGCAGGAAGGCCGGGGCTGCGGGTCAAGCTCTAAGCAACAATGGGCTGAGGGCGATGAGCCCCTGGCCCTGAACAGCAACGCTGTGAATTCGGATGGGGGTCAGGCTCTGGCTCAGGCTGTGAGAGGGGCGTCGGGGTGGGGTGAGGGTTGCGTACCTTTGGTCTCGTCCTCGTAGACTTTGACGCCCTGAGGGAGCGGCTCCCGAGGGAGCACGGTCGTGCTGGACAGCACCCGCGTCTCCCCGGTCACCTTGTCCTTCTCCACTGTGATCTCGACCGAGTACATGGCTGGCACGAGAGGCACGGGTTACACCGCGGCCGCCGCCCAGGTGCCCCCCTCCGGGCTGCAGCCAAGCCAGGGAGAGGAGCCGGGCGCAGAACCAAGCAGCGGGGACGTCCCAGGTGCGTCCCTCCCCAGCTCAACCTCCTTCCGTGGCCCCCCAGTGCCCTGGCAGCAGATCTGGACGCCTCTGCTCCACCCTAGGCCCTTCCTTGCCTTTCCCACCCGGTCTGGAAAACCTCGAACTGTCCCATTTGCTCAGAGGAGCTAGTGTGCAGAAAGGGCTGCCTTGCCCGCGGTCACAGCCACAACTGGAACTTGGGTGAGCAGGCCAGGCAGTCCTGGACCCCCGCGGTAACTATTCTTCATGCCTCTTTTCAGTTGCCCACCGAACTTGTCCTCATCTACTTCTCTGTGAAGAACGGACCACTCACTCCCTCTTGAAATAAGTGAATGTCCTTATCATTAGGGCCACCACAACTGGATACCCAGCATCTCACCCCCGCTCTGTAGAAATCATTACCACAAAACCACAGGCACCTCACCCTGAATTCCAGTATCACACTGCCTCCTCTACCCTCCCCTTTGGGCCCCACAGAAGCCTCCAAATCACCACGCCCAACAGCCCCTCGTAATCTGCGCCCTACACCTGCCGCTTCTGAGTCTTCCTAACCCAGTCAGGGCAGCTCCGTTCTCCCTCCTCTCTCTCTTCCACCCCCTGCTTTGTCCTTCTGCAAATTCTGTGGGTTCCACCATCTGAACATCCGGAACCCACGCGCTTCTCAACCCTTCTGCAGCCCACGGTCTATTCTCCCCACAGCCACCAGAGAGAGCCCATGAACACCTGAGTCCGGTTTGGTCCCCAAACCCCAGAGCCTACCCTCCCCGAAGCCACCAGAGGGCGCCAAGGAGCACCGAGTCGGCAAGTCCCTGTTCTGCCCCACCGCCCTCCATGGCTCCCACGTCCCTCGTGGTAAAAGTCCAAGTCCTCCCGTGTGCACGACCTGCCCTGTCACCTCCTTGCCCTCACCACCGCTCTCTCTCCCTGTCACTCATTTTGCTCCAACCAACACAGGCCTCCGCGTGTTTCCTCCAACACTCCAGCCGGGGTCCAGTCTCAGGGCCTTTGCAAATGCTGTGCCCTCTGCCTGGACCTCCTTTCCCCCAGATGTCTGCATACCTTGCTCCCTCACCTCCTTTGGGTCCTTGCCTAAATGTCACCTTCTAACTTTGCTCTCCCCTGAGTCCTCTGATTAAAATTGTCCCCTTTTCAGCTCCACATGCTCTGCCTTTTTCCATAAGTTAATTGTATGGGCTGTCACCCCCATCAGAATATCAGCCCCCCTATCCCCCAAGTTGTGTCCCTCATGCCTGGCACACAGCAGGGGCTCAAGAAGCACTTGTTGAAAGAATGAATGTTATTTAACCCCACTTTCCTGTACAGCCTAACACCCCTCCCTCCAGATACACAGTTGGGCGGGTCGTGCACTCCACAAGGTTGCTGGCTGAGGAGACAAGTGGGGGCACCTGGCCTCGGTGCTGGCAGGAGCTGGGCTAACTGGCACAGAAGCCCTGAAGGCATCCGCCTCTCTGGGAAATGCTACCCTCTGCCTCCTGCTCCCTGGGGCAAAACTCACCTGGACCATGCAGGTGACCCTGGGCCTCCCCTGAAGCCCTCTCCTTTCCCGGGTGTCATCACATCCTGGCCACCCTGACCCTCAGAGGGTCTTCACCTCCCAACTCGCTCCAATAACAGCAGCAGCAGCAGCAGCAGCAGCAAGAAGGCTCTGCCATCCGTTATGACTCATCTTCACTTGGGCTCACTTCTGTGCCAGCCCCAGATGTGAGGTCATTGCAATCCCACCCCTCCTGCAGGTGGAGACTGAGGTGCCAGTTGTCAGGGGTCACAGCAGGACTTTGAACCCGACCTTGTAAACACTCAGCACTAACCCTGTCTCTCCCTGCTTCCTAGAAGCACAGAAATGATGGAGGTCCATCTTGGTCACCTCCAGGGACAGGGCCCTCACTCCCTCTCCTGGGACACCTGAGGATGGTGGATGAGGGGGATTTGCAGCAGGTGTGTGCGGGCATGTTCGAGCGTGTGCGCCACCCCTAATGGGCCCCAGGAGCGAGGGGTATGGTTAAGGAGATGGAAGCCATGAGGAAGTGATGGGTTAGAGCAGCCATGCGAGGGGGCCCGTCTTCTCGGGGAAGCCAGGCCGGTGTGTGACCAAGGTATCAAAGCAGAGGGGTGCCCAGGCCCAACCCCAGGTTTGGAGCCATGGCCTCGGTCCAGCCACCACCCCATAACCACAGCCCCTATTGAGGGTGCATACGCATCTGACTTCGCTCTGGTCCCTCCAGGACCCCAGGGCCAACACTTGGTCTAGGACAGTGGCTGGACACGGGAGCCAAGGTTGGGGGCTGACCCACCTGCCTTCATCATGGTGGAGCCTTCGACCATCGTCATGGGGGTGTTGGGGACATGCTTCTCTGCTAGGTGGGCAAAGAGTGGAGAGAGAGAGATGAGGGTCAAAGGAGAGAAGACTATGCAGCCCCCCAGACACCCCTAAACACCCAGACACCCCCCCCCAGACACCCAGACACCCTCCAGACACCTGGACACCCACAGACACCTGAACATCCCCAGACATCCAGACACACCCCCAAACAACTGGACACCCCCAGACACCTGGACACTTGCCCATACATCCGGACAACCCCCCAGACACTTAGACAACCCCACCAGGCACCCAGACACCCCACAGACACACCTACCCAGATACCTGGCCCCTCCCCTAGTGTACGCATGCACCCGGACCCCTCCACATGCCCAAAGCCACCCAAACACACAAGGAATCCCTCCCCCACAAAACACATCAGCTCACAGTCCATTTCCTGTCCCTCAGCCCAAGTGACTTTCACAAAATCCCTGAGAGGCCTGCGTGGATTTTTTTTTTTAATTATAAATTTTTAATTCCACAGTAAGATAAGGAGACACTCTCCTTATGAATAATTAACACACAAGAAATCAGGCCAAAGACACTTCTGGCCACCACCTCCAATCCTGGCTGATGGCTCTCCTCCCACACTTTAGATATGGAAGTGGACAAGTTTAATATATGTTTTAAAAATAGAACTTACATTAAATAATTTTAATATACTTAATGTATTTAATAAACTATTATATTTGTAGATAAACACATATATTTAAATGTTCTATACACATGCGAAATATTTGCAAATATGTATATTATACCTGTAATAATTGGGAGGGGGCATAAAGTGGGTCCCAGAGCTCAAAGTTTAGGTTGTTTTCTGGTCTGTTTCCTGGACCCTTGCCCTTTTAAATGGCACCTGATCCCCAGGAGGATGGGGACCTTGTTCTCCCCAGCAGCCCTCTGAATTCTCGCCCCGACAGATCTTATTTTACCGATGTGAAAACCGAGGCCACACCTCACCTGCCTAGGAGCTCAGAGCAAGTGGATGTGGGACATATCGGGTCAGCCAAGCCCAGGCATCCCCCGCGTGGATAGGACTGACCCAGAGCCTCAGCTTGGGGCTAAGACCTCATCAGACATGCCCCTGTGAAGCAAGGCATGCACCCCCGCCCGCCATCCCTGTTCTGGCCACCAGAGGGCGCCGAGGCCCCAACCGTCCCTTCCAGGAGCCATACCTTTGGGCGTGCCCACGGGAGTCTGAAAGAAAGAAAGGAGAGGGGTCAGGGGTGCCAGCGCCCCCTCTCACTGACCAGGTTCCCACCCGTGGGTGAAGGAGCCTGGGGAGGGCCTGTCTCAGCCATGACCTCATCTCAGGTGCATCTCCTCCTAGATCCATTCCCTGTCCCCACAGCCTGTGATAGCCAGATGTCCCTGCCCTGCTCAGAAGCATCCGTGGCCCCCGAGTGCCCCAGAATCCTCCTTGACGATGCCCGGGGTCCTGTGTCAGTAGCTCCCTGCCCACCAGCCTCTCCTCCCTACCCCCATCTCTGGTCAGCTTTCCTGGCCTCCTCACTGCTCCTGGAGCACATTCCTGTCCAGGGCCTTTGTGTGGCCCCTCCACCTAGAAGGCTCTTTCTTGGGTTTCTGCTCGGCTGGCTCCCCACTTAGATCCCTGACCACGCAATCCAAAGGCCATCCCCCCATCACGTGGTGGTCCGTCAAGTTACCTCGCCAGCCAGTGTGTGTCTCCCCGGAGGCGATCGGCCCGGCCCACGCCAGCACATGGTCTGTGCTCGTCAGCCTCACTGAAAGCCCCCTCATCTCATGTCTATGCCTGCAGAACTCCTCCTCAACCTTCAAAACCCACCTCCTCGGGGAAGCCTGCCCAGCCCTCTCATGCATCAGATGGCTCCTTGGGTATCTGGGGTGGGATAACGAGGATGGGTAGGAGGAGAGGAGGAGTGTCCCACAGGCCCCTTGAGTCCTGAACTCAACAAAGGTGGTTGGGAGACTCCTGGTTTTGCATGGACGTACTGTGGTGACCGTGAGCTCAGGAGCCAGCGTTCCAGTCTGGTTTTAACAAAACCTGGTATAGACATCAAGCCCTAGAATAAACAGCTAAGCCAATAAAGACACCTCATTGTGTGGCTTTGAGCCCATCTCTCAACCTCTCTGGGCCTCAGTTTTTGTCTTCAATCAAATGGGGACAGTTCCCTCCTGAGGGGCTCTCACGAGCTGGTAGCTGGAACCTGTTCGGCACGGGTCAGGCACGCGTAAGTGCTCCATACAGTAACGACGACGATGACGAGTGGGTGGCATTCATGGAAAGCTCCCTTTGTGTCGGGTCTTGTGTAAGGTGCTTCTCATCCGTGGATCCATTTAACACTTAAGACATCCCCAGCACGTAGGTGCTCTTACCAGTGGGGAAACTGAGGCCCAGAGAGGCAAAGCCACATGTCCCAGGTCATATGGCTGGGAAGTAGCAGGCCAGGATTTGAATGCAAGGGGTGCTAAAATCTGGCCACAGCAGGGGTGGGGGCCCGGGTACCTCCTTACCTGACGAGAATTCAGTACCATCTCTGCCTTCTGGGCCTCCTTGGCCGGGCTCGGGGTTGCCATGTTCTCCTTGTTGGTGGCTGGGGACACGTCTGCCTTCTCTAGCACCTCAATTTCCTTCTCCAGCCTGAGGGAGGGGGGAGTCCAAGGTGGCAGCCCTCAGCAGGCCCTTCCGTGAGCCCGGCACTTTCTGTATGTACAAGGACCCCTTGACTTTGATGTTTCCTAATACCCTGTGAGATATTCTTATTACTTGCCCTCACTTTGGGGAAACTGAGGCCCAGCATGAAGAATGCACACAGCCAGCAACCCGAACCCAGGCTGCTCTGTCTACCCATCCCTTCACGGCCCGTGCTATTGCTGACTTCATTTGCTTCCAACTGCTTCTCCTTTTTTCCACTCAAATACATTTATTTTTACAGGAAGCTTATCTCTCCAGGAAAGCTGGAAAAACCATGTCACTTTCCAAGTATCCGAAGATAACAGTACACCTAAACCCCATGGAACAAAGCCAGTGCATTGAATCCTGCCCCACGGCCAGATGGCTCAGTTGGTTAGAGCAGCGAGCTCTGAACAACAGGTTTGCCGGTTCGATTCCCACATGGGCCAGGGGGCTGTTCCCTCCACAACTAGACTGAAGACAATGAGCTGCCGCTGGGCTGCCAGTGGGGCAACTGAATGGCTCAGTTGTTTAGAGCGTGAGCTCTCAACAACAAGGTTGCCAGTTAAATTCCCACTCGGGATGGTGGGCTGTGCCCCCTGCAACTAAGAATGAAAATGGCGACTGGACTTGGAGCTGAGCTGCACCCTCCACAACTAGATTGAAGGACGATGACTTGGAGCTGATGGGTCCTGGAGAAACACACTGTTCCCCAATATTCCCCAAGAAAAAAAAATTTTAAAAAAATTCCTGCCCCAGCCATCACCTGCCTGAGGGACAGACAGGGTGAGTCTGCAGCCCCTCAACACAGTGAGCCCAAGTCAGCAGGCTAGACATAGCTAGAGTCAATCTGGAGGGCTTCCTGGAGGAGGTATCCAGGCAGGGGTCACTGAGTAAGGAAATGACGGTGAACCACCAAGAAGTGGGTTACCCTGAGAGGGAGAAAGCCAACACCCCCCAAAGCAGTCAGTATGTGTCAAACTCACAGTAGGGTTCAAGCCAGCTCCCCACCCCCAGGGCTGCACCCAGAGGGTGGTAAGTAAAGGAGCCACTTTACCCAGCCCCCAGTGGCCGGTAATTCCCTCAGGCTTTTCCACCTACCCAGCAGCATGTGCTCCTCCACCCGGCCACCCAACCTCTCCACACAGGCCCATCTCAGCCTCCAGCTTGTTTGTTGGAATTAAGATGCAGAGGTCCTTTCTGCTCGTTCACAGGTGGGGAAACTGAAGCCTGGAGATGGAAATCCCAGCAGACCCCTCACTTCCTTCCAAACCAAACACATCAGGGCAGGATCCGAGGTGCCCACGGCAGGGCAAGCCTCAGGGCTATGGCCCGGTGTGCTTTGGGACTGGGGCAGGCCACATGCCTCTCAGGCTGCTGCTTGGCCAAGTGCACATTCGGAATTTTGACCGTCACTTCCCTCTGCCCTGACCCTGCTGCCCTGGAGCTGAGCCTGGGCCTCCCGCCTACCCGGAAGCTCCAGGCCTTTTGTCCCAGTCCTGGGGGGATGGTCACTTTCCCCAGCCCACCCCCCCCCCTTCCTGCAGGCCCAGCTGCTGATGCCTCTGTGGTCACCATTAGAATGGAGCCGGGAAGCGCTCGCCAGCTGGGCTGGCGCCAGGCAGCCCCTAGGGAGGTGGCTGCTGGCAACTTCCATCCTTAGGCACTCAGGAATTCGCCCTAACCCCACATCCCTCATGCACCTGCTTTGCTGGGGTGTCAGGAGAAGGGAGGGGTCGTGCAGAGCAGCATGTGGCCCGACAGCCTATGTTGCCTCCCTTAGTCACCTGGACTCTGGTCACATGCCTGCGCGTCTCCATTAAAGCAGTGAGGTTTGACTCAGTTCCCCCATCCCCCATTGGGGGTCCTCAGGGCCTACTGCTTGGGCCATCCCACCTCAGACTGTGTGCAGGTCCCAGCGGTCCCCCACTCACCTGGAGATGGACTCCTCCAGGACCCGGGCCTTCTGCTCATCCTCTTGCATCTGTCTTCTCATGTCCTCATCCCCCTCTGACGTGGAGGACGGCGTCCCCTCCAGCAGCCAGCGTTCCCGCAATGCCTTGGACTGGGGGCAACAGGGGTTGGGGGCAAAGTTAGGGTCAGGGTCTGGGTTAGGGTCGAGGTCAGGATCACCTCAGCCTTCCTGCTCCCCCTGACCCCCGTGTCTGGCAAGACTCAGGGTCCCTGGGCACTGCCACCGCCCCGCCCCCTACAAGGCTAGGCTCTGCCCATTTGGTACCTTCAGGTGCTGCAGCTGCCGTCGGTCATCCTCTAGCTGCCGCCGCTTGCTGTCCATCTCCGCCTGCCTCTTCCGCTTCTCCTGACCAAACAGACCAGACTGGCTCAGGACTGGGCAGGGGGCTACGGAGACCCCACCAAACCCACCCAGGGCTCTACCTACACAGACCCTGCTTTTACTGTAAAAGGCACTCACTTGGCTCACTGGCTCCCCACCTGCCTCCCCAGCCCATTCCCCCAGCCTTGGCATAAGGGCAGGATTCTACTATACACCAGCCTCAGTTTTACCACCTGCATAGGGGGTCTAAGAGTCCACATTCGAAGGACTGAGGGGTTCTCTATGTTTTCATTTGTGGAAAAGTGCCAGCAGGCACTTCTGAGTCGCAGGGCCTCAGGATGAGTGTGGGGAGCCCCTGAGACCCCAGGTCCTCCCACTGGCCACACCGTGTGAGGGGCAGGAAGAACTCACTGCAATGGCCTGTAGCCGCTCCTGCTGGGATGTGGTCTCTGTCACCAGGACCCTAAGGGGGGTGGGGACAGACAGGGTCAAGCAGGGAGGGAGTCCACCCCACCCCTGCTTTCAGCAGATCTGGTTTGAATGCCCGCCCTGCGTCTTCCGGGTGGGTGACCGAGTTTCTGTTCTGTACAGTGGGACCCTTCTCTGCCCCCCTCAGAGGCAGCACCTTCCTCTCCATCCACCCTTCTTACCTCATTAATTCTCCCCGCAAACCCTACTGCCCCCCCCTCAGGGCAGGACCAAGGGAAGGGTGAGGCTCTGTCTAGGGACTCAGGAAAGGTTTGGGGAGGAGAGGACTTTGAGACTGGGCTGTGAAGGGCACATGGGGGTTCAATGGCCTCTAAAGGCTAAAGGGTGTTCTCGGATGAGCTGTATAACCTCCTTGCCCAGCCTAGGAGGCTGATCAGGACAGCCTCCTCGTGGCCCTCCTATCCACCAGGCATTCTCCAGCCCTGGGGGTTGGGGGGGCAGGTCTTGGGCTCTGCCCCAAATCGTGAATGATCCTATAACCCTTCTGGAAGGCCTGGACAGGAGACTCAGTTTCCTGGGGGCACAGTGGGGGGTCTGAGCATCGGGAGCTCCCTCTCTACGGCTCAACTCCCCCTTCCCAACTCCCCCCCCAAGCCTCTTATCTTTACAGGGTCTGAAATTACAGACTGTTCTTTGGTTCTGCTGCCACCCCAACACCCCTTGACCTTGTATCAGAGCCTGGAGCCACCCCGTGGCCTCCAAAGACCCTCCACCGCTCTGGGCCTCAATGTCCCCATCTGTACAGTTGGAGCAGACACCCCAGCTCTAAACCCTTCTGTTATGTCCCCCTCCCCCCGTGTGAAACAGAAGTCCAAAGTCACAGTGTGTGAGTCCACCCCCAGCAGAGCCCCCGCCCCCGCCTCCCCTCCAAGGGCCACTCCCCGGGATCTATCCTGGGCCCCGCACCCCATCAGCCCGCCCCACTCAGGTTCAGTTTCCTGGCCTCACTGAGACCTCTGAAGTCATCTGGCTCCCACGCCCCAGCCAGGTGACCCCACCCAGATCTTCCCTTCCTAGAAGGTGGCACCTGCCAGCTCTGTGCCTCCTCAGGGCCCAACAGTGCCAGCTGCACCCTCTGTGGCTTCCTTCTCTCCTGCCTTGGGAGGCCACGTTCGGCTGGGTGGAGAAAGGCTTGACCCACCTACCCAGCTCACGGCCCTTCATGAAGGGCCAGATCAGCTAGGCCCTGGGTCTGCCGAGCGCGCTGTGTGATGCAGGCAGGGTGCCACCCCTGTGCTCCCTGCACAGGCCCATCCCCCACTTCTTGCAAACCACCTATTTCCCATCCCAGCCCTGGCCTCTACCATTACCTGCCACCTCCCTGGCCCCTGACAGCCCCCTGTCCACCCCACAACCAGAGGGAACACCTCAAAACGAGAATCAGACCCTGTCACTCTCCTGCTCTAAAGTCTCCCCAGCTCACATTGCCCCTTGAGAGAAACCCTGAGGTCCGCCTAACCCCCACTCACCTCTCTGCCTGTGCCCCCTCTGTTCTCCATCTCCCTCACTCTTTTCCAGACATCAGGACTTCCTGGCTGTGCCTCGACTGCACCAAGCTCATTCCTACCTCAGGGCCTTTGCACTTGCTGTTCCCTCTACCCAGTATGCTCTTGCCATGGCTGAAAACTGAAGCCCAGAGAGGGCAAGTTACTTGCCCAAAGTCACACAGCTAGTTAGTCGCAGAGCCGGATTCAAACCACAACTGCCCAGCTCCAGACCACACACAGGTCTTCCCTTTTCCCAGCTCTAAGTAGGCCTCCAAAGACCCATCCACCCAGGAAGGAGGCAGAGCTAGTGAAGGGGGCATATAGTAGCTTAGAGCTCAGTGCACGCAGGGCCCCACTGGGCAGAGGGACTGGCCGCCTAATGCCGGGTGTCCAGCGTGGCGGTCAGGTGGCCATTCACGCCAGACACAGGGACACAGGGACGGCAGTGAGGCCAGCTCCCCAGGCTGCAGACAAGGCCGGCAGTGTCCTCGCTTGGGCGGCCTGCCCCTGCTGGCCGAAGCAGGGCAGGGGGAAGGTCAGGCGAACCCAAGAAGAGAATTTCCATCCTTCCCATTCTCGTCTCTGTCACAGCCCAAGAGGCTCAGGCTGTGCACCCCGCTCAAGGCCCCTTCTCAGGCCCGGGGGCGCCGGAGCCGCCCTGCCCCGCCCAGGGCGCCGCCGCCTCGGGTGATGGATGGTGGTGCCCGGGGGAGGCGGTTGTCCTGGCAACTGCGCCGTTCCCATGGTAACGCGGAGGCCCAGCACGCGGGGGTGGGGCCGGCGCCACGCAACTCCCGCCCCCAGCCCGGCTCTGGGGGGCTCAGGGGCTTCCCGCCCTGGGCTTGAGGGGCTGCCTAGAGAGGGTGGGAGGCAGAGGGGTAAATGGGTCTACCCCGCCCCGGCTGTTGGGGTGGGGGTTCCCTTCTGGGTTTAGGGGCGCCCGTCCAGGGAGGAGCTTCTACCCGGGAGGGGTCTGGACCCGCTCCTGGCGTGAGGTAGGTCAAGCCAAGATAATGCTCAGCATCGTAAATCCGAAAAATAAAACAAAATAGGACCACAGAACCCTCGTGAAACACCGACAAATAAGAACAACTTCCTCGGCGCACCCCACCTTCCAGGCGGGTCTCAGCCCCACTTTACAGGAAGGGAAACTGAGGCTGGGGTGGAGGCAGCCTGTAAACGGCATTTGCTACGCGTCCATCCTGACAGTCCTGCGAGGCGGGGCAGGGGCGGGGTGGGGAGGATTACACTCGTTTTCTCTGTGGATGAACAATCTGCTAAATGGTGACGTTAGCGCTTGCGCCCAGACAGGCGGGCTCAGCAAACGGAGCACAGGGTCTCCCTGAGGTCTAGCAGGAAGAGGGATGGTTCAGACACTCACGAGGGCTCTGTGAGGGAAGCAGAGGCCAGATTACAAAAGATCTTACGCGCTGGGCAGAGAAGCTCAATTTTGGCCAAAAAAAAAACGGCAGGAGGAAGATTTAGAGTAGCGTGGCAGCTGCCCCCATTGGCTGTGTGACCCCGGGGGAATCACTGGCGTCTCTGAACCTCCAATGGCTCCATTGTGCAATGGGCTACAGCTCGCAGCTATTGGAGGGACATACCCTCCTCCCAGACGCCCACCCTCAGGGCTCGCTGGCTCCTCCTCCTCCCCCCCCCCCCCTCCGCTCCACTGCCCCCTGTCGTTGCGCGATTATTTTTAAGGCGCCTGGAGCAAATTCTGGGTTGGAGCCGCGATGTGGGCGGCCCAGGACAAGGCGAGGGCGTCGGCTCCCAGCGAGTGAGATAATCCCGGCTCCAGGAGATGAGCTAATGAGGCCCAAACCCAACGAGACCAGCAGAGGCCTCAGCTTTGTGGGGCGTTTATTTTGTAAAGGCCCAGAGAGGTTACACAACCGGCCCAAGGTCACCCAGCGGGCAGGACAGGCGGAGCAAGAGGCCGGTGAGGGGATCGTCCTTCCAGAGCCCATTCCCCAGCAGCTCCAGCCAGAAGGAGGGGGGTCCTGGTTCAGGCAGGCTCAGAGCCCAGCGCTGGAACATTCCTGTGCTAATTGAAAGGAAACAGCTGACAACGACCTTGGCAATGGGGGTGGGGGTGGGGCTGGAAAAGGGAGGTGGCAGAGTCACGAGGGGCTGGGAGGTGGTGGTGAGAGGGGGAGCCTGGCCGCTCAATGGGCCCCTTCCCCCACTGGGCAGGAGATGTAGTGGGGGGAAGTCCCCATTCCACCCTCTGGTTCCCAGCTCCCTGTTGGGCCTTTGTCTCCCCAGAACCTTCCTGGGTCCGAACCCCCTCTGACAGCTGCACCACCCTGAGTAAATCTCAGCCTCTCAGTCACCATTTAAGCCCTCCTCTGTTTGCTCCTTGCCCTTCACCAGCTTCTTCTCGCCTTCCCCTTTCCCGTCTCCACCTCCAAGCACAGCTTATGTATAGCCCCCTCTTCCAGGAAACTTTCCCGGGTCTCCTGTCCTCATCAGGTGACCCCCCAGGACCACTACTGTCACTGCTGAGGTGAACAGCCCATGAGGCACGAGCTTACTAGAAGGTTGAAGGCAGAGAGACATCACCCCCATAGTGGAGACTGAGGTCAGAGCCGGCCACAGACCCAGAGGAGCAAACCTGTTGCCTATTAACCTGGGCTCGGGAGGGGGAGGAGATGGACCCTGCCCTGGGCCCTCGAAACAGGAAAGGCAGTGGAACATGGATGGAGGCACTGAAGGCAAAGGCATTCCCTGAGGCGGGATGCAAGGCAAATCCAGCTGAGAGACCAGCCCTAAAGACCCATGGTTCCTGGCCAGCCCTCACTCTGTTCACACTCGGACATCCCAGGCCAGTCCCCGCCCCACAGCCTTTGCACTGGCTGAGTCCCCGGCTCTTCCTCCACCCACAGGCCACAGTAATTCCCTCAAGCCTTTCCTCAGACATCACCTCCTCCTTTAGGCCTCCTCTGACTTCCCTAATTCAGTTTCACCCCCAAATACCCCCGCCAGCTCTCATCACCATGCAACACCCTGGACCTTTACTTATTTTGTTTCTTTATTTCCCCACAAGGACAGTAAACTGTCTCTTTTTGTCCCTGCCATGTCTCCACACCCAGGACACAGCAGGAACGCAGTAAATGCTGAGATTTTTGGACTGGACCAGCAAGTCAATTAGGGTCTTTCCATTTTCACAGGAGGCCCCCACCTAAAGGTGCCCTTCCCTCATCATATTCCTGTCACCCGCATGGACCGACCACGTGGTCTATGACCATTTCCTTTTTTGTTTTTAAAGAAACTCTGTCACATTTATCTAAAACAGGACCTGGGCTCCCCACATCTAACAGAGAACAAGGGACAAGCTCTAACTGCCTTGGAAGTGACTTTACAAACTAATATATAAAACAACCCAAATATTCATCAATGATGAATAAACACAACATGGACCATCCACACACGGGAGTGTCACTCGGCCGTGAAAAGGAGGGAGGCGCTGACACTCGCCACAGCGTGGATGGACCTGAACACACGGGGCTCATGAGAGAAGCCGGACACACAAGGCCACACAGTGTGGGATTCCATGTATGTGAAATGTCCAGAACAGGCATGTCCACACACAGGACGTGGGTTCACGGTTGTCAGGGGCTGGGGCGGGGAATAGGGGGAGGAACTGCTGAAGAGGATGAGGTTTCTTTTGGACGTGATGGAATGTTCTGGAATTTGACAGAAGTGATGGTTGTACAACTCTGTAAATTACCGAAAACCACTGAGCTGTTTAAGTGGGTGGATTGTGTAGTGTATGAGTGGTATCTCCACACAATCCACTGGTAAAAATAAATATATACATTATATGTAGCAGAAATGCTGACCTTCTCACCAAGAGCCAGGTCGGGGCCAGGGCTGGGGTCCCGCCCACCCTGTGGTGCATCGTAAGATCTTGCAGGCCCTGCCCTGAGACTCCGTGATCAAAAGATTGAGATACAAACAGACCAGGGAATCACCTGCCCATCATGTGGCCTTCAAGGCCCCCCGTTGATGCCCCCCCACACTCCCAGCCTGGCCCTGTCCATGAAGCGACTCCACCCAATCTGCCCTCTCTCTGGTGCTTACCTAGTGTGCCCACCACAAGTTCTGGGCTCCCCCCTCCCGATTTCCAGCCTGATCCAGACTGTCCCTGTGATGGGCTCTGACAGTCCCTGAACTCCTGCTTGAAAGCCTTAGGCAGGAGACAGACAGCCCAGCCTGATTTCATACTCCTCAGACAGGAAGACCTCCACTCAGCCATCCTACACTGCACAGGGATCCTTTGGCAGCATGGCCAGGCTCCCCTAGCCTCCCTGGCATACAGAGACTGGGCTGCTTTTCTAACCAGGCTGGCCTGGCCCTGTGGGCAGCTCTGACACCACAAAATATGAAGTTGGATCTATGCCCAACCAAATGTTGGGCCCTGGTCCCCTGGCTCAGTATTTCTCCCTGAGCTGCCCCCACAACCCCTGTCCAGGCTCAGCCCTGACTTGCTCCTCCCTGAGCTGCCCCGCCCCAGCTACCAGAGCCCCTTTCTGGTGCCTGACATCAGCCCTCGCTCCTTCCCTGCTCAGACGCTATCGATGGCTCCCCATGGCCCCAAGCTGGGGACTCCAGGCCTAGCAGGATCTAGCACGAAGAACACAAACCAAAGCACTCCCTTCTCCCAACACTTTCCCCCCTCTGGGCCTTTATGCAAGCCAGTCTTTCCACCAGGTACTCCGGTCTGCCTGCCTGGATAAATGCTTAAATATCTTTCACAGAAAAGGTCCATGAAGGAATGGATCAGGAAACCCTCCCCGACACTTCAAAGAAGGCCCGCTATGGGCTCCTGCAGGTCCCTCTGGTCCTGCAGGGGGCTAGGATGGTCAGCAGGGAGCGTTTCTTAAATGATCAGATGAGAAGCTTCCTGGAGCAAGGATGGACGTAAACAGGGTCCCAGACTTGGAAAAAGGTGATGTGATTTTTTTTCCCCTGAACATTAACCCATTTCCCATCATGAAAATCTTAAGACCCTTGAGGGTGGGCCTCATATGGGGTTATGGGTGGTGCTTACAGGGTCCAAGACCATGCAGCACCCACCCCTCTTCTAACTGAACCCCACCCAGGAAGGGTCTGGGTGGGCTCATGTCTCCAATCACCAGATGTGAAAAGTTGAGTCCTAGAGAAGGCAAATGACTTGCCCGAAGACTCATAAGGAGTCAGGACACCTCCTTTCCATGCCCCACTCCGGAATCAGCACTCACAGAAGAAGTCTCTAGGAGGAAGGCGCAGGGTCAGATGGCCCCAGGGACCCAGGCCACAGCCAAGGCCACCAACTAGGCTGAAAAGTTGGTGCCAGGATACTGAGGAACCCCGCAGACTACAGCCTCTGGGACACAGGAAGGCACAAAGACCCCTCCCCATGTCCAACTCCTGCCCTGGCAGCTAAGAGGGCCACCCAGAAATCCCAGTCCCACCCCTTTCCAGCTGTGTGGTTTCAGGCATATCATATCACCTCTCTGTGCCTCAGTTTCCCCAGGGCTGCTGTAAGGATCCAGTGAATTCACACAAAGCACTCAGAATAGGACGTGGGTATAGAGCAAGTGCTCACTAAATGATTGCTAAGTAAACAAATAACACTGGCACTTCACCACCATCCCATGTCCCTGCCATCACCTCCAGTGTTATCTTCAATGTTCCTTCCCCTTTACCTCACTCACTGTTTAAATCAAATGCTTGTTTTAGAAGGAAACGTTTCCTTGTTACCAAGCCTGAGAAAACCAGAAGCCATTGCCACAAACATCAGAGTAAAAACATTGAAAAAAAATAGATACAATGAAAATAAAAGCTTGTTATTCAATTATCACTAGATACTGTTGCTTTTTTAACTGGCTGTGCCTCTCATTAAAAAGGGAGATGAGCAAGTGTAAAAGATAAAGACCCAGTTAGCAACCAATGGAGACTTTCTCCTTGAAGATGTCCAGGCCTAAGGGGGGAAGGATCCTGTCCCAGCTTCCCTCTCCTGCTCCAGTCCAGGGCGCACTGCACTCACCCAGGAGAGCACTTGGACATCTGACAATGGCTGCTCCAAGCTAAAATATCCTTACTTTACCAGCCAGATCCTGAGGCGCCCAGAGGAGCAGCACCTCCCGGGGGCCAAACAACAAATCCTCCGCAGGGCAAGCCTGGCACCCAGCTCTTGAGCCCCACCCCCCAGGAGTGTCTCCACCTTCTGCCACCCCCACCCTTGTCCCACCTTTGCAGCATCAGCCTCATGGCCTTGGTGATTAGTTACTTGCTAGTTTTTGATAATTCCTTAACTTTGTAAACTAATGAAAATGAGTTTAATCCTTAAATTGATAAAATTTTCTCAGATTCTCAAATATATTTTAAAAGAAACTTTCGGGCACCACCATAAGCTGCAACCATTTCCCGTGACTCTGGTGACAGAATCCTTGGAAACGGGCTGAGGTGAGTGATGCATTCTAGTGGCTGTTGCCTCTGTGCCTGGAACCTGCCTGTTCTGCCCTCTTGGAAAAGGATGAGGGGCAAGGGGCAGGTGTTCCAGTAGGGTCAGCACCAGATGGAGCTTTTCCCCACCATCGTCAACCCAAGCACTGGGGATAGGCTTTCTCTCATGGCTATTGAGGCCAAGTAACACCAAGTCCCATTCCACCTCTGTACCCAGAAAAGCCAGTGATCCACCTAACAGGGAGACATAGCGCCACATCTGACCCATAATCCATAAGGCACAGGGCAGGGCACCCTACTTGTGCTGTGTGACCCTGGAGCAGTGCTGGCCCTCCCTGGGCCTCAGTCTCCACCCTGAGAAAGGGATGGTGGGAAAGGAAACAGTGGGGTCCAACCACAATATCTCCCCATTCCTCTACTCTAGGTGGGCGTTTTCCTTGCTTTTCACCCCTCATCCCCTGAGGCAGCCCCCCACCCATGGCCACACCCTGCCCAGGGCCTGCTGTCATGAGGCCCAGGGACTCCCCTTGGGCCCAGGGAGCAGAGCAGATAAACAAGTGGGGGATCATAGTGCAGACAAGTCCAGGCTCGGGCTCCCCTGAGCCCCTGGCTGGGCTCCCAGGGCGGGTGGGGAGCAGCCAGGCCTTTGTCTGGGTTTTCAAAAGCAGAGGACACTGGGTGTCGCCTTCCCAGGGCGGGTGGGAGGCGGGGGCTCCCACCCAGCTGAGGGTGTGGTGGGTCACGGGTGAACCCCTGGAGGGAAGTTGTCTGCTCAGAAAACACACCCAGTGGGAAGTGCAGGGAGAGCAGGACTGGCCAGACCTTTATGTTCAGGCCTCTGGTCGGGTGGGGACCTACCTGGCCCAGAGCAGGGCAGCTGTGGCCCCCTGCACACAGTGGGCTCACTGCCAGTCCCCAGACACCTACTTCCCACTCCCCGCCCTTGCAAACACACCCCACAACCTCCCAGCACCCACCTGTGGTAGTGGGGGTGTGGGGGGCCACCCTGACACCACGAAGAATGACCCTGTGTCTGAAATGACCACGCACACTCACTCATCCCCTGTAAAAAACCTTCGGCTACCCAGCAGCTCCTCAGAAATCTGACACAGACCCAGACCACCCACTCCATTCGAACCAGGTGCCAGCGGTCCCTTGGCTACAGCATTTGGGGCCCCATCTTGGGGATACGGTCCCGGGAGGGAATCAGCCCCAAGCTCCCCTGTTGGAAAGCACCTGGACCTCCGGTCTCACACATCCCAGACCGGAAGCCAGGACAGAAACCCCCTCCCTCCAGCGGCAAGTCGGGACATCTGGCGGCTGGACTGGCCTTAGCAAGGGCTCCCTACAACACTCCAGACCCTTGAGGAGGGCAGCCAGACGGAGGGAGGACTGGCCGGTGCGTGAGTCTAGGGAGCAGACAGCAGCGAGGTCAGGCTGGCGGAGGGGGGGGGGCTCAGCTCAAGGCCTGGCCGGTGCAGTGGGAGGGGTCGCTCCATCACTCCAGGGCGCCCGCTACGGAGCCCACAGGTGGCGGAGGGCCGGGGCTAGCCCACGGGGCGCGGGCAGAGCACGGGCGGGGCGCGGGCGGAGACACCGACCTCCCCCTCCCAGTGTCCTGGGCTGCCCCCAGCCGCTGCTGCCCGAGTTCCTACGAGGCCGTGGGCCGCTGGGGTCGGGTCGGGGTGAGGCCTCAGAGCGGATGTGGCCCAGCCCTGGTCCCGCCCGAGCTGAGCTGGGGGTCCCGGAAGCCCCTCGCCACCTCCCTCTCCACTCGGGGCCGTGACACCCTGGGTAGGGGGATGTAGTGGGGGCCTCGCCCCTCCCTCGGGTCCCCAACCCTCCGAGTCCCCGGCCCTGGCTGGAGCGCGCCTACTCACTCCATTTCCCCGCTGAGGTCCGGGTGGGTCCGTGATGCTGGGCGGGGGATGGCGCGGGCGGGGGTGCTGGGGATCCGCGGGCTAAGGCCTGGGGGCCTGGGCAGCGCGGCGCGGGGGCGACGGCACCCGCCCTGGCATTGCTCCGCGCGCGGCTGTTTATTGTCCGGGCGGCGGGCGCGGGGAGTGGGCTGGGCGCGCACGTCGCCGCCGCTGCCACAGCGTTTCTCTGTCGTTCTCCTCCCCGCCCGGTCCCCTCCCACCTCCCGGCGCCGCGGTCCGCGCTGCGCCTCCTGCCGGCCGCTGGGGCTGCCGCAGCGCCCCCATCCCAGCGCGCGGACCTGGCCGGAAACTCCCCGGAGCGGTGTCCAATCCCTCGCCCCGAGTCATTCATCACATCTCCGAGAGGGGCTGATGCTGGCGGCCAGGCGGGTCCGCGCTCTGGCTTGGGACCTAGCGGTGACTGCGACAAAATCCCGTCTCTTCCCAGGTCCTGGTCCACAGGGGGGAGCGGGTGGGGACAAATAAACCGGGCGAAGGACGAGTGGGACCCGGGGGATGTCAGGGAGGTCGCTGGGGGGAGCTGATGTCTGTGCTGCAGTCTGGTAGTCTGGGGGAAGAACACCCGGGGGGGGGTGTCGGGGGGGGGGGGGAGGTACTGCAAGTGTAGAGGCCGGACGGTGGGAGGGAGCCGGCCCCTTTGAGGAAGAATAGCAATAACACAGCAATTGCTGAGCTTCTGAGCACTTGCTGGGCTCTGGGCGCTGGGCGCTGGGCCTGGGCCTAGGGTTGGAGGAGGGTTAATGATTAAAGTCTGCCTGCCAGCTCCTACAGCAAACCTGTGTGGCCACAGTGAGTGAAGGGGACAGTGGGGGGCAAGGAGAACTCAGGCTTTGTCCTGAGGGCACTGGGGAGCCACGGGCAGTGTAGAGCAGGAGAGGGACCAACCCGGTTTAGTTTTGTGAAGGCCCCTCTGGCAGCCAGGTGCAGAGTGGATTACGGAAGGCAAAGAGAGAGGCTTAGAGGCTGGAAAGAAGCTGAACTGCCCCCCACCCCCACCTCCAGGACATGACAGACTCTGGACCAGGCTGAGAGGCAGGTGAATTCTGGGTGGATCATGAAGGAGGAGCCGACAGGACTGCCAGCAGATGGGAAGTGGGGTGACACGTATTGGGGTCCCTCCATTTCCAGACTGATCCCCTGTATGGGAACAGTGGGGATGACAAAGGGTGACATTGGGTGGGCAGCGGGATGCCCAGGTTGGAGTTCACAGTGAGGCCCAGTCTGGGCTAGGGGTGGGACTCCCTGGCACTAGGATACCTGGATGAGATCCTGAGGGGAGCAGGTGCAGGCACCGGACAGAGGCTCCAGGCCCGTTGCGTTCTCCTTGATTTCTTGAAGTCTGCCTTGAGACCTTCATGCAGCATGTGTCACCATGTGGACCCCACAGACCAGCAGAGAGGCAGGACCTATCACTGCCAATGTGTACACTGTGGCCCTGACCTCCCAGGTTCTTGTGAAAATAGTCCCCTGGTTCTGAACACACTCATTGGCTGGGGGGAGGGGAAGAGAGAAGGGGGGCGGCAGGAGAGGGAGATTCTTCCGGTCCCCTCAGTTTTCTTGTAAAATGGTTCTACTCAACAGGGGCTCAATAAATGGGTGTGTGCAAAGGGAAATAGCTTTGGAAGGGCTCTGGAGAAAGAGGCTGCAGGAGGCACCCCTGAGGGGGCAGGAAAACTGCTGCTTCTTTCTTTACAAGCCTTTTCATTTCCCCCCTTTTACAATGAATATGCATTCATTTAGCACTAAAACAATGAGATCAATTAGCAAACAGAAAGACCTTGACAAACATCAGGAGCGCTGGGTTCAGGTCCCAGTTTAGCACCACCTATGCTGTGTTACCCTGGGTCTACTTCTTGATCTCTCTGAACCTCAGAGAACCTCCCAGCTGCCCTACCTCTTAGGGCAGCTGGGAGAATGAATATACATGAAAGGTTTGGAACAGGGCCCAGCACACAGTAGCTCAGGGTTTGGCAAAGTCCGTAAAGGGCCAGATAGTAAATATTTTCGGCATTGCGGGCTCAGGTCTGCCATTGCAGGGTGAAAGCAGCCAGAGGCAATACGGATAGGCATTAGTGTGGCTGTGTGCCAATAAAACTTTACTTACAAAACAGGTGGTGGGCTGGATTTGACCTGTGGGCAGTAGTTTTGGCCCCAGGAACTCAGCAAAAGTGAGCTGTAAGTAAGTTACATCACTGCCCCTTGTCCTCCGAATCCATTCAGTCTAAAAAGATTTATGGAGCACTTACTGTGTGCCTGGCAGTGTTAGGTTCCAGGCATGCAGAAGCCTTGTCCTCGGAGAAAGGGCTTTTTTTTGGTCTATTAAATAAATGATTCAAGGTTTGAGGGATGGTGCATGCATTTTGTCGATGGAGAGGGTCTGCTAGGAGCATCTTACTCACATCCACAAACCATTCACGGGCCTTTCCCTGCCCTAAACTTCCCAGGGCTCCCACCTCCTCAGATGGAAAACCAAAGTCCTCGCGGTGGCTCTCATGGCCCTGCCCAGGGCCTCTGGGGCATTCGCACCCCAGACTCCGACATGCAGGCATCGGCTTGCAGGGAACCAGCCAGGAGGTGGCGCCATAAGCTGGGGAAATCCCGCCAGGCGGAGATGGTGAGAGCAGGCATCCTAGGTGATAGGAACTGCCCGGCAAAGGCGTGGAGGTGGGACAAGGCGAGGTGTATCTTCTAGAGCAGCGGGCTTGAGTCGACCTTTCTCCCTCCAGAAAGGCGTCCACACCATCCACCTTCCCCTCTCCGCTCAGAACCTGCAGCTCCCATTCGTCTAGGAGAAGCGGGCAATCACTGCACCCGCCGCCCCACTCCCTTCCTGGATCACTTGCAACTATGGTTTCCATGAAAACGCCCTCTGCTCATTTGGATGCCTCTGTCCCCAGGGCTCTGCCCAGCACCCTCTGCCCTTGCCCTGAGCCAAACGCACAGCTGTTGCTGCCTGCAGACACCCTCTGGGGCCCTTGGACTCACACTGGGCTCCGCATGGGCCCCCCGCCCCAGTCAGAGACCCCCTTACTTCCTCCAGCCCTGACTCCAGCTCATGCTTTGTATTCCCCACCCCAAAAGGGGCCAGGAAGGGGTAAGCTGGACTCCAGAGCCCCCTCCCCAGCTTCATAACTCCAAACCGCAGGCCCAGCCCGGTCCGGTGCTATACAGAGAAGCACGCCAAAGCCTTGACCCCTGCTGTCCTCTTGGCCTGTGCCATGGCCCTGGGAGCCTCAGCCATCACAAGTAAGGAGGACAGGGACCTGAGGGGGCCACCCAACTCTGGCCGTTTCAACATTGGTCTATCTACAGATCAGCAGGGCCCAAACTCACTCCCCAGGTGGGTTGTGTCCTTCGCACATGAGAGTTGTTCAGGAAAAGAAATTAATATGACCATGAGTTAATCTCGATATAAAAAGAGCTCCAACAAATTAGTAACAAAAGTAAGGGAGCTATCATCATCATCGTCATTGAGTCTGCTCTGACTGGGAAAGCCACCCAAATTCTCCATGGAAAGACCCTTCAAGGACTATAGTCCAGGAGTTCTGCGTTCAAGACCAGCTTCCATGCAGTTCCAGGCTAACCGTGCTCCCCTCTCTGTGCCTCAGGTTGGAAAATGGAAACACCCGGCTGCTACACAGCCCACTCCTCAGGGCTTCAGGGAGCTTGGTTATTTGGGGCCAGGAAGTGTTGTTGCCTGTTTCAAAACTGCTCATCAGACAGGAAGGAAATGGGCCTAGCTGTGGGTAGAACTGGCCCCTGTTAGAGGCAACAGGAGCTGTCCTGAGGCTGCAATCCTGGCCCCTCAGCTGCCTCACTGTGCAACCTTGGACAGGGCACTTACCCTCTCTGTGCCTCAGGTTCTATATCAGTAACATAGACATAGGAACAATACTGACATCCTCGGGTTGCTCTAGGACTAAATGAGGTTCCACTCGCCTACAGGTTGGGGTGATACACCAACGTGCCAGGGGCATGTAGCTGGGGGAAGTTACCAAAGCCTGGGGACAGGTGCCGGGGAAACTAAGGCACAGTGAGAGCTAGTGACCTCTGGGGTCACAGGCACTGGCAGCCCTCAGGGCCCCTGCTCTCCCTCTCTGCCCTGTTTCCTCCTGCGCAATTGTGACCAACAACCCTGAGGCAGTCAAGTCATTGGCTTCCCAGAATCACCAGCTCAGATATGGGTGTTGCCTGTGGGACCTGGTGGGGCCACCGACCACAGACCACAGCTGGGTTCCCCCTTTCTGAGCCATTGGGTGAGGGTGAGGGTGGGGGCTGCGGCCCTCACAGGACTGAGGGCGACGCCAGCCTGTGCCAGCCATGGGGCTTGGGGCTGGGGGCCGGGACCACTTGCTGCTGACCTTGGCAACTGCCCTGATGCTGTTCATGAGGCCCCCAGGTATGAACCCCTGGGTCCCCCCCAACGGGGACTCCACTCGGGAACTCCCCAGGAACCCCAAGGCCCCCACACAGACCCACCGCGGGAAACACCCAGGTGCCACCCATGCAGGCCCCGGCCTGGTGCTGCTACACAGCCCCCCGACTGACTGCGCTCTGGGGCCTCAGTGGGGAGTGGGGCAGGAGGCCCAGGTGGGGTCTCGACTGGGCCCAGGCCCAGGTTTTCTGGGGTGCAGACCCCCCCAACAAACTTGAGGGCCTTCTCCGTGCTCCTCGTCGCTCACTCGCTCTCTGTGTCCCTCTGCATCTCTTTCCATCTCCATCTCTGTCCATTTCTGCTTCTTTCTCCCCCAGCTTGACCCCTATGCCATCTTGTGCCTGAGCTGCCCCCATGAGCCCTTCTTCTTGCCCCTCTTTTGACACGGCCCCCGACCCCACCCGCAGGTTACTGGGGGGCCCGGATCATTGGGGGCCATGAGGTGACACCCCACTCCCGTCCCTACATGGGGTCAGTGAGCTTTGAGGGCCAGCACCACTGTGGCTCCGCACCTGCTGGATGGTCTCAGCTGCCGACTGCTTCAACAACAGGTGAGCCCACCTTGGGGGGCCCTCCCCCTGCCCGCTGCCATTTATGACCCTAGGATGATGTAACTGCACTGCAGGGGAGGAGGTGTTCCTGGCGTGGGCAATGCCACATTCCAGGTAGGGGCATGGGCAGGGTGATAGACCCCGCCGCCTCTCAGACAGCAAAGGAAAGAGGGTGGGCGGCCACAAGACATGTGCTGAAGGAGCGACCTCCGTGACAATAAATAGATGTTATCGCTGGGATCGGTCTAAGTATATTATTGTAATAATTGCTAACATTAACATTGAAATTGTTGGAAGAAGAAATTCTCCTGAACCTAAAAGTTTCTTCCAGCTGGTTTAATAATTAAATCTACATGAGACAGAGTAACAAGAGAAAATAATCCAATTTAATACATACGTACAGATGGGAACCCCGTACACATGACCGGTTCTAAGATGCACAGGGAACATTGGTGTATGTGGTACCCAAAACTAGGGACAAGGCCGGGGGTCTGGACCATCAGAGTGGAGGAGGGCCATTCTCAGGCCGATAAGAAGAGCAGACGCTCAGAAAGTAGAAGCATGCCCTGCTCTCTAGATAAGTCCTAAAATCTTATCTACACTGACAGCACTCATTACCTGCAAGGTCCCCAATTTAGATTCCTGCAAGTAGTTAAGGGAGGGACAGAAGTTTCTCATGAGCCTGCAGGGTCTTGATGGCTCAAAAGAATTCACATGCCAAAGGGGCACGTGTTGGGGAGGCCTGTGTGGACCCTCTTCAGAGGTAATATTATAGTTGGAAATTACAATAAATGTAATAAGCATTCAATTCATTCTGAACATAGTTTATAACAGTTACTAAAATTAATATTGCAACGACTACAGTTAATGCTGTAATCAAAGTGGGAGTGGTGACAGACATAACAGTTATTATTGTGGGGCTGACATTGCATTAAATGGATTGCTCCACCCCATTTTGTGGATAGGGAGACTGAGGCCCATGACAGGTGGCCCTCACGCCAGTCTCTCCCACAATCCTCCTCCCCTTGCGGAGACCCCTGAACAGGCCTAGGGGTGAGCGGGACCCATGCCCTGCGCACCTCAGAGCCCACCCAGCAGGTGTTTGGCATCTCAGCTGTCATCCAGCTCCCTGACTATCAGCCCGTGACTCATGCCAATGATGTCTGCCTGCTGCAGGTGAGCTTCGTGGACGGGGGAACTGGACGTAGGTCTGGCCTGTCCCCGCCACACTCATGATGACTAGACATGTTTTAAAAAATAGCCAGAGAATCTTGAAACACCTGAGTCAGGTCATGCCTTTACTCCAGCATCCCTTCTTAGGACGTATCCCTTGAAGTATCCATCCTGCAACCTGCCCCTGTCCCCTCCCCGTCCTTTCTCCTTGTTCCACCTTTCTTGTGTCCACGTGCCAGCAACACCTGCACATGTGCTACTTCACCATCCTTCACTGCCTCCTCCAGACCTCGCAGGCAGGAATTTCCCCTCATTTATGACACACAGCAGACCTCTGTGTTCAGGCTGAAAGAGGGAACAAGTGAGGCACTGCTGCCGTGAAAGACTCCAATCCCTGCCCCTCAGCCCTTGGTGGGATTTTTTGGCAGGAAGTGGCTCCTCCCACTTCCTAGATGTGAGTCCCCCCATACATATAGTGCATTCTTTTGGACCACCTCCCACAATTCCAGGCACCCCTGGGGCCTCCGTTTTAAAGGGAGTACACCCCAAACTTGCCCTCCAAATGTAAAAAATGAAAATGGAGAGGACAAAATGAGTCCCTGGGAACAGGAGGGTCTAGGGTGTGGGGTTCTCCCAGCAAATAGGAAGGAGGCAGTGAGTGTCAGCAGCCAGAGTCTGGAACCCGCTGCTCCGATCCACCCATGTCATTGTGCCCATGGGGAAACCAAAGCTGGGGGACAGTCAGGGATGTGCCCAAGGTCAGGGAGTGTGTACCAAAACCAGGAGTCCAAGTCATTCATTCCGTAACTGTTAATTGAGTGCCAGCTGTGTGCCGGTCACCAGGGACACAGCCATGAACAAACCCCAGAGCTGGCCCCCTTAGAGACTCCAGTCTAACAGGGTGGCAGCTGGGTAAACTGGCCTTGACAGGGGCACACGGGAACCCAGAGGACACGCCTGTTGTAGCCTGGAGGAGGTGATGTCTAAGCTGAGATCTGAAGGAAGGATAGGAAAGGTGCTCCAGGCAGGAGGTACACTGCGAGCAAAAAGCATGGAGGTGGGTCCAGGCCATGGCAGTAAATTCATTTTGGCTGGAGGGCAGGGTTGAAGGGTCGGCTGACAGGTTTTATCCTGAGGGCAATGGGGAGCCATAGGAGGGCTTAGGGCAGGGAAGGAGATGCTGGTTAGAAAGACTGTTTGGGCAGCTGGGAGGGGGTGGTGAGAGGAGGCCACAGTCCTGGTCTGAGGGGCTGAGGCCTGATGGGTGGGGGGTGGGAAGGGGAGGCACGTACTGGCAAAAGCAGTAGGTCTTCTGACAGCCGAATGCTGCTGCTGTTGGTTTCTCTCCATAAGACCAACAGACCAGGTGTCACAGATGGGTAAACTGAGGCAGGAGCAGAGGTGACAGTTGGGGGTGGTGGTCTCTCCTTGCAGCTGAACAGCTCTGCCATCCTGGGTCCTGCAGTGGGGTTGCTGGGGCTGCTGCGGAGGAGCGCAGGGCACTCAAGGCTGGGGCACAGTGCCAGGTGGCTGGCTGGGGATCTGTGTCCAACTTTGAGGAGCTGCCACCTGGGCTGATGGAGGCCGAGGTCCGTGTGCTGGGCCTGGACGTCTGCAACAGCTCCTGGAAGGGCCTGCTGAGCCCTGCCATGCTCTGCACTCACAGTGGGGACTGCCGGCGGCGGCGGCGGTGAGGCTTCTGCTTGGTGTGATACTCTTTGTCCCACCCGCTTACCGAATGGGGAAACCAAGGCTCGCAGAGGGTCAGCGCGGGACAGATCTTTGGGAACTAAGTCCCAGCTCATCTTTTATCAGTGAGGCATGACTGCTGCACCTGAGGCCCTGGAAGGGCAGGTTGTTGCCCAGGGTCATAGGGCTACTCTGTGCAGGTTGTGCACTGCCCAGCTACAGACTTGTGTATTCATAAGTAGTGTCCAGTAGGTGGCGGTAGCAGACCTCAAAAAAGGAGCTCCTCCTCCTATGTAGTAGCCTGTGGGGACCACTGGCAACGCTGGCCCTGGAGCATCTTTTGTTCTAGGCAAAAAAGGGCAGTGGTTCAGAACGCAGATTCTGGAGCTCAGCTGCCTGGGTTCAAATCCAGACTGCGTCCCTTCCCAGACGTGTGGCCTTGGGAAATTCACTTCTCTGGACCTCACTTTCTCCATCTATAAAACTGCCACTTCATAGAGTCAAAGCTGATTCCACATGACAATTAGGGTGGTAGGACAGGGAGGGGAGGGGAGGGGGGGAGGGAGGGAGAGAAGGGAGGGAGGGAGGGGGTAAGACTTTCAAGGTGGGGATTCAGAAAGGCCTGAGGGCAGCACCTTTGAGCTAAAACTTGAAGGATCCTTAAGCCCTGAGGGAAGGCACGCCCGGCGGGGAGACCATCAGAGGGCTGCCATGCGCAAAGGGCTGCAGACTTGTATGTTTAGTCTTTGCTGTAAGAACACGAGGGGGTCATGGGAGGGTTTTGGGGCAGGGAAGGGTCCTGGTGGGATTTACATGTAGAAGCTCCTTTCCTAGAAGTAAGGCTGAGAGAGAGACCTGGCCTTTCTCTCCACCCCCAGGCAGACTCTGGGGGGCCCCTGGTGTGCAGGAACCGGGCCCATAGCCTTGTCTCCTTTTCTGGCCTCTGGTACGGTGACCCGAAGACCCCTGACGTGTACAAGCAGGTGTCCTCCTTCATCACCTGGATATGGGACGTGGTTCGGCAGCACCGGCATGGCCTCCAAAGGAGCTGCCTGAATCACAACACTGGGTGTACAAAAGAGATGACAGCTGATGCAGACAGCTCCAGCCTGGGAAATTCTATGGCCGGGGCAGGGGGTCCACGGGGGCCCCCAGACCCAGGAAGCCCAGGGTGGGCATTAGTTCCAAACAAAAAGGGCCAAAATAACTGAATAAAATGTTAACTGAGGGATGGCCGGATGGCTCAGTTGGTTAGAGCGCGAGCTCTGAACAACAGGGTTGCCAGTTCGATTCCCACATGGGCCAGTGAGCTGCGCCACAACTAAATTGAAGACAATGAGCTGCCAGAGGGGTGGCCGGATGGCTCAGTTTGTTAGAGCACAAGCTCTTAACAACAAGGTAGCCAGTTCAATTCCCGGCTGGACTTGGAGCTGAGCTGCACCCTCCACAACTAGATTGAAGAATGACTAGACTTGGAGCTGATGGGCCCTGGAAAAACACACTGTTCCCCAATATTCCCCAAGAATAACCAGAAGCAATGGTCCACCCACATTCCTGGAGCTTCTCCTTGGCCTCCAGGTGACTGAGGTTCTGGCTAGACCACTACCTCCAAGCCACTCTCTTGGCCTCCTTTCTCTGCCACCCACCCCACCCCACCTGCCTCAGCCCTCTTCCTGGTGGCTGCCCACTGCCTGGAGGTGGACACTGAAGCCTAAGGACAGCTGATGGCTGCTCCAATGACATACACCCATATCTATCCCCCAGAAGCTTCCACAGCCCACTACTCACTACCAACCCAACAACTACTACTACTAACAGCAACCCAGGCTCCAGGCTAGTAATCCCTTACCAAAGTGGGCAGTACAGAGGCTCAGAGAGAGACGGGCAGACCAGGTCTGGACCCCAAGGTGGCTTTATACAGTCTTTATTTCTTTCTTTGGTGAGGCACGACCCCAGGGCAGGGGCTTGGGTGAACCCACTACTCAAGGGCACTTTTCTGGGTGTCACAGATAAGGCACTTCCTGTGGGCTAGGAGAGGGTGAGTACACTGGCCCCCTGTGCTCTTTGCCCCAAACCTGAGGAGCTGGGCCCCCTCCCTGTTGGGTGTCCATATCTGGTTGGAGCTGCTGGTCTACATAAAGGCGGGGGATGGGGGTGGGGGTTGGCACTGAGCGACAGTCTGGGGGAAATGGAGGGAACTGGCCCTAGGCCAGCATTGGATGGGGGTCAAGACCCCTGAGCCTGGCTGGTGGGTGAGGAGGGTCCCGCGGGGAACTGGGACCCCAACAAGGGCAGGTTTGGTGGCACCGAGGGGTCCTGGGTCTGGCCCTCACTTGTGGGCAAGGCAGCAGGTACTAGGGGTGCTGCTCAGACACACGACTCCAGGAAGCCTTGGCATGTACACTCCACCTGGGTCAGCGGGTGAGCAGGGACTCCTGGGTCCCACCCTCAGTGGACTGGGCACCACTGGACATAGTGCCCTGTTCTGTGCTGATCCTGGTGGCTCCATGCCTGCGGCAAGTGTCAAGTGTCAGGAAGCACCGACAGTGCGCCCACCAGGGGGTAAACTGGGCTTTTCTCAGGGGCCTTCACAGGACCTACTGGGTAAATGGAGGCAGTGGGGAAGGAAAGCCCTGGGCTCTTGGGCTGGTAGGCAACAGAGGCTGCTTTCTTGGCCTGTCCGGGGTCTGGGAATATTCATCTATACACACCCAGGCTGTGGACCCCCTCCTCACTCCTAGTCCCTGTTCTAGAAGGCTGGGGTGCCTTTTCATTAATTGCTGTCAGAGAATCCCCAGCCCTCTCAGTGGCAGCGATAGTTAATAGTTATCCCTAAGAGAGCAGAAGCGTGAGGTCCTCTTGGACTGTTGGGTGCCTCCAGAAGGAGTCCCACCCACCAGCACCACACTCAGGCCACGTTCTCCCAATCCTTCCAAGACATGTGTGTGGAGGGATCCAGGGCTTCCCCCAGTCCAGGCTCTGGGGAGTGTCCATGGGACATAAATTAGGCTCTACTGTGGCAATAAATAAAATGGGAGGCTTTGAAACGCCAGGCCGAAGCCGCCCCGCTGGTCACACGAAGTTCTCCTCCTCCTCCTCTGACTCAGCATCTGACGGCTCGCGGATGCCTGCAGAGCAGGAGGTACAAATAGAGAAATGGGGGCGCAGAGAGGGGCTGGAGGCTAGACCCCGTCGCTGCTCCCCACCCTGCCCCGTACCTGTGCAGCTGCCGGCGTGGCGCACGCCAATGGAGCGGCCCAGGAAGCAGGTAGCCTGGCGGAGGTGACACGAGGACATGTAGGTGACGTTGTTGTTGCCGCAGAGCTCCTGGCCAGGGCTGGAGGGCGCGGGGCAGGGCGCCGAGCGACACACCACGCAGTGGGCGCTGCCGGTCTGGTCCACCACGCACGACTGCGGCCGTGGGCACACCACGTGCGCGCATGACTCTGCAGGCGGGGCGCCAGGGTGGGTCAGAGGCGCCACTGGGACCACGAGCCCCGCCCACAAACCTGAGTCCACCCTCAGGCCCCGCCCCTCTGGTTTTGCCAGAAGCCACATCCCTTCTACGAGACCCCAATCCTCAGCCCAAGTCCACCCTCAAACCCCGCCACCTTTGATTGCACCCAGAAGCCCCTTTGAGTAACGCACCCATACCTCTCACCCCACGTGAGCCCTAGAACCCAACTTTCCAAACCTCCACCAGGCTCTTCCTTATTCTCCACTCCACAAAAGACCTAATCTAGTGACACTCTTGGGAGTATGGACTCCCTTTATTAGACTCCGCCCACTACCAAGCCATCTAGGCTCCGCCTATCATAAGAACCGCCCCAACCCGCGAGACCAATACAGAACACTACTAAGCACCCTGGACTGGAGGCCCCGCCCTTCCCGCAGGCCCCCCACCACGTACTGCGACAGCGGCCCGGGTACATGACGCGCAGATCCAGGTGACCGCGGCAGCGCGCGGCGCGCAGCTCACACTCGTCACGGTAGGTGGCGCCGTCCGAGCCGCAGACCTGCAGGCGCGCGGGGAGCTCCGCGCATTCCGGCGCACACTCGCAGCGCGGGCGGCCCCCCAGCATGCGGCACATCTTTCCCGGGCCGCACTCCACGCCCTCGCACGAATCTGCGGACGCAGGACGCGCGCGGGTGGGCTGGGGCGCGTGGCCGGCGGTCCGCGGTGCCTACGGCGCCCCAGCCCCCTGTTCTGAAGGACAGAGGCCAGGGGGCGGTCCGGAGTCCCGGCTGATTCGGGGTCGGGGTGCGGGGTCCACTGTGGACGAGATTAAGCTACGGCCCTGGTGGACCGCTGCGCCTGAGGCTGAGGGCTGTGTCTGGAGACTGGGCTTAGCGTGGGCGGAAACGGCGTCTCTACCCGGAATATGTGGGTCCAAGAACCGGCTTCCAGCCCCCCCCACCCCGCACCCCCGCCCACCGTCCCGCTGCGCAGCTGGGCCACCGGCTCGGGCTGACATCTGTTCCCTGATTTACTTGCGTTTCTGGGAAGGCGGGCGGGGGGCCCAGCTGCGTCAGCTCGGGGGTGGGGTAGGGGGCTCCACCCCGTCCAGGCGTGGGTCTGGGGAGGACCGGCAGCGTCTGTTCCCTGTGTCTGCCAGGACCTCCCCGGAGGAGGCGACGGGGAGGGCGGGGCGTCGGCGCCCGGCATGAAGCTCATTTCCTGGGGAGGGGGCCTCCCACAGCCCGAGCAGTCTGAATCAGGTTACCCACGCCCCGCAACTCCGTTTCTCAGGTAGGGAAACAGGGCTGACTAGGGGGGATCTCTCTCCCGTGTCGGCCCCCACTGAGGCTCAGGACCTTCGGAAATGCAAATCAGACCCCACTGGATGGCTGCTCCTGCCGCTCAGTCCCTCCCAGGCTCATCGCAGCCTCACAGCCATCCTATGAGGTCATGCAGTTTTCTCATCAGTTTACAAAAGGGGGAAACTGAGGCATTGTCACAGATGTGAGTGGAGGGAGGAGAGCCAGGGGCACCTCAGCATAACTCCACACCAGATCCTGGATGGATGCCCCCAGTTCTGTTGCTTGTAGGTCTGAAGGGCAGATTGAGCATTCCAGCCTCAGTTTCCCTGTGTGTAAAGTGGGGCTGATGGAGGGACCCACCTTACTGGGTGAGCATAAAATGAGCTGATGCTCCTAAGAGAATGGCCCACACCCCCATGTTTGTCGCCCTGCCAGGGCATGTGGGCTGCACCTGGGTGCCTCCACCCACACACATCTGGAAACGCTCCTTCCCTGTGGCTTCATGCAAGAGGGAACAGAAGTGGGGGGCTGCGTGTCCCTCCCCAAGGCCAGATTGGGGGGGGGGGGCGGTCCTGGACCATCGCATGCCCAGGCCAGGCACTTTGAAGTCTGTCCTCCCAGAAGCCAGAGGAGGTTCTGGAATGAGCCAGGGCACATGGCAGTGAGGTCAGGACCACCCAGCCAGGCTGATCTGGGATTAATCACATCCCAGCGGCCAGCCAGGCTCCTCAACTTGGCCTTCAGGTCTGCAGCCCTCAGCTCCAGCCTCCGCCCTGCTCCCCTGCCCTGACCCCACCCACTAGGGCCTCATCCCAGGCCATAGTCTCTGCTGATGCTCTCCCCCATACCTTGTCCAGCTTGCAAACTCCTAATCATCTCCCAACACCCTGGCTTTAATGCCCACCTTCAAATCATGTCCCTATACCCCCTCTGAGTCCCTGACCATAGGCACCTGGGAGGGGCTCCAACCCCTTCTCCAGGGCAGAGAATAGAGCTTGATCTATTCCTTCAACCCCTGAAGAGCTCCTAGTCTGATGGAGAAGGCAGCATTTTCTCAGAATGTGGTCCATTAAACAATGCAGCTGGGGCCCACTGCAGACCCCTGGAATCTGTGGGGTTAAGGGCAGATAAGGACAATTGGGAACACTGAGTGTGGGGTCACAAACCAGATAGGTCAGTTGGGAAAATCGCCTTCCCAGGAGTGTAATTCAACCAGGTAGGGTGCAGGAGGGAAGGCCATTCTGGCAGAGGGCGGCATAAGCAAAGGCCTAGAGGCTGGAAACCAAGCTGGGGAATGTTCAGAGCTTCCTCCTGAATCCACAGCTGAGGGAAGCCGAGGCCTGGGACCCCTCCACAACTGCTCCTCCCAGCAGCCTTGACCTCCTGCACACCCCCTGAGACGGGGAGCTCACTCCCAGTCATTCCACATTCGACTACACTGACCCTGGCCTGGGGCTGCTGCCCAGGGCCTCACCTTTGCAGGGGAGGCAGTGGACGAGGCCCAAGAAGCCCAGGAGACTGATCTTGTTCCCGGGGTGAGTGAAGTTGGACCAGGCGGTGTCGATGCTGCCGGAGGCACAACACTCAGCCTGGCTCACATCGGTCTTCAACACCAGGCTGCAAGTGGCCTCTCGGCCCTGCTGGAGCCAGCAGACACCACCTATGGACAAGGGGGGCCATTTCTATGGGGCCGGAGGTGCCCTCCTGTGCCGCTCCTGACACCCAGGCCTTGACCTTCCACCCAGCTTCTGCCCCCAGGGATGCATACAACTGGTGCTCAGTAATTACAGAGAGGTGAGCTACTCCCAAGCAGGAAAGAGGGGCTCTGAATCCTTGTGAGATCCTTCTTTCTGAGCTCCAACCCTCACATTGCTCCACTGCCAACCTCAACCCAACTTGGGAAGCCCCTGCCCCCACCCCAGGCCTGGCATCCTGCCCCATCAGTCAAACACCCAGAGCGGGATGTGTCAGGATCAGTGGGCCCTGGAGGTGCCTGTCCCTCCTTTGCCCTCTGTCTACACAGCACCCGAGGGCACTCCGAGCCCCCCTCGTTTGGCAGCACCCCCCCTTGCCTGGCCTGCCTCTTACTCACTCCATCTTGGGAACATTCCCCTTGCATGAGCTCACTGTGTCCCTGGGGACATGGCCTTCGGGGAGGGGGCTCAGCTCTCCCCTCCCTCCCTGCAGGGCTGGGGTGGGGCTGCCGGGTAGGGTGAGGGGGGCAGATGGCCTCAGTTTCTTCACCCTTAAGTGGGGGCAGGAATGGCCCCAGCCCCCCATCCCAGAGAGCTCACTGGCTCCCAGGCACTGTACCGAGTGCTTCCCAGGGACTAGCTCTGGGAACTCAGCGCCTTGGCACTCATAAAAGGGGAAACTGAGGCCTGGAGTGGGGATGTTACCTGCCTGACATCTCCCAACAAGTGGCGGGTATGGCATTCTAATGACCTGTCTGCCTAAGCCAGACCCAGGGAAGATATGAGGCCCTAGCTAGATGTCCTGGGTCCAGCCACCCAGCCCTGCCTCTCTGGGGCATCAGGACCCAGATGTCCGGGTTCGAATCCTAGCTCTGCCACTTACAAGCTGTATGACCCTGTGCCTCAGTTTCCCCCTCTGGAAAACAGGCGTGATAAGAGTTCCCACACAATTAGGCTGTTGTATGGATTCAGGGAGGAAAGAGGTAGACACTAAGCACTCAATAAATGTCAGCCGTCATTGTGACTACTATTCTTGATCATAATTGTGAGAGTCACATCTGTTCTGCTGACCTCCTGGTGACCCTCCTTCAGGCCTTTTGGGGCTGGGGGAGGGGGGGCCCCAAGCCCTCCCGGATTCAACCTGCATCGGCCGCCCCCATCTGCCACCGGCAGCCACCGCTGCAGCGACCCCCAACATCCCGACCGCCTGCATTCCCGGCAGGCCCACGTGGGTGGCCCGCCCCGCCCGCTCCTTCCGGCTGCCCCACTCACCGGGCACGGGGTCCCCTGAGCCCACGGAGCCCACGAAGCCCACGGCCCAAGCCAGGGCCCCCCAGGGCAGTGGCCACAGTGGCCCGGGCGTCCCGGGACGCATGGCGAACGCAGAGACGGCGACGGCGGCGGCGGCGGCGGCGGCGGCGGCGGCGGCGGCCCCGGCGTCGGACGCGCGGGAGGGCGGCAGGGAGGGCGGCGACACCGACTTCCAAGCGCGCGGCGGCCGGGCGCTCCCTATAAAGGTCCCGCTGGCCGCGGGCGGGGCGGGGCCGGGCTGGGGCGGGGCGCGTGTATGGTGGGGCGCGAGGCAGTATCATGCGCGATGTATGCAGGGGCTGGGGCTGGGCCTGGCCACCCAGGTGGCAGCTGGTGGGCGGGCGGGTCTGACCTGGGAGCCAGAGGGTTTATCTGGGAAGGTGTGGCTGTAGAGGGGGAGGGGACCGAATTCTGACCATGGGTTTGAGTTTGAGTTTGAGGTGCTTTTGGGGGTCTTCAACTGTAGGTATGCTCTGAGCTAACTGGTGTCCCACGGGGAACATATCAATGACTCCGGGTTCCACGTCGTGGATTGCATGTGGTCCAAGTGTGGTCCTCCTCATCTCTACATACCCACAGACTCTGGGACTTCAGCCCCAGGTTTGCTGCTAATGCCTCAGGCCACCCACTAGGCCACCTGGCTGCTGGAGCCAGTGGGCACAGATGGGTGTGAGCAAATGGGGAGGGAGATTGGGTGCTGCAGGGAGAGACCCAGGGACACAAAAGGTCCCAACAACATCAAGGCTGCAGTAATCATACCACAGGACTTCCAAAGTGCCTACCCTGTGCCTGGCCTTTACCCCTCATACCCTGAGAGACTGTGCACTCTCCTCACCTTTGCAGATAGTGCCCCCCAGGCTGCACCCACGATAACTTATTGTCTTAGGGAGATTTCCTCCTGTCTGCTCAGGTCCAGCTCTCTGGGATCCTGGGTATCCATAGTTTATGACAGCGACCTCAGCATGGGTCTTGGAGGTAAGTCCACATGGGCCTTGGTGCAGCCGGACACTTCCTATTTTGGAACTGACCCCTTCTGCTGTGGGAGCTGCCCAAATTATCAAGGCACCCTCAAAGTGCTGCTGGGTTCTGTGCAGCCCCCTCTGTATTTATGCTCCTAAAATAATTACTGACCACCTCCTGGTGGCAGGGACTGTTGCAGGGGGCTGGGGTACCAGGGCGATCTAGGCAGCCCCCGGCTGTCACCACTGAACTCATGGTTTGCAGGGGCCATTGACAGCAAAACCCATACACAAACAATATACAACTTCAAAGAATGGTAGATGTTTTCAGGAAAATTAAAAAGATGGAGAGCAATTGGGTGCCTGCCTCTGCTTCATCACCCCCCTTTCCTGCTTCTGCCTCCTCCCCAGGTGTGGAAATTGAAGGTCCCTGCGGCCACACAGCCCAGCCCCTGCTCTGCACACACAGGGACTTACACCAGCAAATGCTGCACCCAGACCCTTTTCTCTACCTGAGCTGCCCAGCCTCACCCATGTCCCCAGCCAGTGGCCAAGGGCCATGTCACTGCCTAGTGGCACTGAGGGAAGATGCTCAGCTGTCTCAACATGGCCGTGGCCTCTAACAGTCTGGGGGGATTCTCCCCTGGTTAGGGAATGGGGCAATGATGGGACTCTGTGTTCTCGCCAAGGGTGTGCGGGGGCTAGACAGTGCGACCTTGGCCGAGACCTGACCCTGCTGTGGCTTGGACACCCGGCCTGGGCTGTGTGTATCAAAAGGTTATTGTTGGCCTGGTGCGGGTTCCAAACGGAGGCCAGCTGCCAGCGGCCGCCTGCTCCCTAGCCTGGTGTGTCCTCCCAATGCAGAGGCTGTGTGCTGGGTGACCTCAAGGAAGTCACTGGAACCTCACTGGGATCCCCCTTCTCCCCTTTTCAGTGTCTCTCTCCCGTTCGTGCCCTTCTCTCCACCCTGACCCAGCCTCTGCCTCACACCCTGCATCCCATTACCTACCCCAGCTGCCATAGGCTCCTCCCCAGCTCAAACACCCACCATGACTTCCTGTGGCCCCTGCTCACCAACCCAGGCTTCTCTCTGTCCCAGAGCCCACAGGCAAACAGGCAGTGACAATCCAGTGTGATCAGAGCTGTGATGGAGAATGCCCCAAGGCTATATCTGACCCAGCCTGGGGGTAATTGAGGAAGACTTCTCAGAGGAACAAGACATTTAAATTGAGACTTGGCAGTTGGACTGAATGGTGGGGAGAAAGGGGTAGGGGGTTGCGGGTAGGAACAGCAGTACAGTAATGGGATGTTTGTTCCACAAGTAAGAGAAAGCCCAGCTCAAAGGTGGTCTCCTGAGATGACTGGTCCTAATCCCTAGGCTCTGTGACTATGTCACCTTCAATGAAATCTTTGCATCTGGGATTGAGTTAAAGCCCTTCCGATGGGAAGATTATACTGGATTACCAGGTGGCCCAGTGTCATCACAGGATCCTTAACAGCGGAGACATCTCTCTCTGTAGTTAGAGAGATGCTACACGAAAAGGACGTGACCCATCATCGCTGGCTGTGACGATGGAGGAAGGGACCTTGGGCCAAGGAATGTGGGCGGCCTCTAGGAGCTGGAAAAGGCTGGGAACAGCTTCTCCTCTGGAGCCTTTGGGAAGGAATGCTGTTCTGCCGACACTTGGACTTTCACTTGGTGAAACCTGTGTTGGATCCCTGACCTCCAAAACTGTAAGAGAAACATTTAGTTGTTTTACACCACCAAGCTGGTGGTGATTTGTTACAGCAGCCATAGGCCACTAGTACAAGCAGGAATTGTCCATTGGATTTGGTGTGTCACCACAGCGATCCAGTCCCTGCCAGGCTAGAAACAAACCAGGGAGTGAACACAAGTTGTGAAGGCAGATGGCAATACGGCGAACCTGGGAGTATGAAGTTCATGGGTCTCCAAAGAGGTGACCCTGAGGCCTGAAGGGAGAAGGAGGTGTTTGTGGAAGCCCAGTCCAGGCTTTGCCACCTTGGCCAGGCCACGTGTGCCCTCTGTGTGCCTCTATTTTCTCATCTGTGAAATGGGCACGGATCCCAGTACTGCAGATTCCAGCCAAGACAGCAGGGACAGTGCCTGGCGCACAGTGAGGGCATGACATGTGTGCATGGATTCTTATGAGTCAACTGATGGGTGTTTGGCCAGGGCAGTTGCATGGTGAGTGTTCTTTGCCACTCACCACAGTACTGTGACGCAGGAAGCCCTTTTACAGAGGGGCAGCTGAGGCTGGAGGAAAAGAAGTGAGTTTCTGGGAGTCATGAAGTCCCACAGCACTGGGACTGGAGTCAGACCAGGTAGGCAAGATTCCAGGAACTGTATGCGGAGCTGAAGGGCAGGGCCATTCCCTCTCTGGACTGGACAATGTGGACTGGCCCCTTGGTTGTAGCTGGTAACTTCCCTTCTGGCGCGAGCATGCTCCAGGCAGAGGAGAAGGCCAGTGCAAAGGTGCAAAGGTGGGGAGAGCTGGGATCTACAATCACAGTTGCCAGTTACGGAGCAGCCTCCCTGGGAGTTCTCTGGGTACCCCGAGAGACCCATTTTGCAGATGGAAGACTGCAGCTCAGAGAGCTCTCTGACCTTGTCCTGCAGTGTCTAAAGGGGAAGGCACAACCATGTCGTGGGGTTTGGGGAGGCATGGCCCTGGCTTGACGTTATGAGGAGGCACATAGCTTTGCTTCTGTTCTGGGTCCGAGGGAGAAGACACAGCTTTGGCCTGAGTCTGAGGGAAGAGTCATGGACCTGCCCAGGATCTGAGGGGGGAGGCACAGCCCTGCCCTGGGTCTGAGGGGGGAGGCATGGCCCTGCCCTGGGTAGTCTTAAGGGAGAGATATGGCCTTTGTTCTGGGGGTCTGTAGAGGCCAGGCCCCACTCAACCTCCACTTCCAAAGCCTTTCCAAGGAAAGTTTCTGGGAAACATTGAAACCTGTGTCTCACGATGCCCAGCAGTCAAAGAGCCTCTTAAGTCTGTCCCATCAGTGGCAGCAACAAGGTGGTCACAGGTCACAATTGGATGCTGGAGGCTGTGGAAACTCAGGGCCGCTGGGCTACCCATGTGACCAAGTATGAGCCTCAGTCTCTGTCTGTAAAATGGGGTCGTAATTGTCCCACCACATGGTGCTTGTGTGAGGATTAAACTTCAGGCCTGGTACCTCCTGAGCTTGTCATTTTGAAACAGAAAAATTGTGTGTTCTCATTCCCACTGCATTCCCAGAGCCTTGCCTGGGCCTGTGCACAGCAAGCACTCACTAAATGTTCAGTTATTCGAGACTATTGAACACCTACTATATGCTGGCTGTTGGTCTCACTTATTGGGAGACATCATTGATAACTCCTGGATCATAGGATGGCTGTGGGTGAAGAAATCAGGGTGCTAAGCAGTGGGGTGTAGTGGGGGATACAGCTCCTCCAGGGAAGGGGTCAGGCAACCTTTTGAGAAGCAGGGAAAGAGAAGGGACAGTGGGAGGGGCACTCCCAACAGAGGGCATGGTCAGGCAAAGGCCCTGAGGTGGGATCCAGTTTGACCCACCCCATGGGGCCAATGAAGCTGGGTGAGGGACAGATGACCTTAGGGCAGGCAGCAGAGCCAACCGAGGACCGAGGAGATGCCGTGGGTACCCATGTGTGCCTCAAGTCTCATCTAATCCTAAAACCCTGGGAGACAGTTTCTGCCACCTGCTCAGAGAGGTTAAGCAACTTGGCCAGAGGTCACACAGCCAGTGTGGCTTGTGGGATTTGAACACGAGTCTTCTGGTTCCAAGGCCTCTAGGGTGGTACCTCATAAACTTCTGCAGAATGAATGCATGAATGTCGGTGGTGTGAAGTGAGCCAGGGCAAGAGAGGCCTGAAGCAAAGGACCGGCCCTTGGTGGACCTGGGGATTTCCTGGATTCCCAGGGATGGAGCCGGCGCGCACTCTGGTGGTCAGAACAGGAATGGCTTGGAATTACCTGTGAGCTTTGAAGGGAAAAAGACCGTGGCTGGGCAGATCCCTGTCCCTAGGCTTTTGACATTCAAGACCCGTAATACACAGGCTCCCATGTTTAATTCCTCAACGCCCTGGCTCCGATGCCTCCTTCTCCAACCAACTCCTATTAATTCTTCCAAACCTGGCATCTAATACCCTCTCCCCTAGGAAGCCCTGTCTGTCTCCCCAGGCAAAACCAGGGCCATCCTAGAGTCCCATCCTTTCGCTGAACATCAGGGAGGGGGGTGTCTGCATCCATCTCTGCCTCCTGCAGCCATGGAGTATTTCAGAGCACCATTTTCATTGTTTCCCTGCTGTGTCCTTGCACCCAGCACAAGGTCTGGCATGCAGCAGTTGCTCAATGAATGTTTGTTGAGTGGGTAAATAAATAAATGCATGACTGGGCTGGAATTTCCATCGATCCTGTCCACATTCATTCACCGAGTGTTTATGGACTGCCTGGGAGGAGACACTGTTATTGAGTTCAGCCGAGAACGAAATACAAACATCCCATCTGCTGTGGAGTTGACCCTACATTTCATCAGGTGGTAATAGGTGCTATTGAGAAGGGCGTCTCAGTAGGTGAGATTTGAAAGACGTGAGGAACGCCAAGCGGGTGTCGGGGAACGGAGCACCAGACAGGGGCACAGCCAGTGCAAAAGGTCGGGAGGTGAGAGCGCGCTAGTCGCGTCCCAGGATCAATGAGGACAGTGAAGGGAGATAGTGGGACTTGAGGTAGGAGAAATAATGAGGATAGTGAGGGCTTTTGTGGGTTTGGCTGGACCTCGTTAGGCTCAGGCCCGGCTTCGCGGTCTCCGAAGCCGCCTCTAGGCTTGCCCCCCAATCCCTGCCCGGCGCTCAGCTCAAAAGACTCCCGCTTCTAGTTTGCCCCTCGGCGGCCACCGTCGTCGGCCCTCCGCTGGCCGTGCGCGCTGCTCGTCCTGCTCCCGCGCACCCCGCTCCGCCCCACGCCATGCGTGCCGTGCGTGCCGTGCGTGAGCGTGCGCGAGCGCGTCGGCCGGCGAGGGAGCAGCAAACGGCCAGCGGCGGGCGCCGCGCGGGGGGCGGGCGGCGCGGAGGAGGTGGCGGTGGCCATGGCCGAGGCATCGCCGCAGCCCGGACGGTACTTCTGCCACTGCTGCTCGGTTGAGATCGTGCCGCGCCTGCCGGTGAGCCCCGCGTCGGGGCGGCGGTCGGTGGGCCCTCTCCTTCGGCCTGAGGCGAGCTGGCACAGACGGGGAAACTGAGGCCCGGTGGCGTTGGCCCGGGGCTCAGCGGAGGGCCCCGAGGCGGGGCCTGTCCCCGGTGGCGCAACGGGGCCGGTGACCCCGGATCCGCGGCCTTCCGCCCCGTGAGGCCCCTGGGTCACCGATGGGGAAACTGAGGCCCGCAGAAGCCGCGTGACCTGCTCCGGCACGCCAGTCCAGGAGGAAGCGGGACGCCGGAGGAGCAGTGTCCGGGGGCTGTTCCCGGAGCGCGTGGTCGGCGTCGCTGCGGGCCTCCCGGTGGAAGCCCCCGTCTGCCCTCGGTCGTGGGGACGAGGCGGCTGCGGCCCTGCCCAGGTCCAACAGCTGCCCCGAGCCTGCGTTCTTGCGTTTCCCTGGGGCTTGAGCCTAGCCTGCGGCTCGGTGTTCTCTCCTGCTTACTTAGGCCAGTATCTTCCAAGATGGCCTGGTGGCGCCATGTGCGGAAGGGGGCTGCTTGTTCAAGTTTTCCAGGCCCCTCTTCCTAGGGTTTTTGAGTCAGTTGGTCTAGGATGGGACCAATGTTCCCCTACCCCAGGCTGACAGGGAAAGCGATGGTCTAGTCCGACCCTCTCCCACGTTACAGGTGGAAAAACAGGCCCACGTCCACTCAGGCTGGCCACGGTCCTGACATCTGCACTGACCCAGCTCACGGAGCAGGAAGAGGGAGGTGTGGGATCTGGAGGTGACGATTTATTGAGCACCAACAGGGTGCGCTTCTTGTCCTTTATCTCCACAGTCACCTGGCTGGTGGGTGGTAGAGCCTGTTTTGATTTCAGAGCCAGACTCAGTCCTGTCTTTCCAGCTCTGGGGTTCCCTGGGAGGGGCCAGGAGAAGGAGTCGGTCAGCATGATCCCCGCCACAGAGAAGAAGAGGAGCTAGAGGTAGGGTTTGGAAAGGAGAGAATGGGTAGCAAGGGGCTTTCCCCCTCCCCAGGGGAAGGGAGAAATAAAATGAAACCTCAGGTGTGTGAGCACAGACTTGGGGAGCGGGGACTTGCCCCACTCCGGCCTCCCGGAAGTCTTGCTTCTGCCTGTTTGGCTTCCTGCACACCCCGTCTCTGAGCCTTTTTTTCTGGACCGTGGCAGGAAGGTGCTGGTCGCCTGACAGCCCAGCAGCCTGGATTAGTTAGTTGCATGCAGCACTTCATAGGTGGTGTGAGTCCCAGGTCTTAGGCTCCAAAGCAGCCTGTCTAGAACCATCCGGAAGCCGGGGGCTGTGGCTGCTGTGGCAGGGCTGGGCAGTCTGCACAGCTAGGGGTTCTGGACCTCCCTTCCTGGGGCCAGCACAGGGCCTGGGTCCTGGTCATGTGGCCTTGGACCAGGAGGACCCTGACCTTTTCTGACTGTCACTGGTCTGATGAGGACATTCCTAGTCACAGAATCCAGTGGTGACAAGGTAGCCAGGATCTTTGCCCTCAGATTTTAGAGGCTGGTCAGGGAGCCAACGTTGAACACGTGATTGTCAAACATTTAGTCAAGAATGTTGGTTAAAGTCGCAAGAGCAAATCACAGTGGGGAGGGGCTGTTGGGGTGGGTGGGAGAGCGCCTGCTTGTGGGTTTGGAGTGGGGTTCAAGGAGGCTCAGCACACAGGATGACGATTATGAGCAAGGGCCACCACACCTGTTCTGGGGGAGGGAAAGTTGGCTCTTAACTGAGTGACAGTGGAGGGTCCAGCCAGCACTCAACCGGAAGTGGGGACTTGTTTGTGGGAAACTAGCCCCATTTTGTGAGACACTCTCGCGGCTTTTATGCAGCTTCTGGTGCTGCTGTGACAGGAACTGGCTGTCATTGTACCACCTGTTCAGGACCTTGGACTCACAGATGCCTCTCTGTACCTGCTGGCTTGGCTGGAGGGTCAGGCTGAGGCCACTTCTCAGCTGTGTGGCTCTGGGCGAGCTGCTCACCCTCCCTGGGCCTCAGTCTCCCCGCCTGTCAGATGGGTTCCATGAGGTCCAGTGGGAGGGCGTGTGCACAAAGGAGCCCAGCGCCTGACTCCTGGAATGCACAGGGAAAGGTGGGCAGCGTGGCCGGGGCGCGGCATGTGGGAGCAGGGACCAGACAGGCTGGCTGGCGTGGAGGCCTCAAGGCTGGTGTACAGGCCCAGGCTTGATCCTTACCAGGAAACGGAGCTCTGGGGACATGGGGGTGTGTGTGATGGCAGGAGCGTGATGTGGGCCTCATGTGCATCTGCTGTACCCTACATCCTCAAGGTTTGTCCAAAAGTCAAGCTCCGTCTGCAGGTTCCCACATGCCTGTCGTGTGTGTGTGTGTGTGTGTGTGTGTGTGTGTGTGTGTGACACGGTGTCTCCATCGGAATCTCCGTCCCTGTCGATGGTGTCAGTAGCAGGCTGGCTTGAAGTGTGTGTGGGACGGGCACATGGCTGGTGCACAGTGGGCCTGAGATGACGTCAGGTCCTGGCAGGGCTTAGCACCCCAACATCTAGCAGTGTGCATAGGGTGCTTTGGGGGACAGATGGGATGTGACTGTGGGATATGGGGAACATTTGGGGTGGGGTCAGCTTCCTACTGGGTCTGGGCAGGTGTGTCTGCCCAGTGACGTCTGAGGAGGGCCGTGTGGGGCGGAGGGAGCAGCCAGTGCACCCCTAGGATCCATCTGTGTTTGTGTCTGAGGCCAAATACTCCTGACGCAGTTCTCCGTCCGCCCTCCCTGGGTCTGCATTGCGTCTGGAGCCCTGCCTCTCCCGAGGGGCCTGGGCCATAGAGGCCGACATCACTAGACCTGTGATTCAGTGTAATTCAATGGGGCCAGCCAGCTGTCTCCAACTCAGTTTCCCCAACTTCACAGTATGCCCCTGGCCGTGGGCCTTTTGTCTGTGGTGTGAAGGAGCTCTTGGATAAAAGCTGGTGCCCATCCTGTGTCAAACCCCCAGGTCCTGTCACCAAGGAGGGGCCGAATAGTACCTTGGAATAGTATCTCCTGGGCGTGTCCTGGGGCCCAGTGCATGGAGCAGGTGCTCAGTGAATTTAGCATCTGTCTGTCTTTCTTGGTCTCCGCTTGTTGCTGGGGCTGTGGTGGTGACACAGGGGTGGGCCCCTTCCTTCCCAACCCTCCTCCAAGGGGAGAGGTAAGTAATTGACAACAAGTCATCAGCAAGGCATCAGTGCTCACAAGTTGGGGCCCAGTGAGCGGGCTGTTCCCCCATCTGGGAGAGGAGCTGTAACCACCAGGGCCCTGTCCAAGAGACAGGTTCTGCCCTTTGGGAGGCACACACTCTGTCTTGCAGTCCCCTTTCTGGGATGCAGCTTTCTACCTTTGGCCACTCTGATTTAATATAAACCTCGGGGGTGTGCCCTTGGAGGGGGAGAGCATCAGGAGAGCTCCGGTTCTGGCCCTTTCCCCACCGCCTGCAAACAGAGGCTGGAGCCCTGCCTCAAGTCTGGGGCTCAGAAGGGTGGCTCTGGACTCGGTGGGGCTGTCTCAGAGGCAGGGCCTGATCATGCCCCACGGTCGGGCCACAGTCCTCAGGTCCTGGTGACTTCGGATTGCAGAGCCCTGGGGCTGAGGCCATCCTCTGTTTGCAGGTGGGGAGACCGAGGCTTGCAGCCGGGAGGTGATGTTTGAGCAGAGACCCAGCTTCCGCCAGGGGGCCAGCCAGGTAGATATCTGGGGAAGAGTGCTCTGGCCGAGGGGACAGTGGACAGGTCCCGGATGGGTGGGACCAGCGTGAGGCTGTTGGGGAGAGGGCCAGGTGGAGGCGGCCTGGGCCAGGTGGAGCTGTGGGAGTGGCTGGGCCAGCTTGCTCTGGAGCTGACGGTGTGCTGATTGTGCCCTGTGCTGTGGGGACGGGTGCAGAGTGGCTGGGTTCAGTGAGGTCAGGGACAGTGGGACAGGCTGCGTGGGCTGAGAACAGGGAGCACCCAGGGGCTCTGACGGGGAGACGGGTTGCCCACTTTCCAGCAGGGCAAACTGCTGATCAGGCGGAGGCCATGTGGCACATGTGCGGGGGCGACCGTCTGCGCCTCCCCGGCCCCGAGCTCAGGGTTCCCTGGGCAGACCAGGCCTGTCTGGCCTCGCCGTGTGTTCCCAGCACCCTGACTGGCCGTCACCCTTCCCCCAAGGGTCCCACGAGGCTGGAAACCCTGGGCCTCTTCACAAAGCCTCCTGGCTTCTGGGAAGCCTTGAAGTAAACAGGCTGGGGGCTGGCGGGGCTAATAGGGGGAGTGCCAGCCCCCTGGGAATACCACACCGCCACGACGGTCGTGGTCACTCGCTGTGACAGAGCTGACCTTTACCCTCATGTCCCTTCTCAGGAGACCAGAGAGCTGCTTACCGTTTCTCGTAACAATTTATGGCGATACGACTTCAGTGTGTTCAGTACCTAGCCCCTCGATCCAATTCCAGAACATTCCATCACCCCAAAGCAGCCCAGTCCCTGTCAGCAGTCACCACCACCCCCTCCCCAGCCTCTGACAACCACTAACTAACCCACGTCCTGTCTGTGGACGCGCCTGTTCTGGACGTTTCCCGTAAGTGGAATCCCACACTGTGTGGCCTTGTGTGTCCGGCTTCTCTCATGAGCCCCGTGTGTTCAAGGTCCATCCACGTTGTGGCGAGTGTCAGCGCCTCCCTCCTTTTCACGGCCGAGTGACACTCCATGTGTGTGGACAGGCCACGCTCGTCCATGGGTGGACACACAGGTTGTGTCCACCTTGTGGCCATTGTGAAGCGAGCCGCAGTGGATGTGCGTGTGCAGGTGTGTGTGTGGACGTGTTTTCATTTCTCTCGGTGGACACCTAGCAGGGGCGCTGCAGGGTCGTGTGGGGAGGGTGACCTCGGGGGAGGAACTGCTCAGTTAGGCAGAGGCGCCTGCTGCGTGTTCCCGTGTGTGCTGGAGGTTCCGATTTCTCTGCATTCTCGCCAGCACTGGTCACTGTCGTCTGAGTGTAGCCGTCCCGTGGGTGTGCAAGTGTGTGTCACTGGTTGTGACCTGCAGTTCCCTGTTGCCTGGTGGTGTCAAGCGTCACTCCATGGGCTTCTTGCCATTTGCGTGTTTTTGAAGAAGTGCCTATTTCTGATCCTTTGGCCACTTTTTCACTGGGTTGTTTATCTTTTTGTTGTTGGTTGTAGGAGTTCTGAATGTCTTCTGGGTGCCAGGCACCTGATGTCGCAGCCCCCACTCAGCTCCAGGAGCTTTGCCTTTGGCAGCGGGGCAGGCCAGGGGCACCTGCTGTGCGTTTTGTAGCTCCTGCTTCCCAGATGGAGGTGCCCGGCCCCCTGGCTTCTGCAGAGGGTGGCATGCACCTGGGACTACAAACAGCCCTATTTTCCACGCAGCTTGCGGGCAGTGCCTCTGAAATGGCACCTTGGGCAGAAGCAGGCCTTGTACATGCGTCTTGTCTCCTGTTGTGTGAGTTCCGACTTGCACACATGCTGACGTGCCCGATGAGTGCAGTGTGGGCCAGGCCTATTTCGGGGACATCAGCGTGGTGTCCGTGCTTACTCACCTGGCTGTGCTGTGCCTGGGGTGGGTCCACCTGTCCCTTAGGACATCACCTGGGCTGGGGCCATGGCCAGTATGGATGGGTCACAGGCCGTGTGCCAGAGCTGCTAGAATAGTCCAGAAATACCTCTGTGGGTTGTCCACAGGCCGGTCCCTCTGACCAGGTGGCGCTTCCTGCCCTCAGTGGCTGCCTTAGTGGGAGTTGCCCAGCTCCAGAGCCCCACAGATAGTCACTCGTGTGGCCCTCCGGGAGTACAGGGTCAGGCGCCTGCCCGGGGCCTTGGCTCCTGTGTATGCGTGGGGCGGGGGGGTCACTCAGAGGATGTCCCTGTGTTCCCATAAGTTGGAAACAGCTTGCTGGACTCACATCAGCTGGCCTGTTTGCTGCAGGCCTTGTCAGAGCCTTCGTCAGCTGATATACAGAGTGGAGACCCTGAAACTTGATGACTGCCTCCGTGGGGGGGGCGCAGGCTGACAGATTCTGGCATGTGGGGGGGTGGGGAGATCACCTGTAATGGAGCAGGTGGAGACACAGGTTGTAGCTGTGGTTGACAGGTGTCCACGCCTCGGCCTCCGCTGAGTCCAGCTCTGGACTAGGGCAGTTTTGCAGGTGGGTCTCTTTAGGTGATACCCATCCTGGGCTCACTCCTGTCCTCTGCTGTCCAAGGTGGAAGGCGGCACCCCAAGATCAGGCTCACCTGCTTTCTTGTCCATAGGATTACATCTGCCCGAGATGCGAGTCTGGTTTCATTGAGGAGCTTCCGGAAGAGACCAGGTAACACAGTCCCTGGGTCACAGAGGCCTCGTGCCGGGTGTGTACTGGCAGGAGAGGAGGGGACATGCAGTGGCCAGGGCTCGGGGCGATGGAGTCCTGGGCAGCTAGAGGTGGATGCCCACTCTTCTGACTTGGAACAAGGGCAGGGCCTGCAGAGGGCGGAATGCAGCCCTGAGGCCGTGAGGGTCGGCATGGGGGCTCCTGCCTCTTCCCCATCATGCACCGCATTGCTGACTTGGCCTGTGTCCTCCCAGGAGTACAGAGAATGGTTCCGCCCCCTCCACAGCGCCCCCGGACCAGGGCAGGCAGCCGTTCGAGGTGAGTCAGCTGGCTCACATGGCTGAGGGAGCAGACGCAGCCCCTCATGCTCTGGGGGAGACACCCACCCCACCCCCCAATGTGCAGGCTGTCCTCCTCCCAACCCCGAGCCTCCTGCACTGCCCTCCTGGCCCCCACGTGTGCCAAGACTTCCTTGCTGGCCCCTGTCCCCTGGGAGCCCTGAGCCTGGGACCACGTGGGGCCCGTACAAGGGGGCCTGTGGTCATGGCCTTCCTCCCTGCAGAACGTGGACCAGCACCTCTTCACGCTGCCACAGGGCTATGGGCAGTTTGCTTTCGGCATCATTGATGACAGCTTTGAGATCCCCACGTTCCCCCCGGGGGCGGCGGCAGATGACAGCAGGGACCCTGAGAGTCGGAGGGAGAGAGAACAGCAGTCCCGGCACCGGTATGGCGCCCGGCAGCCCCGAGCCCGCCTCACCGCGCGGCGGGCCACTGGCCGGCATGAAGGTGTCCCCACGCTGGAAGGGTGAGGAGGCTGGGGAGTGTCTGGTGGGCTGGCGGGACCCTGGTGGGGGCTTCCAGCCTGCCCCACCCCTAATCAAGAAGAGTCCTCTGAGCCCGTCATGCAGGATGGGGTGCAGAAGGATGAGTGTGGCTCAAGGACCTGGACAGGGTTGGGAGCCTTGTGTCCACTGGGTGTCCCCCATCGTCCTGAGCAGGGTCTCATTGGCATGGCGCAGCTGGTTCGCCATGGGGTCCTTGGCTCACGGAGGCGGCAAGTGGGTGGTCTCTGGCGTCCCTGACCTGTAGTTGTCCCCGGCCCCCTCCCCTCCCATGTGCTCAGGACAGAACAAAAGCTGCAAACTCCTTGCAGGCCCCGTCCCACCCCAGGGGTGGGCTGGGCTCCTCACGCCCAGGATGGACCTGACACCTCCGAGCTCAGGCTCTCATGACCTCCGGGACACATCCCCGGTTATGAAGTCGGGTGGGGTGTTGTGACGTGCACGGGTGCTGTCCAGGCCTTGGAGGACCTGGCCTGGAACCTGGGGGGAGGTGCCGCTCTGGGCCCATGTAGCCATGAGTCCTGCTTGTGGGAAGCACAGCCTTTAACTGCTGTGCATTGGGCAGCTGGGCGCACATCCCCCGCGCCGGCTCGGGAGGCCCCGGCGCAGGTGGGCGCTGACCGCAGTGCGGCCTTGCTGTTTGTTGCAGGATCATCCAGCAGCTGGTCAACGGCATCATCACTCCAGCCACCATCCCCAACCTGGGCCTAGGCCCCTGGTGAGTAGTGGGGTGGGTCCCCCAGCCCTACTTGGCCTCTCCGCCACTTGAACCCCACACGTGTCTGCCCAGGGGCGTCCTGCACTCAAACCCGATGGACTACGCCTGGGGGGCCAACGGGCTGGACGCCATCATCACGCAGGTACGGGAGTGAGGGACCCCCTCCTGAGGCCAGGGCACACAAGCAAGTGCTCTCCCCTGGCACTGGCCCCACAGGTCCTGGATTTGTCCCCTGTGGGTGTTCATTGTGACCTCAGTGACCCTTGTGAGGCATGAATGATGCCATCTTCAGGGCCGTTCACCAGTGACCCATTGGAGTGTTTTGTCTGTGGCATGACAGCCTCTGGTTCTCACTGGTGTCTCACGGCACCACGTGAGCCCCTGGGTGGGACCCTCGGCCTTGTGGGAGGGCTCTGCTGTCCACAGGGCACCGCCCTCCTGCCCTGGCTTCGAGGTGACACTGATTAGACAAGCAGAAGAGCGGGCAGGAGCCTGTGGCTGGGCCTCGTGGGGTGACTGACCTCTGATCCCTGTATGGGGGATCTGGGGAACAGGACAAACACGTCCTCGGTGCTTTTGCAGGTAACCCAGCCTTGCATTTCAGAGCCAGGCGGGGCGAGGGGCCCCGCCCGCCGACCGAGCTCCTGCCCTCTGGCCTCTTGTCTTTCAGCTCCTCAATCAGTTTGAAAACACGGGCCCCCCACCCGCAGACAAAGAGAAAATCCAGGCCCTCCCCACCGTCCCTGTCACCGAGGAGCACGTAGGTAGGAGGCCCTCAGTCGCCCAGCTTCCTTTCTTTTCACAACACTTTCCCTGGGACTTTTCTGTTGGAGCCCAGTTTGGCTTGAACGGGAGGCTTTGTCAGGGTCCCCTCTGTCCCCTTGGGTCCAAGGTGGCCCTGGACAGGCAGACTCCCCCGTGGGCAGTAGGACACCTTTGGTTGGGGGTGTCATGGGCTCCCACTCCGTCCCCACAGGCTCCGGGCTGGAGTGCCCCGTGTGCAAGGACGACTACGGGCTGGGCGAGCGTGTGCGGCAGCTGCCGTGCAACCACCTGTTCCACGACGGCTGCATCGTGCCCTGGCTGGAGCAGGTGAGCGGGCGGCCACTGTCACCGGGCCTCCCCGCCCCACCAGATTCTGAACTCCCTTCTCCCTCTCTGTCCCCACACAGCATGACAGCTGCCCCGTCTGCCGAAAGAGCCTCACAGGACAGAACACAGCCACCAACCCTCCGGGCCTGACTGGGGTGACTTTCTCCTCGTCTTCGTCCTCCTCCTCTTCCAGCTCGCCCAGCAACGAAAACCCAGCCAGCAACTCCTGAGGCCCCCCGCAGTCCCAAGAGAGCACAGGACCCGCCTTGCACAGGCCCAGCAGGCACGGGGACACCAGTGTCCCAGAGCCCAGGAGGTGCTCCCCCGCCCCCCACCGTGGACTCCGGTGTGGCTGCACCCCAGCTGTGGGCAGAGGCTCGGATGACCCACGGCCTCCAGGCTGCACAGGAGGCCGGCTCTCCCCAGAGACGCCGCGGAGCGGCATGGGTGCCCCAGCCTCCCCATCCCGTTTGTCCAACTTCACCCTCCACATGTCCAACAGTGGGAAGGTTTTATAATTTTAAATTATTACTGCTTTGAAATAAATGGCCCTGCATGGTCTGTGGAAAGACAGGGTGGAGCCACTTGGCTGGTGTCTCAGCCCCGCTGGCTCGGCCACCCTGAGTGCGGCGGGCTTGGGGGGTCACCAGGATGACCAGCAAGACAGGACAAACCTGCTCAGAGACTTTTTTTAAAGGAAAAAATATGTGTATCTTGAAAGTTATTTAAAAATGCACCTACTTAGAAACGAAGCCGGTGGTTGGTGTTTTCCTTCTGTGCCGCCCTCTGGGGTTGTGCCTCTCGGGCACCAGCCAACACCGCCTCCCAGACTGGAACCCGGGAGTGGCTGGCGACCGTCACCACGAAGGTGCAGAGACCCTGCGTGGGAAACCCTGCTGCGCTGCACTGCCAGGTGAGGCCTCCCCAGCTGCCACGCACCCCGCCCTTCACACAGCCTGTGCTGGCTGTGCACGTGTGCTGTTCTAGAACGCAGGGTCACCCAGGTGGAACCACTGGCCCTGACCACAGTGAGCGTCCACTCTGCAGGCCCCCACAAGTGTCCTCCTATTTTGTTTTCTGTGTTTTAAGTGGAAGGCAGCTTGGGAGGGGCTCCCGTGTTAGCCCCCACAAAACGCCATGGGATAAATGGCATCATCATTCCCATTTATAAAACAGGAAACAGGCCCAGAGTAGAACTGCTTGGTCCAAGCCTGCAGAGCTGAGACCCGGGCTAGGGGCCTCGGGTGCTGGGAGGGCAGTGGGCAACCTCCCTCAGGCACGGCATGCCCCATGTCCCTCCACCAGCCCATAGAGGAGGCTGACATAAAGCCCCTCGGCCTGTAAGCCCCCTTTCCCAGAACTCAGGAGCTCTGAGGACATTGCTCAATCTCAGACCCCGCGTGTATGTTCCTATGGCTGCTATGACATCACCAAAACGGGGGTGTTAAACCACATGCGTTTATTCTCTGACAGTCCTGCGGTCAGAGGTCTCACACAGGCCTCTCGGGGCTAAACCCAGAGGCAGGGCTGGTCCTTCCGGAGGCCCCGGGAGAACCGTTTCTGGCCTTTTTCAGCTTCTAGAGGCACCGTGTCCCTGGCTCGTGGCCCCTCCTCCATCGTCACAGCCAGCAGGGCAGCCTCTTCCATGTCTCTGACTCCGGTGATGACACTGTGCCCCCGGAGCCCCCGCCCCGGAATCCAGGGTCACCCCCATCTAGGAGGCCTTGACTTAATCCACTTGCAAAGCCCCTCGGCCACGAGAGGTGCCATGTTCGCAGGTCCCGAAACCTTGGGGTGTCTGTCACCCGCAGATGCCTCACTCCCCCTGGGCTCCCCTCTCTCGCTGCCTCAACATACTGAAGGATTCCCAATGCTGAGCCTTGGCCTAGGCTTCCCTAGGAAGGCCTTTCCCAGACCTTCCAGCCACCCAGGGCCAGATCCTTCAGTCTCCAGCCCTGGAGGTGCCTTGTCTGGGCCTCCTCGCCCCCTAGCTTGTGACTGGACACCTGTAGCCCCTGCTCAGCTCAGTGTCCACTCCCCCTCTGACTCAGACAAGAGCTCCCCGAGGGCCAGGCCGCATCTGTGGGGGTTCTGCAGGGTCACCAGCACCCAGCAGACAGCAGGCACTCAATACTTGGGAGATGAATGAGTGACCGGACAAGACTCGGCCACGGCCTCGGCCGCCCCCAGCCTCCCGCTCCTGGCCACCTGCCCGGGGCATCTTCTGGAATCTCCTCCAGCCGTTTCTCACAGCCCCTTGGGGCCTCAGGAGACTAGGACGGGCAGGAAGTGGGTGGACAGGTGTTGCTGCCGGGTCTGGCTGCCGCGCCGCGGGACTCCTCGCCGGTCCAGCGCCAGGAACATGGGCCTGCCGTGATGACGCCAGTGGAGCGAAGTGTAGGTGTTGTAGCCGTTTTCCTCAATGCGCTCCCGGAACCTGCAGTGCACAGTATAGACCCGCTGCCGGGTCGGGCGTGTGAGGCAACCACTGAGCCCACCTCAGGCCAGTGCCCACCGCCACCGGACACCCCGGCCCTGCACTCACCGACCCGTAGAGGCGGCCCCGGCGGCTCATGGCTACGAAGAAGCCGGTGTGCATGGCCTTGAGGGCCACGACGCCCACACGGATGGAGCGGATCTCAATAATACCTGTGGGGGGTGGCTGGGTCAGTGCCCTGGCCCCCGAGGCTCCCCGCAGGCTCTCACTCACTAGTTCACTCATTCATTCATTCATTCATTGCTTCATTCAGGTAACATTCTTCAAGCACCACCGGTGTACCTGGCCTCTTACTGGGTGTGGGGGTGCACTGGGGGCCACACAGGCCCTGCCAGGAGCTTCCCTGAGGATGTGGCCCTTACAGGTTGGAGGACGTAAGTGGGGAGGGGGTCTGGCTTTCTCTGGAGGTCACTGGGAGCCACGGCAAGCTGTGGAGCGGGGAGGGTCTTAGTTATGTCAGGGGTGAGGAGGCTAGTGCCTGCCTGGGCAAGGTGCTGATTTCAGTAAGAACAAGTAACGAGTGTAAGTGACCCTGGGCCCTTCTCCCCAACAGTCTTCACTGCCACTGTCACGTCCAGCCCTGACAACTTGGCCAGCTGCAGCAGCACAGTAATGGGGAGACAGATGCCAGATGGGAGGCATGGCCCAGACAAAGGCCTGGGGGGGTGGGACATGGGGTGTTTACAGCTCAGTGTGTTCCACTCGATGATTGATATCCGGTAACACTGCTTGAGCACCAATGCCACATGCTGTACCCCCACCAAGCACACAGCAGCTCCAGGCGAGAGGTGCTGACTGTGCCCACTTCCCAGAGTGGGAGATTGAGGACTGGGAAGTGATAGACCAGCTTCCGACCCCATCTGTCAGCGGGTGACCCTGAGTAAGCTCTGCCTGGCTCTGAACCGATATTTCCTGTCCAGCGAAACAGGACCGCAGGATGAGTGGCCACACACAGCCTCAGCCCCACCCATGCACTGGGGACGTAATCTGGAGTCAAGGCCTTGCCCTCTGGTCTTCAATCTAGTCTTGAATGCCTGAAGCGATGGGGAACTCACCCCATGACCTTGCACCTGCTGTTCCCTTGGCTGGGCCCCTGGTTTCTCTTGTGCATGGTCAGCTCCTGTCTCTGTGAGGCTCAACTCAAGTCCCCCTCATCTGAAAGGCCCCCCCAACCTCCTAGATAAAGTGGCCTCCCTCCCATCCGGTTTTCATTTTCTTTGCACCCCATGTGGTCCCCTCTCAAATTATCATATTACTTGTTCACTTGTTTAACTGCTTTACCCTTTGCTCTGGAACCCCATGAAGGTGGGATATTCTGGCCACTTCTCTATCCCTCGTGCCCAGCACAGCACACAAGAGGTACCCAATTAATAACCACCAAAATTAATGGAGACAAGAGCTCCAAGCCCCACCCACACAGAGCCATCAACCATCTGCCACCCCCATCACTGTCCAGATTGGGAAACTGAGGCTCAGAGAGAAGCAGCGACTATCCCAGATCACCTAGCAGAGCCAGGCCTCATCCCCAGCCTGAAGCCATCCTGCCTGGCCATGCCCACCACCTAGCCTGTAAGTTGGCTGGCCCAGCCAGTGCCCTGTCATTGCTCTGGTGAGGCTAATGAGGGCCTTGGGAGCCCAAATGAAGGCATCTGGGAAGGGCAGGGGTGATTATCTGCCCTAATGGTGGTGATTCAGGCAGTGGCCAGTGATTAGCTCAGCCCCCCGCCCCCAGCTCCCCCTGCTCAGACCTCAGAGCTGTGGTTCACCAACTGCCCTGGCTGCCCAGCTGTCCCCAACCTCCTCCTTTTTGCCCTTGCATCTCCTCTTGCCTCATACATTCCACAGATACTTATTGAGTGCCTGTTGTTTACTGGGTGGGGCAGCAGAAACAGTGACTCCAACTCCATGAGGTTCTTGAGCATCAAGGAATACCAGCAAACACCAACCCCCTGGCAGTGTGCCCCAGGGCAGGTCACTTCCCCTCTCTGCCTCAGTTGCCTAGGAAGAAATAGAGGGGTCCCCAACCCAGGCAGGTCCTGAGCTTTGTTCTGCATTGTGGGGAGTCAAGTTTAGACTCCCAGTTCTGCCCCCACTGCATTATGTAACAGGGCCCTTCCTGGAGCCTCAGTTTCCCCTCTGTAAATGGGCCCATTGAGCCCAACTTCAACTATCCTGCAAAGACCCTTCTCTGCTATTGAGCCAGGCCTGGAGTTGGGAGCGTCCTCTGTGACCATTCGGGTTGGGTCCATTTTACGGTTGAGGAAAATGAGGCCCCAGACAGAAATGAGTTGGCTAATGACACACCACCAGAGGAGCCCCCGGGACCCTTCAGTGCATGAGGGAGGGCCCTGCTACGTAGCTTATTGTTATGATTACTGCTGCAGTTGTTTTTGTCCTCCTATTTGCCCTGACTCCCCAACCCCCACCCCTGTCCCTGGGCAACCCCCTGCGACTCACTGTCAGCGCTGTGGCGCCAGCGGGTGCCCTGCACGCGGCCACTGTGGTCCACCCGCAGAAAGAAGTGTGTGGAGGAGAAGAGGCGCCGCCAGCGCACGTCGCCCTCCAGGTGTGGATAGCTGCGTGGTCTCCGCGCACCACTTGATGTCCCGGCGGCGCGGGGTGCCTGTGCCAGCAGCAGGCACGCCAGGCCCAGCCACAGGTGGCCGTGCATGGCCTCGCCTCCCGCCCGCTCTCTGTCTGCTCTTGCCTCCCCAAGCAGGTCCGCGGCTCTGCCATTGCTGGGTCAGGGGCGGAGCGCCCAAAGGGGACGCCCCGAAAGGGCTAATAGGGAGCCTCAGGGGCGAGGCCAGAGCCGCAAGAGCCGGGCAACTGGGGCGGGGCCAGGACACTGGGCGGGGGTCCCATTCAGGAAAACCCGCTTGGGCCACCGCGTGTGTTTGTCTTGTGCCACGGGGAGGGCGGTGCATGTCCATGAGTCACTGAGTGTGAGTATGAGGGGGCGGGCCGCACAGACACCGGTGGGGGGGACAGAGACAGAAACAGAGACACAGAGACAGACGCAGAGATAGAGACAGAGATAGCAACGGAGACAGAGACAGAGACAGTGAGAATGAGACAGAGACTTGAGAGACGTAGAAAGAGGGAGACAGACAGAACCTGTGAGAGATGGGGAGAGATGGGGAAAGCCAGAGATCCAGAGACTGTCAGACACAGAGACTGAGGTGGAGAGAGAAATTGTGAGACAGGGAAAGACGGGTAAGACAGACGGAGAGAGATGAGAGAGACAGGGAGAAGTGGGGCTGCTCAGGGGTCAGAGATTGGGTGGGAAGGTCTGGCCCGAGTGTCCTCTGTGTGGACTGGGCCCCTGGACTGGCACGCCCAGGTGGGACTCGCTTGCCCTCCCAACTGGAGCTTCCTGAGAGCCAGACAGGCCCTGGGGCAAGGGGCTTCCCTGATGGGAGGGCAGGGGAGTGTGTGGGTGGAGCAGCAGGTGAACATTTGGGGGACAGTGTGCACACAGGTGTTTGGGCAGGTGGATGGATGGATGGAGGGGGTCTGGTGGGTGGGAAGGTGGCCCATGGGAGGATGGACACATGGGCAAGTCTGTGGCCAGCTGATGGGCACAGGGATGAGCGAGGCCAGCACCCCGTACCCAGAGTCCGGAGCTGCACATCAGAGGCATGAAGAGTGGGGTGGCCCGGTTTACATCCACATCTGCTCATCATTTACAGACACACCCGAGCCCCACAGGGAGCCACCCCGTGGCCTGGGCCCTGAATGGTGAGTGTACTGAAACTTCACAGACTAGAGCCGAGAGGCATCATTGGTAGGTGGGCAAACCAAAGCCTAGGAGGGACAGCGACTTCCCCAAGGCCCTACCCAGGTCACATCCCAGGGCTCTGATCCCTGACCCTGCCCCCAGTCCTACAGCCATGGCCTCTGGTAGCACCTTTAAATAGTACCGGGGTGAAGAAAAGGTGACAAGCCTGCCCAAGGAACACTGGAGGGGTAACCGGTCCATCCAGACTCTGGGGTGCCTTCCTGGTGGATCTGGGGATTTCCCAATGCCTCTTCCTGGCCCCAGGACCCCAGGACTGAGCTGGAGGAGGGTGTCCCTATGGCCTGGGCCCAGCCCAGCCTGTCTTCCCTCACTGGGGACCCTGAGGCCAGCACCTGAGAGACTTGCATGTGTGCAACACTGCCCCACACTTGGGTTCGTCCTCTGAAAACGGGGCCAGGAAAGGGAAGGCTGGAAGAATGGAATGACATAATCTCTGACCTTGCTGTATAGAGGCACCGCACACAGACTCAGAGTCACTTTCCCCACCTACCAGCCAGCCAGAAACTTGGTCTTCCCTTCCTGGAATGCCCCCATCCCAAACCCCAGGAATACCATCATTGGGGCCTTGTGTGATGGGTGGGACCCAACCCGGGAAGCCGGCCCCGCCCCAGGTATTGTTGGAGTTTAATAACTGCTTCCTTGAAATGTAGTTCACACAGCACACAGTGTTTTCAACCACCTCTCTCTAGTTCCAGAACATTCCATAGCCCCTAAATGAAACCTTGTCCCCATTAGCATCCACTCCCCACACCTTCCCCCAGCCCCCGACAACCACGAACCCACGTCCTGTCTGTGGACGCGCCTGTTCTGGACATTTCCCGTAAGTGGAATCACACACTGTGTGGCCTTGTGTGTCCAGCTTCTCTCATGAGCCCCGTGTGTTCAGGGTCCATCCACGTTGTGGCGAGTGTCAGCGCCTCCCTCCTTTTCATGGCCAAGTAAATACTCCCGTGTGTGGACAGGCCACACTTTATTTGTCCTTCACCTGTTGATTGACATTTGGGCTGTGTCTACCTTGTTGCGCTGTGATTAATGTGTGTACAGTTGTTGGTGTGAATGTATGTTTTCAATTCTCTCGTATATGTACCAGGAGTAGAATTCCTGGGTCATATGGTTATTCTATGTTTAGCTTTTTGAAGAACTTCCAGACTGTTTTCCACAATGGCTGCCCCATTTCACATTCCTGTCCACCACACATGAGTTACTCTACATCCTTGCCAACACTTGTGATGGTCTATCGTTTTGATTAGAGCCACCTTAGTGGGGGTGAAGCACAATGAACACCCTGTTCCTGGAGTCCCCAATTCTATCTTTAATTTTTGCTGTCCATCAGCAGGGTCATTGCACTGCAAGAAGTGCCCACAAGGGAATACTACATAGCCATGAAAAAGAGTAACCCCCAAAACACACAACAACATAGATGAATCTCAGACGTCATGGTGAGTAGAAGCGGCCAGACACAAAAGGGGTTTATTCGTGTGACATTCTACAAAAGGAAAACTAACCTATGGTGTAAGTGAGGCGTCAGGATGGGGGTGTCACCCTCAGGGGTAGTGACAAAGGGCCTGAAGGGGTGGGTATTGCCAGCTGGGTATTCTTTGGAATACCTGTGTGTTCGATTTGTGAAAATTAACGGAGCTGTATTCTTGATGTGTGCACTACTTATGTTATACCTCAAAAAATTCATACAGTGATATTTTTATGTAAGTGAATAGTTGAGAGTAAGCCCTAGGGGGGGTGCCGCTTCACCTGTAAACACACCGGACATGTCTCCTAAAGGTGAGGTCCTCCATCATAACCAAGCTGCAATCTAACCCACCATCCGGCTCAAATGTACCGTGTCCCCGTAACATCCTTGACTAGCTTATTTTCTGATCACAAACCGTAAAGCACATTCCCTTTTGTCTCCATGATTGGCCCCCAAAGGTATGTCCACATTGTAATCCCTGGAACCTCTGCATTTTACCTTATTTGCAAAAAGAGTCTTGGCAGATGCAATTCAGATTTTCAAATGAGGAGACCATCCTGGTGGGTCCTAAGTGCAGTCAGTCACAAGAATCCTTCTGAGAGACACAGGGAGACTTGACAGACACACAGGGAGAGGCCACATGACAATGTAGGCAGAAGCTAGACGGGTGCGGCCACAAGCCCAGGGATACTTGGAGCCCCCAAAAGCTGGGAGAAGCAGGAAGGACCCTGTTCTGAGTCCTTTGGAAGGAGCGCAGTCCTGTAGACACCTTGAGTTTAGACTTCTGGCCTCCAGAACTGGGAGACAATAAGTTTTTGTTGTTTAAGACACCAAGTTTGTGGTAATTTGTTATGGCAGCCCCAGGAATCCAATACCATCTTCTTCTGTCTAGACGTCCCCTTCCTTTCCTTGGCTTTCTCAGTAAGAACACTTCCAAAGTCTCATAGAGCAACCCATAATCCTGATTCATCTGAATATATCCTGGCTCGATTTGGATGAAACATCTTGGGTGAGAACCCAACATACACAAACAGTTTCTGAAATACAGTGTTACCCAAACTCCAACCTCTTGATGCTGTATTCTCTATTTATTTGCATCCTTCTCCACCTGCCTTGTGTGTTAACATTTTTCTTGCTTAGGAAAATAAGGAAACTTGATGTCGCCATCAGGAGTGGAAAGCCAGTGCCATACATTGACACATAGTCAGTAAGTCATAAATAGAAATACAAGGCGAAAAATGAGGACAAATTCTCAGATAAGTAGGATCACAGCCCAGGAGCTGAGACAGAAGCTAAATATAGGTGAGTGCTAAGTGAGACCTCCCATGTTGAGCGGGAACTGAAAGAACAACTTTCTTGCTGCCCAGGTCCAGGAACCCAGCTCTTGGGGAAATACTGATTCAGGGTATCTGATGTTTCACAGAACAGAAGGAAAAACTGAGGCATAAGGAAAGGTGAAAGAATTCAGAAGTCTTGGCTCGTAGCTCATGATCCTAACTCTGCCGGACTGACGGAGTGCGAGGGGGTGTCTCTAGGTCTTGGGGGACCAGGCCCCTCCCTCCAAGGCAAGGAAGGCAACCTCTGGTGTGAGTCAGGTCTGAGGTCAGTGCCCCTCAGGGCATCTTGGGGTGGGCTGGGCAGGTTTGGGAGGATGCTGCAGTCTGTTGAAACCATTCCCAGCCGGTCGCATCACTGCATCTCACTGCACAGGCCCACGTGGGCCGTTGCATCTGGAATGTGCTGTCAGGCCTTCGGGCCCGGAAGTCTGGCCCTTCCAGAGCACAGGTCCAGCCTCCACTCTGGGCGAGTGGGCAAAGTCCTAGCATCTGGGGACAGGTGGCAGCTTGAGTTGAGGCCTCTAGGACCGCTGTGATCTGGCCCCTGCGCACCCTTCCAATGTGCTCTCTGCTCTCTGCTCCCTTTCCACACCCTGCTTGATTCCCCCCAACTATCCATGTTTGTTCCAGCCTCAGGGCCCGTACACTTGCTATGATCCCTGCCTGGAACACAGTTACCCCACATGTTCTTCTCATCCGCCACATGCCAGCTGATCCCGGACCAGGTGCTCCCCTTCCCTAGCCTGTTTCTTCAACTGAACCTGCCAGGAAATACTCTGTGGTTAACTGGGATCAATTTCACAACCAGAGGACTAGCAGCCATTGTTTACAGGGGCCTCTCACCCAAGCTGCATATCAGGGAAAAGCCACAGGCTGGGGCCGCCAGCCTCCTGCCTGTGCTCCTGCAAACCAAGCCGACCCGTATAAGAGAGCACCTAGGACTGCGATTTGACCAGTGAACTGAAGACCTGCCCTGCCCAATTGGAGCCGAGCAATGATATCCTCATTGCATTTTTACTGATCAATCAGAACTCATTCATCCAACCAATCAAGACAGTGCTATATACACCCGAAACCTTAAAAAAAAAAAAAAGTGCTATACCGATCAATCAAACTGTAAAAGTTGGGAGTTATTTGCATAGGAATGGACCAATAACGAACCTGGGGTGGGTGGACACTCTTCTCTATATAAGTCAGCCTCACCGCTAATTCATCAGAACGGCTGGCTGTATTTTCTGTGTTTGTCATTTGAGCTGTAACATGTGACCTGCTTCACCTAAGCTACTTCAGGTGAGCCATCCCTCAGCTAGGGCTCTTTTTACTGAATAAGGTCTCTCCTGTGCCACCCCCAAGTTGGGGACTCCTGTTGGCATTGAATTGGTGGCTGAGACCTTAGGTTGGCAGTGGGCATACTCAATTTACTAATTTGTCATCTCAATTTAGTAGGTTAGTCCATTCTTTCTGCCCACGCTGTCTCTGTCATTAGAAGCTTGGGGACTAGTGGGTAAACAGGCCAGAGGAGTGGACGAGGCTCGGCCAGGGAAATGTCCCAAAGACATCTGTCTGGGAGCCAGACAGATCTGGGGCTTTCACTCCAACTCCCTAATTAATGTTCGTGCTGTGTCTTTGAGCAACTTGATTGACCTCTTGAACCCCAACTTCCTCTACAATAAACTGGCGTAGTAATAGTTCTTGCCTCAAAGTTGTCGTTGTGTTGATGAAGACTGCGAACAGGAACCTTAAAATTGCAGAACGCTGTCCTAATTATTAGGCTAGTATTCCTTAATTGAGAAAAAAAATGCAGGTTCTGGTTCTGAGTCCTCCCAAAGACAGTTTAGCGTTACCCGGTGTAGTCCAAACGACAACTCTGTCCCGCCCCTCCCTGACAGAGGGAGAGCCAATCAGAGGGCTTTCGCCTCCGGGGTTCCGCTGCCTCCTGGGAGTTATGGTTCCGAGGGTATTCTTCCGGCCGCGTGTTCCCTTCGTAGCCGCCGTGTGCCGTGGAACTACAACTCCCGGCAGGCGCAGGCGGCGCAGGCGCGGAGCGGGCGGTGCGGCGGGTCCGCGTGCGGACGGCATGTCGGCGCTGCGCTGGGGTCGCGGCGCGGCTGGGCTCCGGTGGGCCTTGTGGCCGGCGGGCTGTCCCTGCCTCCTGGCTGAGGAAGGTAACGCGGGGGAGGCCGGGGGACGACGCCGCGGCCGCTGCCACCACCCCCCCTCCGGCAAGTTGGCCGTGACCTTTGGCTTTTCAGCCCGAGATCTAGCTACCCCCGAGCTTTGCCCTTTGCGGTTCTGGGGAACCCACTGATCCTACCCTGCTTTTACTGACCCGTGGCCCACTCTCCTGACGGGGGTCGGCGGGGCACTTTGACCTTTGACGCGTGGTTTCCTTTGGAGCCCCCTGACCCCCTATTTGTGACCTAGGGCTCTTGACATTTGAACTCGCTGTGCTTTTAGTTCGAGTAACCCTTTATCCTCTATCCCTCACCCCAGTTTTCTTAGCGTGTTGGGTCTACTTCACCTTTGACCTCTCGGTTTCTTTCCATTGTGAGAACTGTATGCGCGGACAGTTTCTGCTGAGTTTAGGGTTTCTTTGCCCCTGAATCCTGCTGTATCTCTGCATGTGAGGACCCCCCAGGCCCGCAGCACCAGCACCTTTCAGCCTTCCTCTCTCTCCCGCAGGAGCCCCCCTCCGTGGTATCTGGGGCCGCAGAAGGAGCTCTGCCAGCCCCTGTGAGCAAGACCGCCGGAAGGACTGGGGCCATGCGGAGCTGCTAGAGGGTGAGCTGGCGCCCCTGTGGCTTGGGGCTTGAAGCTCCTTTCTCATTGTTCTCCCTACCCACGTTGGTCTCTCTGCTAGGGATCACCTCCCTGGTTCCTCGCAGTGACCCCAGAACAAGGGATGCCAGCCTGTACATTGGTGTAACTAACATGGTCCTCATCTCTCTGGTGGTCCCCAGGGTCCATTGCAGTGATGACACAGTGAGCATTTATAATTCCCTCCTCCCTAAAACCCACCAGGTTCCCCTTTCCACACAATTGAGGCACAGAATTGTGGCTGGAGAGACTGGCCCAAGGCCACACACAAGTGCAGCGCTGGGATTAGAACCCTGAACTGATGCATGTGTGCCTGATGAGATTGTTAACTTAAAAGGCCTTTCAAAGTGAGAGGCCACAAGCCATTTATTTGAGATCAATGAGAATAACTATTTGGGATACATTGATTCAGGCAGAAGCCCAAATAGTGTTCCGATGAGGATACAAAGGTGATGGACATTTAAGAGAAAGGGAAGGGGAACAGTTACATCCATAGATGGAAGGCATTGCTATTGGTGCAGATGACAACGTGGTGTCGCTAATTCTAAACAGTGTTGTAAATTTTCCATCAGGTAGTCACAATACCTGCTGTCTTGTTATCCTTGCAAACAGTTCTTTGGGGCACAATGTTGCTTTAGGCCTGGTCCAAAGATTATTTTGCCCTGTTTTAACATTTCAGAGATTTGAGGCATGGGACAAGCAAGGCAGTTCCTCTGGGATAGCAGCTCCAGCTTCATTTTAAAGTGGCTCCATTTATTTATTTTTACATTTTCTCCCTTTTATTCAAGCTTTTTGCTTGAAAGCATCAGTGATCAATTATTGGAAAGCAGCACTAATCGGTTATTAAAAGTATATTTGGTCCTCCATTGTCAGGTGGCTCATTTTGTCATCCAATTGTCGGTCCCCTGTCACCAGGAAGGTCATTCCAGGTGTGGCATGCCCCACATATGAGGGAAAGGGGTTTAGGCCACATTTGAATAGCAGGAGCACCAGTCAGCACAGAGGAAGACTTTGTCATCATGTTTCCTTAAGGGCAAACATCTTTAGTTTCTGGAGGTTTTTCCTGTGAAGTCTCGTAGGCCTTAGTGATTGTTTCAAAATGCTGAGCAACCATTATCAGAGAGGTGTCTTTATAACATCGAGCTGTGCAAAACAAAGATGTATAATGGCAAACATTTTTATAATAACAAAATGCTAAGTCCAATTTGAAGAATCGATCTGAACCAGGAGGCAGTGCCAGAGGGCAGTCAGCTGAAGATACCAGACAACCATGAGGTGTCAGTGGGCAGGCACTGGATGCAATCATTTGGTTTGTGCCTGAATTTCATCTTGTTCCATCTCTATTTTACCAGAGGTGTTTTATCCAAGTACAACAGGAGGTAATAACAACAACAGAGCACACCCCATCTTGCTCAGCTAAGATATATGGCCAAGAGCAATTCCGTTGTCTAATATAACTCATGCAAGGGAACTTAAAGATTTTTCCTGGCTGTGTTTTGGTGGTAGCTCTAGCAGTTTCCTCTGAGGTTTTGAATAAGTTTCTAATCGTGTGTTTATTCATTGGATTACTTGCCCATGGGAAAAGTACTCTTCCAAATCTGGTACCTTCATTGGGGCTGACATTGCCGCGTATTAAACTTGATTGTGTGTGTAACTACCGTGTTTCCCCGAATATAAGACCTAGCCAAACAATCAGCTCTAATGCGTCTTTTGGAGCTGAAATTAATATAAGAGCTGGTCTTATTTTACTATAATATAAGACTGGGTCTTATATTAATTTTTTTTTTTTTTAAAGATTTTATTGGGGAAGGGGAACAGAACTTTATTGGGGAACAGTGTGTACTTCCAGGACTTTTTTCCAAGTCAAGTTGTTGTCCTTTCAATCTTAGTTGTGGAGGGTGCCGTTCAGCTTCAAGTTGTTGTCCTTTCAGTCTTAGTTGTGGAGGGCGCAGCTCAGCTCCAGGTCCAGTTGCCGTTGCTAGTTGCAGGGGGCGCAGCCCACCATCCCTTGCGGGAGTCGAACCGTCAACCTTATGGTTAAGAGGACACGCTCCAACCAACTGCGCCATCCGGGAGGCAGCTCAGCTCAAGGTGCCGTGTTCAATCTTAGTTGCAGGGGACGGAGCCCACCATCCCTTGCAGAACTCTAGGAGTTGAACCAGCATGTGGGAATCGAACCGGCAGCCTTCGGAGTTAGGAGCACGGAGCTCCAACCACCTGAGCCACCGGGCCGGCCCTCTTATATTAATTTTTGCTCCAAAAGATGCATTAGAGTTGATTGTCTGGCTAGGTCTTATTTTGGGGGAAACAGGGTAAGTGCTTGTTTTGACCTGTGAAGTAGGTTGAAAGATGATGCCCAATGTTATCTTCCCAGTCAGGAATTAGGGAGAAAAGGGAAACAGTTAACTATGATAGTGAGTGCTTGGCCTCTCATGTTATTTGTGAGAAGTAAGGAAAACAGGGAAAGTGAAGGTGTAGGTTATACTGGCCTGGTCCGGAATCTTGGGTTACCTGTCTAGGTCTGCTTCACTTCCTAGTAACTCTTAAATTTCAGATCCCCTGTTGGTCAAGTAGTCCAATTAGGTGTAAGGGCTTCTTTTAAAATCGGGAAACATGAATCCAAGAGTCAACACCTTTAAATTTGGTCACACATGTATGTAGTAGTTAAGAGCACGTGAAATTCTGGAGGGATCAAGTAGGAAGGAAAAGATACATGTTTCATTTCTGCTTACAATGGTATAATATTGCTGTTGGTCATAGATAATTTAGGAGAAAAAAATTCTTTTATCTGGAAAACAAGGCTCAAAACCCAGTAATATTTTATATAAAAAGTCATAAAAATTATAATCATCCTTATCAGTTCATTTAGTCCCATGTTATTCTTGTTGGTCTTGATCATTTTGTTGGTAGTTTTGTGAATCTGGTTTTTCCTCAGAGTTCTGTAAGTCTTTACCATGTTCAGTGTTGTGATTTTAAGGTTAATTAGAAATCTGTATCTTAGAGTATCAGTCTTTTCCATGTATTTCTCTAAAGTTGAAATGTCTTTGTAGAAACAGTTTCATAAAAGCATTCAGAGTGAAACAATAATTGTCTGTAAACAACAAGACTTAAAAATGACATGGTTAAAGATCTAGTGAGAGTTCACGTATATACAGAGGGTGACAAAAAAATGTATACACATTTTAAGAAAGGAAAAAACGATTAAAATTGTAATAATATATACCAATAACAAAAGATGAATACAAGTCACATGTGACTTCTGCAATTACAAGAGGTGCTCAAAGTGGTTACCATCAGCGTCCAGACACTTCTGATTACAGCCAAATACTGCTTGAGCAACGTTGACCAAAGTGTCCACTTGTATACATTTTTTTGGCATCCTGTATACTGTCATAAATAATGCAACTGACTTATTATTCGTTCCAATTTTAGTTAGCTTGACCACATATAAAATTTCTCAGGATCCCGCCTCCACGAATCTTCTATAACTTAGACACACATGTGCAACTTACACACTTTCTGCAACATATAAATATCTTCTGAAACTTACACAAACCTCCTGCAACATATACCTCCTGCAACTTCTACACACTTGCTGCAACTTAACACACACCTTCTGCAACTTACACACTCAGAAGTAAGCACATAAGTACCACAAGTTTCCACAGAAACCCTTTTGTTTCTTACCCACCTAGTTGTTTTAAAGCAAAGCCCAGATATATCCAACCTGAGGAACATTCTGGAAATCTGATTCACATGATAGCACTGCCCAGCCTAAACATCCCATGCAGATCGCACTCTCAGGCCTGTGCCCAGCTCTTCAGCCTCTGCCAGTAGCCACTGGGGCCGCCTCAGGGCTTTTGGGCCTGCTTATGCCCCCCACTCCCCGCCCCGTCTCTCAGGCCGGCTTAGATGTCCCTCCCCGCCCCTCAGGCCTGCCTCATTTCTTCCTCCCCATGTCCTAGCCTGTGACTCCCCTGTGCGTCTCTAGTGTCTCCTGTATTCCGGCCACTCTAGGGGCCGAGTTCATACCTGTCTGTTCATTTGCAGGCATGTTTCTAGCGCCCCTGCTGTGTGCCAGCCCTCTGCTTCTGGGGCAGATGTTAGGGACCGGCAGAGGCAGAGGCAGGTACTTTGGCTCCACAGGCGGCATATTTGCAAAGCCTGTTGTGTGTAGACACGTGCACCCCAGATCAGTGCCCGAGGCACCCTCCTGGCCGTGTGTAGATACATACACCCCAAATCAATGCCCAAGTGCCCTCCTGGCCATGTGTAGACCTGTGCAGTGTGGCAAACTAGAGTTTCACACTGTGCAAACACCCTGCTGGCCTAGGACCAGGGGTGCTCTGCTTTGTCCTGGTGCATCCTGTAAACCATGTCCTTTTCAGGATGTACTTGGTGCCATGCTTTTGCATTTTTGTGCTGTTTGTTGGTGATGTTGCTTTTTAAATAGCTTCAGGTGGAGAACCAGGGTGCTGTCTTGTGTTCCTGAGCAGGAAAGCTGTGCCTTGGCTTTTGCAGAAAATGCGTGTGTTAGGTCACTGCGTTCAGGAGTGAGCTTGATGTCACTGAATCAGCAGTGTACGTGAGGTAAAGTGTCCTGAACAGCAACACACAGAAAACACAGAACACGATGTATGTGAAGTAAGGTTCTTGAACAGAAACACAGAAAACAATGTACCATATTTTGCCGTGTATAATGTGCTCCCGTGCATAATGTAGACCCATGGTTTTGGTTCAGACCTTCAGGGAAAAAATCTTTCATTTTAATTTTTTAATTCAAAATTTGATTTGTTTACATTTAGGTACTTGTTTTTTGTATTATAAAGGAATTTTAGTATTTATTTTTTAACATATATGGTACAAGAACTTTTATGTAACAAATAATTACAAAACAAGAACAGATACAGGATAGAAGAAACTTTACTATATTTACACGTCATAGAAGGCCAAGAACTCTTCCTCATTGTAAGTTCAACAAAACCGATTATTGTATTCCAAAAACCGATTATTGCATACGGATATCATTGTTGATTTCTAGAGTTACACTTTTAACTCATAAGCAATAGGCATAAATAAAAGGATTAAAAACAGATAGATAGACAGATAGACAGATAGATAGATAGATACAGAGTTAGTACTACCCATGTATAATGTGCATCCTTATTTTTCCCTCACAAATTTGGGCAACAATGTGCACATTATACACAGCAAAATACGGTTTGTGAGGTAAGATGTTTTAAACAAAAACAGAAAACAAGATTCTGTGTTGATCAGTTGGTGGGAATGTGGCTGGAGGCTCATGGGAGCCCTGCATCCCCAGGAGACATGTTTCAGGGCTTGTAGCCTGGTGTCCTAGCAACTTTGGGACAGACGACAGAGAACAGGGTTGCTAGTTGTGCTCAGCATGGGCAGGGCTGGGCGGGGCACCTCGGTGACAGCTTGGCACTCAGAGCAGCATGTGCAAAGGCCCTGAGGCCATTATGGCTGGAGCACAGTGAATGGGGGCACCTGGGTAGATTTTGAGGCCAGAGCCCTGGGGAGGTGTAGATAGACTGGACAGTGGAGGGAGAGCAGTGTAGATCCCCTGGGGGCCTGGGCTGAGCACCGGGAAGGACAGAGCTGCAGTGACAGACGGGGAGGGGATGCTAGGAGCTTGTTTGGAACATTGAATGCGAGGTGCTGAATGGGTAAGTGGGGTGCACATGCCCAGAAGTCCAGGGACATGTGGGAGTGTCCTTGAATACCTAGAAGTGAGGCCCGCAGAGCAGGTGAGACCAGTTACCTCCCGCATCCAGGCCGGCGGGGGGGTGGGGTGGGGGGGGTGGGGGGGGTGGGCAGATGGGAGCTTGAAAAGGGGGCCCCCCGGACATCCTCGTTCTTTGCCCCCCACAGTACTCGAGGCCAGGGCGCGGCAGCTGCGGGCTGACCATGTGTCGGAGGTGACGGAGAAGCGGGTGGATGTGGCTCGACTCCCAGAGGCTGGCAGCTCCCAGCCACCCAGGAAGGCGCAGGCTGGGGTCGAGGCTGCCCTAGAGCTCAGCGGTCGCTGGGCTCGGAAACTGGACAAGGAGAAGCGCGTGATGCAGAAGCGCAAGCAGCAGCTGGAGGTGAAGCTGCGGCAGCGGGCGGAGCAGCGGGCCCGGAAGCAGCAGCTGCACGTGGAGCCCCGATTGCAGAGCCGGCAGCTGGCCGCTCGCCTGCAGCAGTGGCTGCTGCACAGCCCGGGGAGTCCGTGGGCGGAGCAGCTGACCTGGCTGCTGCGGGAGGCCCCGCGGAGGCCACGCGGCGAGGAGCGGCGCCCGGCGGACGGCACGGCCGGGGCGCGCTGTGACGGCCAGCGACAGAGGCTCCTGGCCTTCTTGCAGGGCTGCGTGCTGGTGGACCAGCCGGCGCTCGCCCACCACGTGCTGGTCGTGCAGCATGGCAGGGCCCGGCAGCAGCGCGGGCTCACGCTGCCCATGTATAACGCAGTCCTGCACGGCTGGGCTCGCAAGGTGAGTGGTTGCTGCCCCGGGGGAGGGGTCCCCGCCTGGCACAGGCGGCCTGTGGCAGCACTGGGGTTCCAACCCTTGTCCTCTGGGCCCAGAGTTCCACCGCTGTGTTATTGTTTTAATAATTCTTTTAGGCTTTTTGGATACACGACTGAGTCCCGTGTGGCCCTCAAAAGAAATTTTGTAAAGGACCAAAGAAGGAAGAAAACCTGCCTCTGTTCTAGGGCATTCCTTCCCATCCCTGAGCTGGGCCTCGGAACCTGTTCAGTGCTGTGGGCATCTGGGGCAGCTGCATACCCTCCCTGGGATGGTGACATCCGTGCTTTGGCTTCAGCGCGTTCCTCTTGGTTTCCTGAGATGGAGTGTCCTGAGACCTTTCCATGTGAAGGCAGCCATTCGTGGCCGTGCTCGTCCCAATCCCAACGGGTGCTGCATTAGCAACCTCTGTGGGTTTCCCTTTTCTTCGTCTCCAAGTACTTTCCAGTCCCCGGTGATTCCTTCTTTGACTCTGGCTATTTAGGACAGTGTCCTTTATATGCCCTTGCAAGACAAAAACTTTCCCCCACCCTCCCTCCCGTGGATCGGTGGCCCTAATTTGAGGAACCGTAGGACAAGTTGTTACTGCTTAGGGGACCAAGGAGCCAGTTATTTGAAGATACAGGGACCGACACGTGAGCATATCTGTGGTGGAGACTTGATAAGCTTGATTGACACACAGCGAGGCCCAGGAGCAGCCTGGTGACTAGTGTCTGCGTCACCATGATGTGACGTGGAGATGCCTGCTGTCTCCCTGGGTGACAGTCAGGTAGTGTCTTGCCAGCATCTATCACTGTAAGAGGTGTACTCAGTTCCTTGAGTTAGTGGAGATGAAAGGGTTGTGCCCTCCCGTCCAAGGCCACGAGCCCTCAGGAATCCCCAGCGAAGAGCCCTGTGACAGCAGGGTGTGTCTGTGATCAGCCCTGGCCCATGATGCTGTGTGGCAGCTGCATGGTGTCCTCGACTTCCTGAGCAATGGTTCCTGGTGGCCGGGATGGGGCTTGGCAGTCTCGCCACTCACTTCTCTCTGAGCCTCAGTTTTCTCTCTGAGCCTCAGTTTTCTCATCTGTAAAGTGGGGTCCCGCTGTCTTCTTGGGAGGGGCAGGCCACCTAACCTAGGGCTTCCAGCTCCACGTGTATTTAGGAGAGCAGGAGGGTATGTGAGATTTAAAAATGTGTGTCTTCACATAGATGATATTACTAAAAAAATGTTTTCAAAAGGTAGAATAGACAGGCTTGTTTTAGCCTAGTGGTGTCAATAGAACTTTCTGCGACGTTGGAAATGTTCTTTGTTAAAAAATATTTTTTTATTCCCGTTCCCTACCCCCTTCCCTTGGGCATCTATCAGCTGTTCTCTGCTTCTGGGTCTGTTTCTGTTTTGTTTTGTTTATTCAATTGTTTTGTTCTTAGATTCCACACGTAAGTGAGATCATATGGTACTTGTCTTTCTCTGTCTGACTTATTTCACTCAGCACGATACCCTCTAGGTCCATCCACGTTGTCGCAAATGGCAAGATTTCATCCTTTTCTATGGCCGAGTAATATTCCATTGTATGTATGTACCACCTCTTCTTTATCCAATCCTCTGTTGATGGGCACTTAGGTTGCTTCCATATCTTGGCTAGTGTAAATAGTGCTGCAGTGAACATAGGGCTGCATATATCTTTTCAAATTAGTGGTTTGGGTTTCTTTGGATAAGTACCCAGGAGTGGGATTGCTGGGTCATAAGGTCGTTGCGTTTTCAATTTTTTGAGGAACCTCCATACTGTTTTCCACAGTGGCTGCACCAATTTTCAATCCCACCAATAGTGCCTGAGGGTTCCCTTTTCTCCACATCCTCCCCAACACTTGCTGTTTGTTGATTTATTGATGATACCATTCTGACAGGAGTGAGGTGGTACCTCCTTGTGGTTTTTATTTGCATTTCCCTGATGAGTAGTGACGTTGATCACCTGTGTATCCTCTTTGGAGAAATGTCTATTTAGGTCCTCTGCCAAATTTTTAATTGGATTGTATTTTAGTGTTACATGGATTCTTTATATATTTTGGATATTAATCATCCCTCATTGGCAAGTGAGTATCTTCTCCCATTTTGTAAGCTGGTGTTTTTGTTTTGTTGATGGTTTCCTTTGCTGTGCCAAAACTTTTTAATTTGATGTCCTGTTTATTTTTTGTGTTGTTTCGGTTGCCTGAGGAGACATATCCAAAAAGATATTGCTAAGATGGATGTCAAAGAGGTTACTGCCTCTAAAGAGTTTTATGGTTTAAGGTCTTACATTTAAGTCTTTAGTCCATTTTGAGTTTATTCTTGTATATGGCATAAGAAAGGGGCCCAATTTCATTCTTTTGCATGTATGTGTCGTTTTCCCAACACCATTTACTGAAGAGACTGTCTTTACCCCATTGTACGTCCTTGCCTCCTTTGTCAAAGATGAATCGAGTATATAAGTGAGGATTTATCTCTGGGCTTTCTATTCTGTTCCATTGATCTATGTGTCTGTTTTCATGCCAGTACCATGCTGTTTTGATTATGGTAGCTTAATGTTAGTACTCGCAGACCCAGGGAAAAGCCCCGAGACTGAAAGTATACCTCTGTATGTGGAGGGCAGGTTAAGACTAAAGAAAGAGGCTGCCACTCCAGTCTGGTAATTAATACAGTTTATTAAGAGAACTTCTACACAAGGGATGTCTTGGGCAGAGGTAAGACAAAGTGGCTATCCTCTGTGCTACATAAGAGGCTAAGGGATTGTATGGGACAGCAGGATGGGTGGGGATACTGGGGTGTGACCTGCTCCAGATAGGGGAAAACGCCTTCCATGCTTGTGTGGGGCAGGGTGAGGGCCCATCCCAGGAACCAGCATGTCTGAGGCACAGGGGAGGGTTTGGGCAGTCTCCATGGGGGCTTCGGGGAAGCGGTCTCTATTATGGCTGGATCTAGCTGGATCTGGCTGGATCTAGTTCAAGGGTCAGGTAGCATCACTGTGGAACCGTCTCTCCTGCACACCTCATGGTATAGTTTGAAATCAGGGAGCGTGATATCTCCCACTTTGTTCTTCCTCAAAATTTCTTTGGCTATTTGTGTGTTTGTGTGTGTGTGTGTGTGTGGTTCCACATACATTTTAGGATTAGTTCTAATTCTGAGAAGAACGGCATTGGTAGTTTAATAGGGATTGCGTTGACTCTCTATACTCCTTTAGGTAGGAAGGACATTTTAGCAACATTAACACTTCCGGTCCACGAGCACAGCATATCCTTTCATTTCTTTGTGTCTTCTTCAGCGTCTTATAGTTTTCAGAGTAGAGGTCTTTCACCTCTTTGTTTAAGTTTATTTCTAGATATTGTATGCTTTTTGATGCAATTGTAAATGGGATTGCTTTCTTAATTTCTTCTTCTCATCATTCATTATTGGTGTATAAAAATGCAACAGATTTCTGTATATTGATTTTGTTTCCTGCAACTCTACCCAATTCTTTTATCACTTCTAATAGCTTTTTGGTAGAATCTTTAGGCTTTCCTATATATAATATCATGTCATCGACAAATAGTGAGTTTTATTCTTTCCTTTTGGAATTGAATGCCTTTTATTTCTTTCTCTTGCCTGATTGCTTGCCTGAATAGACATGGTGAGAGGGGGCGTCTCTGTCTTGTTCCTGGTCTAAGATGGCACACTTTCAGCTTTTCACCATTGAGTATGGTGTGAGCTGTGGGTTTGTCATATATGTCCTTATTATGTTGAGGTACTTTCCTTCTATACCCATTTTATTGACAGTTCTTATCATAAAAGGATGTTGAATTTTGTAAAATGCATTTTCTACGTCTATTGAGATGATCATACAGTTCTTATCTTTCATTTTCTTAATTTATCACGTTGATTGATTTGTGGATATTGAACCATCCTTGTATTCCCTGGGATAATCCCCATTTTGTCGTGGTGTATGATCCTTTTGAATCCTGTTTACTCATATTTTGAGAATTATTGCATCTATGTTCATCAAGGATATTGGCCCATAATTTTATTTTTTTGTGATGTGTTTATCTGGTTTTGGTATCAGGGTAATGCTGGCTTTGTAACATGAGTTTGGGAGCCTTACCTCCTCTTCAACTTTTTGAAATAGTTTAGGAAGAATAGATGTTAATTCTTCTTTGAATGTTTCGTAAAACTCACCTGTGAAGCCATCTGGTCCTTGTTGGGAGTTTTTTGACTACTGCTTCAATTTCATTGCTAGTAATTTCATTGTTTAGATTTTGTATTTCTTTCTGGTTCAGTCTTGGAAGATTATATACTTCTAGAAATTTATCCATTTCTTGTAGAGTGTCAAATAATTCGTTGGCATATAATAGTCCGTAATATTCTTTAATGATTTGTATTTCTGTGGTGTCAGTTGTAACTTTTTTCATTTACAATTTTATTTAAAAGAAAAAATAAATAAAATTTTCTTGATGAGTTTGGCTAAAGTTTTGACACTTTCTGTTTTGTTTATTTCCACTCTGATCTTAACTATTTTCTTCCTTCTGCTTCCTCTGGGTTTGTTTGTTTTTCTTCTAGTTCCTTTAGGTGTAGAGTTAGATTGTTTACTTGGGATTTTTCTTATTTCTTGATGTATGCCTGGATAACTACCTGTGAACTTCCCTCTGAGAATGGTTTTTGCTGCATCCCATAAATTTGGAAAAGTTATGTTTTCATTTGTCTCAAGATTGTTGTTGATTTCCTGTTTGATTTCCACTTTGATCCATTGGTTGTTTAATAGCATGTTGTTTAGTCTCCACATATTTGTGTATTTTCCAGTTTTCTTCCTGAAGTTAATTTCTAGTTTTATGCCATTGTGGTCGGAAAAGACGTTTGATATGGTTTCAGTTTTTTTGAATTTATTGAAGAATGTTTGGGTGCCTAATATGCGATCTTATCCTGGAGAATGTTCCATGTGCACTTGGAAAAATGAATGTTCAGCAGTTTTTGGATGAAATGTTCTATAAATGTTTAAGTTGATCCCATCTAATGTGACATTTAAGGTTATTATTTCCTCATTAATTCTGTGTCTGGATGACCTCACTCTATTGACGTGAGTGGTATTAAAGCCCCCTACTAGTGTATTACTGTCAATTTCTCCCTTTATGTCCACTTGCTTTATGTATTTAGGTGCGCCTATGTTGGTGCATAGATGTTTATCATTGTTATATCCTTTTCTTGGATTGACCCCTTTATAATTAAGTAATGTCCTGCTTTGTCATTTTTACATTTTTTGTTTTAAAGTCTATTTGTGTGATATGAGTATTGCTACTTTAGCTTTCTTTTTGTTTCTATTTGCATGGAATATATTTTTCCACGCCTATACTTTTAGTCTTGTGTTTCAATTTTTTTCCTGTCATTTTTTTATTAGTTTCAGGTGTACAAAACAATATAATGATTAGACATTTACCTCCCTCACAAAGTGATAACACCAACAAATCTACAACCATCTGACACCGTACATAGCTATTGCAATAGCATTGTCTATATTCCCTATGTTGTACTTTACATTCTGTGATTACATATATATATATATATATATATATACATATATATATATACACACATACGTTTTAATTATATTTGACATCCAAGTTGCTTTAAAGTGTTTCTTGTAAGCAGCATAAAAATGGGTCATGTTTTTCAATTCATTCATCCACCCTGTATGTTTTTATTGGATCCTTTAATCCATTTAATGTAATTATTGATAAGTACGTATGCGTTGCCATTTTGTTCATTGTTTTTGTTCTGTTTTTGTTTTTTAGATTTTATTGGGGAAGGGGAACAGGACTTTATTGGGGAACAGTGTGTACTTCCAGGCTTTTTTTTTTCCCAAGTCAAGTTGTTGTCCTTTCACCTTTCAGTCTTAGTTGTGGAGGGTGCAGGTCAACTCCAGGTCCACTTGCTGTTGTTAGTTGCAGGGGGGCCCAGACCACCATCCCTTGCAGGAATCGAGGAGTCAAACCGGCAACCTTGTGGTTGAGAGCCCACTGGCCCATGTGGGAATCGAACCGGCAGCCTTCGGTGTTAGGAGCACAGAGCTCCAACCGCCTGAGCCACCGGCCGGCCCTTGTTCATTGTCTTTGGTTGCTTTTATAGTTCTCCTCTGTTCCTTTTTTCTTCTCGATCTCTTCCCTTGTGGTTTGCTGGTTTTCTTTAGTGTTTTGTTTGGGTTCCTTTCTCTTAATTCTTTGTATGTCTTTTTTAAGTTTTGGTTTGTGGTTACCATGAAGTTGTTGTAATCATTCTATATTGATAGCAGTCTATTTTTAGCTGACAGGCGTTTAAGTTAGAATATTTTCTATAAGGACTCCATTTTCACTCCCCTCTCCACATTTTGTTGTTGATGCCATGTTTTAGATCCTTTTGTGTTGTGTATCTAACTACTTATTATTAAGTTTGAGTTGAGTTTGATACTTTTTTGTTTGCACTTTGTAGTAGCTTTTTAAATGTCTTATTTGCTGTATTTATTAAATATTTAGCTCTGCCTGTGTGATGTTTTTCTTTTCTCATATTTTCCTATTTCTGGTTATTGCCTTTCCTTTTCTGCTTAACGAAGATTCTTTAACATTTCTTGTAAAGCTGGTTTAAACATGTTGAACCCATTTTAGTTTTTGCTTCTCTGGGAAACTCTTATCTCTCCTTCAATTCTGAACGATAACCTTGCTGAGTAAATTATTCTAGGTTGTAGGTTCCTTTCTTTCAGCATTTTAAATGTCCTGCCTTTCCCTTCTGGCTGTACCGTTGCTGCTGAGGAGGCAGCTGACAGCGTTATGGAGTTTCCTTTGTACGTAACTCATTATTTTCCCCTTGCTTCCTTCAGGATTGTCCCTTCATCTTTAATCTTTGCCTTTTTAACTACAGTATGTCTTGGTGTGGGTCTCTTTGAGTTTGTCAGGTTTGCAACAATCTATGATTCCTGGACCAGGATGTCTTCCCAGGTTAGGAAAGTTTTCAGCTGTTATTTCTTTAAATGTAGTCCCTGTTCCATTCTTTCTTCTCTGTGGTCCGTATTATTGCAAATATTTGAATGCTTGACGTTATCCCAGAGGTCCCCTAACTATCCTTGTTTGGTTAATTTTTTCTTTTTGCTGCTCTGGTTGGTTGGTTTCCACTAGTCTGTCTTCCAGGTTGCTGATCCTTTTTTCTGTGTCAGCTAATCTGTGTTGATTCCCTCTCATGTTTTTCATTTCAGTTATTGTATTTTTCAGGTTTGCTTGGTTCTTTCTTACACTTTCTAACTCTTTGTTGAGGTTCTCCCTAAGTTTCTGTATTTCACTCTCAAGTTTGATGAGCCTTCTGATGACCTTTTTTGGACTTCTTTATCAGGCAAATTACTTGTCTCCATTTCCCTGGGTTTTTTTTCCTGGAGACATTTTCTTGTTCCTTCATTTGAGAGATATTCTGTCTTTTTGTTTCATTTGATTTCTATGATTTATTTATATGAATTTGACAGAATAGCTCTCTCTTCCATTATTGACAAAGTGGCCTGAGGTAGAAGCGGCCTCTGTGTCGGCTGTGTGTGCCGGGTGGTTGGCAGGTTGGTAGGAGCCAAGCGGGTGCCTAAGGCGTTGGGGACAGTGGCCCACTGAACAGGAGCAGTTCCAGGTGGGGAGGTGTGTGTGGTGACCCAGGGACCCGGCTTGCTGCTTTTGTTCGGGGCAGAAATGGGCTCCAGCTATGTGTCTGGCAAGGCGCTGCAAAGGCCTTGCAGGTAGGTCAGAGTCCCTGGACAGAGCCGCCCTACGGATGGAGAGGTCACCCCGGCCCCAGCCTTGTCTGCTCGTCTCTTTCTCGTTTGTTGTTCAGAAGCTGTTTATTCAGCCCTCGCTTGTCACGGGAGTAACTGTTGTCTATGTGGCTCTGTGTTTGTTTGCTCATGGGAGGGGGTGAGTTCCGCGGCCCCCTTGCTCCCTATCATGGACCCTCTCTGGATGTGTACTTCCTCTGCACCAGCCTGGATAGCTACTGAGCACTTGAAGAACTGGATATTTAATTGAAATTTAAACTAAACGACTGTGTGTCCCTTGTGACTGCAGAAGTGGGCAGCCATCCAAGGTCATTCAGACCAGTGCCTCCAAACCCAGGCTACTGGCCCGTGGTCCCTGACAGGACAGTTCATCTTAGGTGAGGGCTGCAGGAGTTTGGCCAGGGCGTTGGGGTAATTTTCCCTTTGAAAGAATCAACAGTGGCACTCCCAAGCCACCAGCAGGTCCCAGAAGTTATAAGGGAAACTGGAAAGCACTGGGAGATGATGGGAGGAAAACAGCATTCCACAGGCACTGTGCAGGAGAGCAGCGCTGAGAGGAGACGAGAGTGTCTCCAGCTGGTAACACAATGCCCACCTTAGGAAACTAGAGGAAAGCAGGTGGTCGAGAAGAAGTAGACCAAGGTAGAGAAGAGAAACAACAGAAAACTAACAAACCTGAAAGTGGGTCCTCTGAAAAGGTAACAACTTGAGGAGCCTTTTGCAGCCAGATGACCTTGAAAGGGGACCCTTTGTAGCTGCTCTGAAATTGTGCACATTCATATCCACAAAACTGAAAAGTATTAACACCCCTCCCTCCGAGGACCCTATGCCTCTTGTGTGACCCAGCCATGTCACCACTGTGCCAGCATTTCTGCTACACACAGCAATGTCAGATGGGGCTGTCTGTCCACTGAGCTCCCTGCTCCCCACGAGTGGCCCTTTTCTGGCCTGATTCTATGGCTGCAGATTCTGGGCCACCCCCAGACCCTCACTCTGACTTGATCTTCCCAGGGCTCCTTCAAAGAGTTGGTTTATGTGTTCTTCATGTTGAAAGACGCCGGCTTCTCCCCGGACCTGCTGTCTTACGCAGCTGCCCTGCAGTGCATGGGGCGGCTAGACCAGAATGCCAGCACCATCCAAAGGTGGGGAGTTTCGGTGTGGTCCTGCTGGGGACACAGCCACGTGGCAGGGGCTGGGAAGGGTGTGGCCTGGCTTGTGCCGCCTGGTGCTGAGACCTGCAAGGTGGTCAGGGGTAACTCGGTGAGTCGAGGGTCCACCGACCACCCTGTGTCCCCCGCAGGTGTCTGAAGCAGATGGCCCAGGATGGGCTGCAGCTTCAGGAGCTCTTCACAAGTGTGGCGCTGTGCAAGGAGGACCAGGTTGCACTCCTGAGCGCCGTGCGCAAGGCTGAGCCCACCTTCAGCCCTCCGCAGCCTCCCCTGCCCTCGTCCCAAGTCAACACCTCCCCACTGCTCAGGGACATCTACGACAAGGTGAGCCCCAGCCCTTTGCCTGGCACCTGCAGGTGGGGTCTCATTGCATGGGGTTTGAGCCAGGGCTGCCCCGTCCCTGTGGGGTCACCAGGAATCTCAGCCTTCCCTTTATTTCTCCTCACTGAGTGCCAGCGTCCTAGAGACTCCGTTCCTGCTCCTTGGAGATTGAGAGGCCAGGGTTGGCAAGTGCCTTGTCCCCAGCAGGGCCTCGACCTAAAGTCTGAAGCTGCAAGGAGCCTGAAGGAGGAATAGGCTGCCCCATAAGCTCTGGACACCCCAGCCATAGCAGTCACTGTCCCACATGGGGACTCAGCTGTAGGGTGAGCACAGACAAGCTAGCAGAGCCAGCGTAACTCCCTTGGGATGGATTAGCCTAAGCAGCAGTGGGCAGCGGGCAGGCTCAGACCCCAGCACCCCTTTCCAGGGTAAGGGAAAGTGCTAAGGGTGGGCGCAGCCGCCCAGATGCCTTTGTTTTTATTGGGCTATAATCCCCCCACCACACAGTTCACTTTTTAAAGTACAATTGAGTGTTTTTTTAGTACATTCACATATAATTCCAGAACATTCTACCACCCTAAAAGGAAATCCCAGCCCATCAAGCACGAACCCATTTCCTGTCTGTGGACGTGCCTGTTCTGGACGTTTCCCTTAAGTGGAATCACACACTGTGTGTCCGGCTTCTCTCATGAGCCCCGTGTGTTCAGGGTCCATCCACGTTGTGGCGAGTGTCGGCGCCTCCCTCCTTTTCACGGCTGGGTGACACTCCAGTGTGTGGATGGGACACACTGTGTGTTTATTTGTTCATTAGGTGATGGACACTTGGGTTGTGTCCATTTTTTAGCTGTTGTGAATCACGCTGCTGTGGGTGTGCGTGTGTGTGTGGACCTATCTGTTTGATTCTCAGTGTGTTGGGTTTTGTTATTTTTAATTTATCTGTTTTGGGGCAAGTCACACATTCAGGCAGTTGTAAGTTTAAAAAGGAAAGAGTAGCATCCAGGGATGTGAACTGTCTTCTTGGGCTGTCCCGCACTTGGCCCGTGAGGCTGGGCAAACACACAGCTGTCTGTTTATAAACTAACATGGCTATTCTACATGCGGGCCTCTTTGCTGTGATATGCAGGATGCACGATTTTCAGGAAAGCGGGGAAAACTGCATGTGGTTTGGGGGTGGGAGTTCTGGGCAGTGCAGGGTGGCCAGCTGGTCTTCTCCACGTCCAGGGTGGACAAGTCTCACCCATGAGGAACACAGGTCTGGAGGGCAAGTACCTGGGCCTCACGGACTCTGTCCCCACCTGCAGGACCAACCTGCGTCCTACCCAAGGCAGCACCTGCCCCTGAAGATGCTGAAAAGCCTGTTCCAGGAGCAGCTCAGCGTGGAGATGGCCACCACTGTCACCGTGGCCTCTGTGGAAAAGGCCCCATCGCTAACCAAGGAGGTCCTGCAAGCGGTAAGGGGGCCCGACTGCGCTCTGGGCTCCTCTGGGCTCATCTGGGCGTCCAGCTGTACTGTAGCCTGATTCTCCACCCTGCCCCACCGGAGGTTGGCTTTCTCTCCCACTGAACTGGGGTCGCTGTGTGCCCACCCACCTTCAGGGCCGGGCAGGTTCCTGAAGAGTGCTCAGAGCCACTCGGTTCTCCAGCCCTCTCAGCACTGCCTCCGTATGGACTCCTGGGGGCCTGTGGGCGAGGTGGTGACCCTGCATCCTTCACCCACCCCTGCAGCGGAAGACCCTGCAGGGACTGCGTATCCGGTGGGAGGCGGACCTGTGCCAGGTTCTGCGGGAGACCAAGGCCAACGAGGCGCACGCCGCCCGCGAGGGCCGCCCCTCGCTCTTCCCCTACCTGTGCCTGCTCAGCGAGGGGGAGTTCGCGGGGCTCCTGCTGCAGGTGGGCAGGCAGCGCGTGGGGCGCTGGGATGGGGCGGGGCCCGGGTGTGCGTGGGGGCAAGGCAGGGGGCTCATGGCTCCACCCCCAGACCCTGCAGGCGCTGCCCCCTCAGGGAGAGTCGCTCCTCTCGCTGGCGCAACAGCTGGGCCTGCGCATCTTCAACCGGCATGTGGTGCAGAGGAAGCAGCTTGGCGACGAGGTGCGCGCTCTGGAGCGGCGCTACTTCGAGTACCTCCGCCTGCTGGCCTCCGACAGCCGGGTGAGGCGCTGAGGGGCCTGCTCAGGGCTGGGGAGAGACTAGCTGGGCTGCCAGGTGGGGAAACCAAGGCTCCCAGTGGAGATCACATCCCTACTGCCCTCCCTCCCTGGGGCAGTGCGATTAGCCCCCAGGCCCAGGCTCTGCTCCGCTGCCTCCCAGCTTTAGTTTCCTGATCTGTAACGTTCCACATGAGGAGGCGGCGGGGTGTGTACAGTCTTGCACTCAGACCCCCAGACCCCTGATCCACGCTCCTTCCCATAGGTGGTGGTGTCCCGCCTGCCGCGGCAACACTGGGAGGCGCTGGGGGCGCCCGAAGTCCCCCACGAGCAGCCTTGGCCCTTGCCTGTGGTGGTGCAGCTTGGCAAGCAGCTGGCTGAGGTGCTGGTGCAGACGGTGAAGATGCCTGGCCGCTTGGCTGAGCGCCAGGACTCCTGCAAGCTCATTCCTGTGCTCTACCACGTGTACTCGTTTCGGAGCTTCCGGCAGGTGGGCCGTTGGACCCAGCTCCCAGGCCTTGAGACTCCTCTCCTGTTTCCAGTGGCAGGAGGCTCCCAGAGCGCAGGGGCCTGAGATGAGGCTGTGGGCTCAGGGTGATGTTGGGACCCCTGGGCCATGGGGGGGTTCTGTCGAAATCCGGCTGCGGTCACAGCCCCTCCCACGATCAGGGCGACTGATGGGACCTTAGGGCTGTTTGCCTGTGGGGTGCCTAGGGGTGGTCAACCCCTTGACCAGTTGCACGCGCTCCGCCCCCAGATCGGGATCCTGAAGCCACACCCAGCCTTCATGCAGCTGCTGGCAACGGCAGCCGAGCGCACGATGACATTCGAGGCGGCTGAAGTGCCCATGCTCTGCCCGCCGCTGCCCTGGACATCGCCGCACTCCGGCGCCTTCCTGCTGAGCCCCACCAAGCTGATGCGCTCCATGGAGGGTACCACGCAGCACCAGCGCCTATTGGAGGCCTGCCCACCCACCCAGCTGCACGGTGCCCTGGACGCCCTCACGCAGCTGGGCAACTGCGCCTGGCGTGTCAACGGGCGTGTGCTGGACCTGGTGCTGAAACTCTTCACCGAGAAAGGCTGCCCCCGCCTGGGCGTGCCGGCCCCACCTTCCGAGGCTCCTCGCCCGCCCCAGAGCCGCCTGCCACGTGGAGCCTCACCTGAGCACAAGGCGGAGCTGCGGCGGGAGCTGGCCCGCTGCCTGAAGGTGGCACGGGAGATGCACAGCTTGCGGACTGATGCGCTCTACCGCTTGTCGCTGGCACAGCACCTGCGGCACCGCGTCTTCTGGCTGCCCCACAACATGGACTTCCGCGGCCGCACCTACCCCTGCCCACCCCACTTCAACCACCTGGGCAGTGACCTGGCGCGCTCTCTGCTGGAGTTTGCCCAGGGCCGCCCGCTTGGCCCCCATGGCCTCGACTGGCTCAAGGTCCATTTGGTCAACCTCACGGGGCTCAAGAAACGAGAGTCGCTGCAGGCGCGCCTGGCCTTCGCCGACGAGGTGATGAAGGACATCCTGGACTCAGCAGACCGGCCCCTGATGGTAGGGGCGGCTGGGGCCCTTCTCCCACTGTCCCCCACTCGGTTCCTGCCGCCTCAGGTGCCCTACAGGCATCCCCCTCCAGGCCAAAGTCAAAACCCCAGTCCCCCATCTTCCCTTGAGGACAGACTCATCTGGCCTTTTCCTCTGCTCTGTGCATCAGCTGCTCCCCACTTCCCACTGCAGGGTAGCTGTCTCACCCCACCCCACCCCGCCCTGCCCCACGGCTGCTCCCTCAGAGCTGCACCAAGTGTCCCTTCCTGGCCCTGCTGTCCCGTCTCGCTGTTCTCACCTCACCTGGCCTGGCCCAGCTCCCATTGATGCGCAGGAAGCCGTTCCACTCGGACCCCACCAGGCCCTGGGACCAGGCAGAGCCTCGCCCAGCATTCACTCTCTCCTGCAGGGCAGGAAGTGGTGGATGGAGGCCGATGAGCCCTGGCAAGCCCTGGCCTGCTGTATGGAGATTGCTCAGGCTGTGCGTGCTGGTGACCCGGCCACCCACGTGTCCCACTTTCCTGTCCACCAGGTGAGCTGGTGGGGACCCTGTGTGGAGTGGGCTGTCCCCAAGTGTTACGGATGTGAGGTTCCCCAGGGTACTATGATGTGTAGCTGGTGTCTCTGTATGGAGGCCAGCCCCAGTGGGTCAAGCTGCCTTTGCAGTGTGGCCTCCTGAGGTACGCCCTGCCTCACGTGCCTCGGTTTCCTCTTTGTGGTGGGGTAACAACACCCGCCCTTCAGCACTGGGGTCCAGCGAGCTGGCGATGTGAGCCGCGTGCTAGGCTAGCACAGAGCTGTGGCCCGTTGCCCAGGGACACGTCGCCAGCCCTGTTCAGCACCCTCAGCACCTCCTCTCCGGCCCAGGATGGCTCCTGTAACGGCCTGCAGCACTATGCCGCCCTGGGCCGCGACAGCGTGGGGGCTGCCTCCGTCAACCTGGTGCCATCTGACCTGCCGCAGGACGTGTACAGCGGGGTGGCCACGCAGGTGGGCACCACGGCCCCCCAACCTATTCTGATCCCAAAGTCCACCTGGGGTCTCTGTCCCAGGAATTATCTGGGCGTTGCAGACTCTGTGGCAGCAGCTTTGACTGTCACATGTGATGTGACTGGGCGTTTAGGGTGGGTTTCCTCAGGGAAGGTGTCAGAAGAGGGAACTGAAGAGAACAGGCCTCAAGGGGGTGATGCTGGGCCTGGTAGGCCGGGTCAAGTGGGGTAGTGGGCGGGGTCCGTGGGTCTGCCCGCTGACGCCAGCGCCTGCCTAGGTGGAGGTGTTCCGCAGGCAGGATGCGGAGCGGGGTGTGCAGGTGGCCCAGGTGCTGGAGGGTTTCATCAGCCGCAAGGTGGTCAAACAGACGGTGATGACCGTGGTGTACGGGGTCACCCGCTACGGGGGCCGCCTGCAGATCGAGAAGCGCCTCCGGGAGCTCAGCGACTTCCCCCAGGTGTGCTGTTTTACCCCAAATCCAGCTCGCAGCTTCCAATAAGCAATTGGCCCCTGGGCCACAGGCAGCTCTGAGGGAAGGGCTTGTTTCTCCCCATTGCTGAGCAGGGAGGTGGGGGTGGGGATCCATACAGACGAGCCCACCTTCAGCCCCATGGGCCTCGGTTTCTCCACCTGAAAAATGGGGGCATGGACTTAAGGAATTTGGTACAGTCCTAGGAGGTCACCTTGCTCTGGGCTGTGGGGGCGGACATGGAGAAAGCTGCCTCAGCCACTCGGTGCCCCACCAAACCTGACCCCACTGTTTCTGTGCCAACCCCAATGTACCACCCATTCAGTGCACCCCCCTTTCTGTGCCCGCCCACCCTCAGGAGTTCGTGTGGGAGGCCTCTCACTACCTGGTACGCCAGGTGTTCAACAGCCTCCAGGAGATGTTCTCAGGCACACGAGCCATTCAGGTGTGTTCCCCTCGTCCCTTCCCAGGTGTGGCTCCCCAGACTGTACCCCACCCTGAACCTGTCCCCATCCCTGCAGCACTGGTTGGCCGAAAGCGCGCGGCTCATTGCCCGCACTGGCTCAGCAGTGGAGTGGGTCACGCCCCTGGGCATCCCTGTCATCCAGCCCTACCACCAGGATGCCAAAGTGTTGGTAAGTGCCGCCCCCGCCCCTCACCCTGCCCTGCCCCACCCCCACCCCAGCGCAGGGCAAGCCTCAAGCCCCCCGTCCGTCCCACCATAACCCTGCAGATCAACGGCGGGATCCAAAGTCTCACCTTCAGCAACAGTGGGGACACCAGCCAGTGAGTGCCGGGGGTCCCGCTGGGCCGGAATGGGGGTCAGCTGGGCAGGGGAGTAGCTGGGTGAGGACGGAGGGGGGTGCTGGGCCAGGATGAGGATCAGCTGGGCAGGGGAGTAGCTGGGTGAGGACTGGGTCAGCGGATGCCATGTGGGTCAGGCCAGGGTAGAGGTATCTAGGTCCCCCAGTTCAGCCCACCCCAACGCACGCACACATAGGAAGCCGAACATACTGAAGCAGAAGAACGGCTTCCCCCCCAACTTCATCCACTCGCTGGACTCCTCGCACATGATGCTCACAGCCCTGCACTGCTACAGGTAGGCCTGTGTCCACACAGCACCCATTCAGTAGTCGCCTGCTGCAGGCAGGCCCTCTTCTGGCTGCTGCGGACATGATGGGGACCCTCATAGTGTGGGAGACCGGTTGTAAGGCCAGGTCCTGCAGGTGGGGGCTGGGGCAGAGACCTACAGCAGGTGGGGACCGCAGCCATGTGTCTTTCGGACCTGGTGCCCAGGAGAGGGCTGCATAGGGACCCCTGGGGACAGAGCCCTACAGTGGAGGGAGACAGCATCTGCCAAGGCCTGCGTGGACCTGAGAGGATCAGCCAGGCAGCAGTTGGGAGCGGGGTGGGGGGACACGGAGCAGTTTCTTCCTAAGATGAAGCTTGACCTGCATGCCGAGGGGATAGTCGCTGAGCGTGCAGAGTGGGGACGACGGGAGGGACTGCATCACTGCGCTCAGTCCTCAGCCCAGTGGGCAGGGCCGGGCCCTCAGTGGGCCTCCTCACAGGAACCCCTCCCCTGCTGCAGGAAGGGTCTGACGTTTGTCTCCGTGCACGATTGCTTCTGGACCCACGCAGCTGACGTGCCCGTCATGAACCAGGTGCCCCCCCCTAGTCCCATGGCCCTCTCCATGTGGGATGCTGGGGCAGGCCCTTGTCCAGCTCCTGACACCCCTCCTCCAGGTGTGCCGGGAGCAGTTTGTGCGCCTGCACAGCCAGCCCATCCTGCATGACCTGTCCAGGTTTCTGGTGGAGCGCTTCTGCTCTGGTCCGAGGTGAGGCACCCCTATCCCCAGTGTGCTTGTGACCACCCTTCCCTGTCCTGCAGGGGCCTCACCGCCCAGTCTATTCTCTGCTTCAGGGTGAAGAAGGTCCGAGTTGCCAGGCTGCTGGACATGCTACTGTCCGTACCCAAAACAGGTAAGTCCACAGGCAGGGGAAGGGGGTTCCTAACTGCCAGTTGGGGTCCTGCCCTCCCCCAGGGCCCGGGCCCACGGCCTCTCTACTCCACAGGGGCCTTCAACCTGGAGCAGGTAAAGCACTCCACGTACTTCTTCAGCTGACGCAGGCCCTCCTGGCTGTCCCCAGGGCCCCTGTACCATAGTGTAAATAAAGCTCTGTTGCCACCCACGGGAGTGCTGCCATCTGTGGGTAGAGGGTGTGTACTGCCCAGCCCGTGCCAGGCGCCAAGCAATCAGATGCAGGCAGGCTGGGCGCCAATGCTGTCGTTTATTGCGCGGAATGGGGATGTGGGGGTTAGTGGGGCATGGGGGGCGTGGTGGGGGTTCTGCTGCCTTGACTTGTCAGTACATTCATCACGAAGGCGGGGACCCCCAGCCTCGCCCCCACACCCCTGCACAGCCGGGACTGCCAGCCCCTGGGTGCCAGGCACTGGAGGGCGCTGTGTGTGCCGGCTCTAGGAAGGTCACTGGGGCGCGCATGGACAGGGGCCGGGCCGGTTATTGCATGAGCGCGATGGAGGGAGCGGGAAGCCGGCGGGCCAAGTATTGCACTTAAACAGAATCCTCATCGGACGGAGGGCCACCTAAGAGGGTGGGGGCGGGCAGGACTCCACAGCCATCTCCTCTCGGCCACAGGGTGGCCCCATCCCCTTTTCACAGTTGGGGGAACTGAGGCACCGAGGTGAAGGGAGCCCCCTCGCACACTTGCGAGGCCACCCCTGTGGGTAGGGGTGATGTGGGTGGGCGCAGGGTGATGAGGGGGAATGGCGGGGACTCGGAAGGGGCTGCCCCGCCAGCCGGCCCGCCCGTCCAACTACAACTACCTGCGACTCCTCTATGGCTTCTGGGGCGGGCAGCCGGGGCAGCGCGCAATGGCATGGCTTTGGTCTGGATGAAGGCCCCGCCCCTGGCCCACCCGGGCCCGCGGGGCGGCGCAGCGAGGGTCACAAGTTGGACGAGAGGCGAGAGCGCGCAGAGTCCAGCGGGTCGAGGCCTCCAGCGGCAGCAGGCGAGGCCGAGTCCCTGTGGTCCGGGCTGGGCGCAGCGGCCCGGGCTGCGGGCGCGGGCCCCAGGCGTGGCGTGGAGCTGCTGGCCGGACGCGCTGAGGCTGCGGGGCCGGGCCCAGGGGCGCCGTGGGGCAGCGAGGGCTGCGAGGCAGAGAGCGGGCGCGAGGCGCGGCTCAGGCGGCGCGCTGGCAGCGCGGGCCCTGCGCGGGGCCCAGCTGGAGGGCTAGGCGCGCCGCCATAGGGCGAAGTCCGCGGCGCTCGGGGACTGGCGGGCGCACCCGGGGGGCTGGCAGCTGGTGCGGGCCCCGGTGAGGCGGTGGCAGCAGGAGCGGGCCCCGGTGAGGCGGTGGCAGCGGGAGCGGGCCCCGGGGGCAGGCGGCGCACAAGGCGCGGCGAGCCAAGCGCCAGCGGCCCCACTAGCGGGCGCGCCACCTGCGGGCAGAAACTCATGGCCACCGCCTGCTGAAGCGTGGCAATGGCCGAGGTGACCTGCGGCGGTGGCGGCGGCGGGAAGAGGCCGACGCGTTGGCCCAGCTCGGCCTGCTGCACCATCTCACGGTCGTACTTGACGATCTCCTGGATGATGGCATTCTCCTGGTTGTTGAACACCCCCGAGTGGAGGTCATGCTGGACCTTGTGCAGCAGGATGGAGTTCTTCTTGCCTGGGGGCGAGGCGGGGGCGTGTCAGTGTGGGATGCTGTGGGCATCCCGGAGGCGCATCACTGCGTGTGCTGAGCGCCTTCTGCATACAGCAGCCAGGTGTTGGGCACCAACTCTACTGCCAGTGTGCACAGAACACCTGTACACAGCAAGCAGGGGTCAGCCACCTACTACTCCACAGCCTGTACACAGCTTCAAGTATTGAGCGCCTTCCATATATAGAGGACAGGTATCTAGTTCTGCTGTGTATAGGAAGCAGAAACTGAGAGCCTTTGTGTTTGGCAAGTACGCATGATCTGTATAGGAGCACGAATCAAGCACCTGATGTGTGTAGCAAGCACATAGAGCGCTTGCTCTTTACATAAAGCAGGTATCAGACACCTGTAAACTGCCAGCGTGCATGGAGCATTTCCTGTATACAGCAGTCATGTACTGAACACCTGTAATACAGAGCAATACGCCCAGAACACCGCCTGTTTATAGCCAGAGTGCCGAGTGCTTACCACCTGTGAAGTGAGCACCTGTTGAGTGCCTGCTGAATAGAGCAAATATATCTTAAGTACCTGCCACTCCAATTTATGTTGAACACCTATTGTACAGAGCAAATTGTTGAGTGCCTGTTATATATAAACACGTGTTGAGCACTTTCTGTATACAGGAAGTCTTCCCTGACCCCTTGCCTTGCCTAGTCCTGCTTTTCCAGCCATTGTGTTTATTCCCGTAAGTAGCACTGAGGTCTACCATCTGTCTCTCCTACATCTAGTTACCAGGAAGTCTCGAGGGCTCCACCTCTCTACTATTCCTGAGATCCCCCCACCTGCAGAATACCAATCTGATTGGGTCTCCTCCTGCCGAGACTCACCCATGGCTATTGTTCCTGGTTTACCATCCAAATGCCTGTCCCCACAGCTCACAAGGCCTTGTGTGCCCAGTCCCTGCCTGCCTCCATAGACTCCTGCCAGCGACCCTGGCTCTCTGGACTCCAGGCCTCTTTCCCACCTCAGGGCCTTTGCACATCTTGTGTCCACTCCTAGAACATGCCTTCTCATCCTGATCTCCACTCAGCATCACCAGGAAGCCCCACCAGTCCCCCTGCCCTCTATGACATAAGCTTCCTGAGGGTGGCACCCAAGCCGGCCTCATGGTCCACCATCTATACCTCTTGGCACATGGTAGGTGCTCACCAAGTAACTGCCAAATGAGCAGAGTTCTGCACAACTGAACACACCCAACACTATCTTGTTCTTCGGAACGTGGGCTGTGTTTGCCCCAGAGAGAGATCCAGACAATCTTGTCTCCTGTCAGCTGGCCATGCCCCCTCCCATCTCGTGCGATCCCCCTGCCATCACAGAGGGCCGACAGCAAGACCCACTCACCGATGCGGTCCAGGCGGTCGATGGCCACCGTCTCAAAGGCCCGCCGCATCATGGGGTACTCCTCCAGCACCTCGTTGAAGTTGTCCACGCTGAGCGAGTATAAGCGGCAGTAGGTGTCGGCCCGAACACTGGCTGTGCGTCGGCCCCGCGTCAGCAGGCAGATCTCTGCGTGTGGAAAGGGAAGCACCTTGGTGGCTGTGCATCACCCTGGGGCCCTCCCAGCTGCCGTGAGCATCGTCCAGCCCACACCTTTGCTAGGGCTGCCGTTCCACCCAGAGGTTCTTCCTGATGGCTATGCCTGCACCCATGTGACCCCCCCACGTCGCCCTCCATCCCCAAAAAGAGTCCAGCTCTGTTACCTGCTCCCCAGCCCCTGCAGATGCTCACCCCCAAAATAGGAGCCATCGGACAGCTTCATCTCCTTGTTGCCCTTTGTGAGCACGCTGACCACACCGTGCTGGATGAAGTACATCTTCTTACCAATGGTGCCCTCACGGATGATGTAGTCACCTGGCTGGAATACCTCGAACTTGAGTTTGGTCAGCATGGCCGTGACAAAGTTGGGGTCAGCATTGGCAAACAGTGGCATCGAGGCCACCAGCTTCCGGCAGTTGAAGTTGACAATCTCCTGTAGAGGTGGGAGGCAGGGGTGACATCAGGGCACAGGTCCAGCTCTTGATTCCATCTCACCTTTGGGACTGTTCCACCACTCAGACCCTCAGTTTCTTCATCTGTGGAAGGGGTTTAACACTTTAGCCTGAAAGCCAGCATCTTACTTATTTAATGGGCAAACACTAGATTTTGTCACCAAAGACAGGAGGAAGAAACGATGCACACTGATTCCATACTTAACACTACTGGCAATGCCAACCAATGCAATTAGACAAGAAAAAGTGATTGCAGACGTAAGACTTGGAAAAGTAAAACTCACTTTACTATCACTTTTAATGTGACTACTGGAAAACCCAAAAGAACCAATGGAAAACTAACAAATAAGGAAAGTTAGTTATAATAACAACTGATAGAAAAAGTCAACATAAAAACCAAGAACATTAAAATGAATCATTGTGGTAGAAGTCAGGCTGACAGTTTACCCTTGGCAAAAAAGCTTCTGGGGGACTGAAATGTTCAATGTTTGATCTGGGTGGTGGTTACATGGGGATTTCAATTTACAGAACATCCATTGAGTATGCCCTTACGACATGAACAGTCTTCTGTAAGATGAACTTCAATAAAAAGGAAAAGTCTCTTTAAAATCAACAGCTTTGTATATGCAAATGAAAACCTTAGAAGAGGATACAGTGGATGAGAAGACCCCATTTAAACCAGCATAAAAAGCTACGTAAAATAGTGTGGTATGAAGGTAACAGGACATGTCCACATCTGTATAAAGAAAACTCAGAAATGCTCCTGAAAGGCACAGGAGACATGAACACACTGTGTCCTAACATAGAACTCCTCACCATCATAAAGACAAAAGATACCCATTCTCCCTGTTCATGTACACATTTCACATGATACCAATAAAAATACCATCACATGATCCCAATAATAACTGGAGATCGTCAAGTTCATTTAGAACAAGTGAGAAAAAACAGCAGGAAACCCATGAAAAAGGAAAGCAGCGAGGACGAGCCCTCCAAGATATTAAAACACATTGTAAAACTTCACGCACAGAGAGCAGAGAGACCAACAGAATAGAGTAAAAACCCAGGAAAGACCCCAAGCGCAATGGAACTTTAAAGGGGTGAAGCCAGATGTTTCAGCCCCATAGCAGATGACCAGAAAACAAAATGGCAATGTGTACATACTTACCACTAATTACATTAAATGTAAATGGATTAAATGCTCAAATAAAAAGACACGGTGGATGAATGGATTAAAAACATGACCCATCTAGATGCTACTTAACAAGAGACTCACTTCAAATAGAAACACACAGAGCCTGAAAGTGAAGCGATGGGAAGAGATATTCCATGCAAATAGAAATGACAAGAAACCTGAGATAGCAAGACTCATATCAACCAAACAGACTTTAAAACAAAAATGTATAAACAAAAACATTACATAATTATAAGTGGGTCAATCCAAGAACAGGCAATAACAATTGTAAATATCTATACACCCAACATAGGAGCACGTAAATACATAAAGCAAGTATTTATGGGCATAAAATGAGAAACTGACAGTAATACAATAGTAGGGGGCTTTACTACCACTCACATCAATGGATAGGTCATCCAGACAGAAAATTAATAAGGAAATAGTGACCTTAAATATCACGTTAGACGAAATCAACTTAATAGACATTTATAGAACATTTCATCCCAACTGCAGAATACACTTTCTTTTTCAAGTGCACATGGAACATTCTCCAGGATAAATCACATATTAAGCCCCCAAACAATCCTCAATAAATTCAAAAAGATTGAAATCATATCAAGTGTCTTTACCCACCACAATGGCATAAAACTAGACATTAACTACAGGAAAAAGCCTGGAAAATACACAAATATGTGGAGACTAAACAACATGCTACTAAACAACCAATGGGTCAAAGTGGAAATCAAACAGGAAATCAACAATGACCTTGAGACAAATGAAAATGAAAACAACTTTTCAAAATTTATGGGATGCAGCAAAAGCAGTTTTAAGAGGAAAGTTCATAGCCATACTGGCTGACCTCAAGAAACAAAAAAAACAAATAAACAATCTAACTCTACAGCTAAAGGAACTAGAAGAAAAACAAACCCAAAGCAAGCGGAAGGAAATAGTTAAGATCAGAGTGGAAACAAATAAAATAGAAAAATTTTAAAAATAGTAAAGATCAATAAAACTAAGAGCTGGTTCTTTGAAATGATAAACAAAAATGAAGACACTACCATAAGAAAAAAATTATAGGCCAATATTCTTTATGAAGATAGATGCAAAACTTCTCAATAAAATATTAATAAATTGGATTGAACAAGACATCTAAAGCAGGGGTGTCCAAACTGCGGCCCGCGGGCCAACTGCGGCCCGCAATCCATTTTTTATTGGCCTGCAGCAAATTCCAAAAATATATTTAGTTTACTTAAATAAACCAGGTGAGGCAATATGTACTTCACCTCGAGTGAGTGGCCCGGCTGTTTGTGTATTTTACCGCATATGGCCCTTGGTGAAAAACGTTGAAAAAAGTTTGGACACCCCTGGTCTGATCTAAAGGATCATACACCACGACCAAGTGGGTTTTATCCAGGGGATACAAGAATGGTTCCATATCTGTAAATCAATCAATATGATTGATTCATTAACAAAATGAAGGATAAGAATTGTATGATCATCTCAATAGATGCAGAAAATGCATTTGACAAAATTCAACATCCTTTTATGATAGGAACTCTCAATAAAATGGGTGTAGGAGGAAAGTACCTCAACATAATAAGGGCATATATGACAAGCCCACAGCTCACACCATACTCAATGGTGAAAAGCTGCAAGCATGTCCTCCCAGATCAGGAACAAGACAAGGATGTCCCCTCTCACTGCTGTTATTCAACATAGTACTGGAAGTAATCAGGCAAGAGAAAGAAGTAAAAGGCATCCAAATTGGGAATGAAGAAGTAAAGCTCACTATTTGCAAATGATATATATATATGGCCCTAAAGACTACCTCAAAAGACAATTAGAAACAGTAAAATTGCAGGATACAAAATCAATACACAAAAAGCCACTGCATTCCTATATACTAACAGCGAACTATTAAAGAAATTAAGAAAACAATACCATTTACAACTGCAACAAAAGGATAAAATACCTAGAAATGAATTTAACAAAAGAGGTAAATGACCTGTACACTGAAAACTACAAGACATTGTTGAAAGAAATTGATGAAGACACAAATGGAATGATATTCCGTGTTCATGGACTGGAAGCATTAACATTGCTAACACAGCCATATTACCTCAAATGATACACAGATTTAATGCAATCCCCATCTGAATCCCAATAGCATTTTTCACAGAAATAGAACAAAAAATCCTCAAATAGCATTTGTATGGGACCAGGAAAGACCCTCAATAGCCAATGCAATCCTGAGAAAAAAGAACACAGCCGGATGTTCCACACTCCCTGACTTCAAACTATACTACAAAGTCAAAACAACATAGTACTGGCCAAAAAACAGACACAGACCAATGGGACAGAACTGAGAGCCCAGCAATGAATCCACTCATATGACCAACTAATTTTCAACAAAGGAGCCCAAAACATTCAATGGAGAAAGGACAGTCTCTTTAATAAATGGTGCTGGGAAAACTGGACGGTCACATGCAAAAGAGTGAAACTAGACTGCCATCTGATGCCATACACAAAAATTAACTCAGTGGATTAAAGACTTAAATGTAAGACCCGAAACAATAAAACACATAGAAGAAAACACAGGCTGTAAACCTATTGACCTTGGTCTCAGAGAAGCTTTTGTGAATTTGACCTCAGAGGCAAGGAAAGTAAAAGCAAAAATAAAGGAATGGTATTACATCAAACTGAAAAAGCTTCTGCACAGCCAAAAAAAAAAAAAAAAAGATCAACAAAACAAAAAGGCAACCAACTGAATGGGAGAAAATATTTGCAAACGATACCTCAAATAATGGGCTAATATCCAAAATATATAAAGAACTCATACAACTCAGCAACAAAAAGACAAACAATTCAATTAAAAAATGGGCAGAGGACCTGAACAGACATTCCAAGGAAGGCCAATAGATATATGAAAACATGCTCAACATCACTAGCTATCAGGGAAATGCAACTCAAAAAATTAAGAATAGAGCTGCCATATGACCAGCAATCCCTCTTCTGGGAATCTACCTGAAAAATGTGAAAATACTTATCTGTAAAGATACATGTACACCCATGTTCACTGAAGCATTATTCATGGTGGCCAAGACATGGAAACAACCTAAGTATCCTTCTACCTATGATTGGATAAAGATGTGATACACACACACACACAATGGAATACTACTCAGCTGTAAAAAAAAAAAGATGAAATACTGCCATTTGTGACAATATGGATGGATCTTGAGAGTATCATGCTAGTGAAATAAGTCAGATGGAAAAAGACAAGAACCATAGGATTTCACTCATGCAGGCTATAAAACAAAAAGCAACAAACAAACTCCAACAACAGAATGGTGGTTACCAGAGTGGAAGTGGGTGGCGGGAAGACAGAGAGAGTAAAGGGGGTCAAATATATGGTGACGGAAGGAGACTAGACTTTGCATGGTTAGCACACAGAGTATACCTATATTATGAAGTTGTACACCTGAAATTTATATGATGTTGTTAACCAATGTTACCCCAATAAACTTTAATTTACAGCATAAAGAACAACATAAAAACTGATACTGGCATGAAAACAGACACAGAAAATAGATCAATGGAACAGAACAAAGAGCCCAGAGATAAACCCTCGCTTATCCAGTCAACTAATTTATGACAAAGGAGGCAAGGACGTACAATGGGGTACAGGCAGTCTCTTCAGTAAATGGTGTTGCGAAAACTGGACAGATACATGCAAAAGAATGAAAGTAGGCTGCTTTCTTAGGCCATATACAGGAATAAACTCAAAACAGACTAAAGAGTTAAATATAAGACCTGAAACCACAAAACTAGACATTAATGGACAGTAAACTCTTTGACATCTGTCTTAGCAATATCTTTTTGATATATCCCCTCGGGCAAGGGAAACAACAAAAAATAAACAAATGGGACCACATCAAACTAAAAAGTTTTTGCACAGCAAAGGAAACCAACAAAACGAAAACAACTTACAGAATGGGAGAAGATATTCACCAATGATATATCCAATAAGGGGTTAATATCCAAAATATATAAAGAACTCATACAACTCAAAATCTTACAAACAATCCAATTAAAAATTTGGCAGAGGACCTGAATGAACATTCCTCCAAAGAAGACACACACATGGCCAATAGACACATAAAAGACGTTTTAACATCACTACTCATCAAGGAAATCAAATAAAACCACAATGAGGTATCACCTCACACCTGTCACAATGGCATCATCAATAAATCAACAAACAATAAGTGTTGATGAGGATGTGGAGAAAAGGGAACCCTCGTGCACTGCTGGTGGGAATGTAAACTGGTGCAGCCATTGTGGGAAACAGTATGGAGGTTCCTCAAAAAATAAGAACTAAACATAGAACTACCTAATGACCCAGCAATTCTACTTCTGGGCATTTATCTGAAGAAATTTGAAAAGATATTTGCACCACTGTGTTCACTGCAGCACTATTTACACTAGCCAAGATACGGAAGCACCCTAAGTGCCCATCAATAGAGGAATGGATAAAGATGATGTGGTATATATACAATAGAGTATTACTCGAACACAAAAAAGAATGAAATCTTGCCATTTGTGACAACATGGATTGTGCTGAGTGAAATAAGTCAGACATAAAGACAAATACCTATGATCTCACTTATATGTGGAATCTAAAGAACAAAATAAACGAACAAACAAAATAGAAACAAACCTACAGATACAGACAACAAGCTGATGGTTGCCCAAGGGGAGGGGGTGGCAGGTGGGAATAAGAACATAAATGGAAAAAGTGAAACTACAAGCATTAGAAGAAAACATGGGTGAATTCTGCTATAATCTACGTGGATTTACAGCAAGCATGAATTGTGAACCGGCTCTATTCAGCAAGCAGCTGTTGGGGTCTACTGGGTACAGCAAGCATACATGGAACTCCTGCTGTATGCAACATAAAAATCACCCATATCAAGAAAAGAAAAACAAAGTAAGCAAAGTTAAAAGACCAACGGCCAGGGGCCGGCCCGGTGGCTCAGGCGGTTGGAGCTCCGTCCTCCTAACTCCGAAGGCTGCCGGTTCGAGTCCCACGTGGGCCAGTGGGCCCTCAACCACAAGGTTGCCCATTCAATTCCTCGAGTCCCGCAAGGGATGGTGGGCTGTGCCCCCTGTAACTAAGATTGAACGAGTCCCGCAAGGGATGGTGGGCTGCACCCCCTGTAACTAAGATTGAACACGGCACCTTGAGAGGAGCTGCTGCCGCTGAGCTCCTGGATGGCTCAGTTGGTTGGAGCGTCCTCTCAACCGCAAGGTTGCCGGTTCGACTCCTGCAAGGGATCGTGGGCTGTGCCCCCTGCAACTAGCAACGGCAACTGGACCTGGAGCTGAGCTGTGCCCTCCACAACTAAGACTGAAAGGACAACAACTTGATTTGGAAAAAAGTCCTGGAAGTACACACTGTTCCCCAATAAAGTCCTGTTCCCCTTCCCCAATAAAAAAATTAAAAAATTTTTTAAAAAAAAGACCAACGGCCATAAGGATGGAAATTTGTATGACAAAGAGTTAAAATCCTCCACGTACGAGGTCTGACAATTAAGTTTGTGAACTCATCTTAGAAAAAGTGCCACATACCTCATTGCTGAATATCACTATGGTCACCTTTGATGTACTCCCCTTGGAAAGCTATGCACCAACACCAGCGCCTAGTCCACCCTTCAAAGCAATTTTGGAACTCTTCTTTCTGGAATGGCCATCAGAGCTGTCGTCGAATTACCCTTGATGTCCTGAATGTCATCAACATGTCTTCCTTTCACTATTTCCTTTACATTCGGGTAAAGAAAGAAGTCACTGGGGGCCAGATCAGGTGAATAGGGAGGGTTTTCCAATACAGTCATGTTACTGGCTAAAAACTCCCTCACAGACTGTGCCGTGTGAGCTGGTGCATTGTCGTGATGCAACAGCCATGAATTGTTGGCGAAAAGCTCAGGTCGTCTAATTTTTTCATGTAGCCTTTTCAGCACTTCCAATTAGTAAACTTGGTTAACTGTTTGTCCAGTTGGTACAAATTCATAATGAATAATCCCACTGATAAAAAAGGTTAGCAACAGCATTGCAACAAAGTTCGCGAACTTAATTGTCAGACCTAGTATATAATTTCTTAAAAAAAAAAAAAAAAGACCAAAAGTTCTTTAGAAAAACAAGCAAAAGTTACAGCGAGTTCACAGAATGAAAAGCACAAATAAAACAGCCCTGAATACACAGGTCACCGGTGCATCTGGAAACGTCCCTCAGCTGGGATCAGGGTCCCTGGCGTTGCGGCTGGGCGTGCAGCACAGCACAGGCCTTCAGCAGGGACCAGACACTGCCTTGGACCCTCCGCCCGCTGGCCGGAGCCCCTCCCGCAAATGCGCGGAGCAAAAGCGCCAAGACTGCGCCCAGGGGGTCCACGGAAGGGGCGGGGTGTGCGGAGAGGTGGCCGCACCCAGAACCGGAAATGGAAGGATGTAGCAAGAGGGAACGTGCTACTGGACAAGGCCGGAATTTCCTAAATATATGTGGTTTTGTAAACTGGACTTCGGAATTGTGTAAACATTTAAGTAATTATCAAATACAGGTTGCCAAGGCCTGGGGGAGGGGAACGGGGAATGATGGCTCAGGGGCATGGGTGTCCTTTTGGGGTGACAGTAATGCTGTGCCATTAGACAGTAACAATGGTTGCACAGCTCTGAATATACTAAAAACCACTGAATTTTATGCATCTTGTTGTCTATGAGTCACACTATATGAATGAATGGATGGATGAATGCATGAATAATTATTAATTATCAAATACAATTAAACATCTTTAGTGTCATTAACCACAGCACCTGCTCCCTAGAAGGCAATGTCTGTGAATGGCTCCCCACCCTCAAAAACCCAGCACGGAAGGTGGGGGAAGGTTGGGGGGCGCAGTGCCCCCTTCCTCTAGCCCTTATTAGCTTCCCTCGCCATCCTTGCCCCTTTTCCTAAGGGCCCCGGCCTTGCCTTCCACCCAGGACAACACAGGCTCACATCCACCTGGCTCAGACATCACCACCTCAGCCCCCTGCCACTCCAGTCATTCCCAGAGCTTCTCCCTTTGGTCCTCCCCAAGGGCACAAGGCAGGGCTCACAGATGGCACTCGGTAACTGCTGGGAGAGTATTGTGGGCTGAACTATATCCCCCAAATATGTTGAAATCCTGAACCTCCGGTACCCAGGAACGGGACCTTATGTTGAAATAGGGTCTTTGCAGATATTATTAGTTAAGATGAGGTCACACTGGAGTAAAGTGGGCCCCAAATCCAATATCACGTGTCTTTATAAAAAGAGGTGACACACAGGGAGAGAATCGTGCAAACACAGGCAGAGGTTTGGTGTGACACATCTATAAGCCAAGGGACACCAAGGACAGCCAGGTATACCAAAAGCTGTAAGACATAGGAAGGACAATCCCCTGGAGCCTCTGGAGGGAGCGGGACCCTGTGACGCCTGGATCTGGGGCTCTTGACCCCAAAATGTGGAAGGATGAATTCCTGTTGTTTTAAGCGGCCCAGTGTGTGGTCACTTGTCACGGCCACCCCAGGAATCTTGCCCAACATCCCCTGGGCTGTTAGGGGCAGAGTGGGCATTCCCAGGACAACCTGCCCTGGGCTGGCCCTCTCCAGGCTGCCTTTCCTCTGCCTGCCCCCTCTGTCTGATACACACCCCAAATAGGGTAAGTGGAGTCCGCTAGAGGGTGAGACGACCCAGGGCTGCAGGGGCTGGAGGCTGGCGGAGGCACCATCTAGCTTGCGTCCTCCATGCCCATCTCTGGGACTGGCAGTGTGACTGGGGCATCTGGATCCCCAATCGAGCCCAGGGCCCACGGCCACCTCACCTCCCGCAGGGGCCCGTTGAGCTCGCCCAGGATGCTGTCCTCGTCGAACATCTTGCCCTGGTAGCGGTGCTCGTAGTAGTCGTGGATCTTCTGGCGGAAGTCGGCAGGCAGCTTGTGGAAGGACATGTACTGCTCCACCTGCTTGTACTGTAATGGGGCGAGGGCCTGGATCAGCCTCACGGGGTAACAATACACATGGCCACCCAGTTACATCTGGGTCCCAGGTCATCGCCGATGACCTTTAGTGTGAGAAGATCTTGGGCCATCCTTGGGACAGGCACACGCTAACAAATTATTCCTTGTGTCCTGAAGTTTATTTGGCAACCCGGCCCCTGGGAAATGGGTGCACCGCCTGATTCCAGGCTCCCAAGATGCTGGAGCCCCGTTCCAGAGGCCCCCAGCTCTGCCTGTGGCCCTGGCACCCCTCCCCCAGTATCTTCCTATAAACCACCTGCTCAGCCCCTCCTAAGGAGGGCAGGGATATGGGTACCAGGCGGGGGTGCCAGTCCCTGCTATCCCCAGGATGGCACCCCCAGGAGTGCCCCAGCCCGGTTTCCGCCCCAGCTCCACCCGGCCACAGCTGCCCTGAGCTCAGCGGAACCCGTGACGGCAGGCGAGTGGCGGCACCAGCTCATGTTTGGGTGTGAGGCCGCGGCTTCTGGGCAGCCAGGGTGCCGGGCACTGGGCCCAGCTGACCCGGCCGACCTAACTGGCACTGCTGGGGGTGTTCCTAGCTGCCCGGCCAGGGGCAGCCATTGGATAGCAGGGCAGAAAGACAGCTTGGGCATGGGGGGGCATGCTCATCTTTGGCCTCATCTTTGGAAACCAAGGCAGAGTAGACCTCGAGGTTGAACTACAGAAAGGGCTGGCTTGTGGGGACCAGCGCCTGCTGTCTCTCAGCCCTTCCTGGTACCTGGCCCTCAGACTAGCTCCATGGAGGCTCGCCCCACCCCAAGGCTCGGTCCAAGTAGCCAAACATCCTTGCTCCCCGAGAGGCCTCTTCCATGGGCCTAGCCAACCGGTATGTCCTCGAGTGACCCTGAGGAGCTTCTACTCCTAACCACAGCCACAAACCCCTCTAGAATCCCCATGCCCCCAGACCTTCTCTTGGTACTGGCGCCTCGAAGAGTCTAGTGACTGGATGAGGGCGGTGGCGTGGCCGATGAACATGGCGTAGCAGGTGGCGCCCACGATCATACTCAGCATCGTCAGCCAGATGTCAGTCATGCTCTCTGGCGCCTGCCGTCCATACCCGATGCACAGCATGTGGCTCATGGCCTTGAAGAGCGCGAAGGAGTAGAGCTCGCTCCACGAGTGGTTCTGCAAGGCCACCGGTTGGTGGGTGGGCAGGCGCTCATGGCCCCCAGGGAGCCCCTTGGCCCGAAAGGCCCCACCTGCCTGTCCTCCCCCAGGCACCTGAGGTGGTGAGTTTCCCACGTCCAGAGGTAACCGAGAAACAGTACATGTGCTACAGTGAGTGCCAGGGGCACGTATGAAGCTGCTTCCCCACATCACTCCTAGGGAAACTGAGGCTCAGAGGGGCCGTAGCCTGGCCCTGGGGTCTCAGGAGCCCCTATCCCTTTGTAGCCACTGATCAGTGTGTCTGTGAGGCCAAGAGGATGTGAAAGTTTCAGGGACACTGGGGCCGGTAAGCTGGGGACACTGGGATCCAATCAGAGGGGGCCAGGAGGGTGGAGGCATCAGGCAGAGCCAGGAGGACCCCCCCCCCAACTCCCCGGGGCAGTCCTCAGTTGACCCGGCAGGGGGAGGGGTGCAGTGGGGCCTGTTCAGGAAACAGGACAGCATGCCGGGTGTCGGGCCAGACAATGAGCTGCCTCAGCCAGGCAGCTGTGCCAGGCGCCGGTGCCGGTGCACGCCTGAGGGTGTTCCCTGTGCTGCTGCCCCTCGCTCATCAACGCCCCCCTGCCCCTGCCCAGCTCGGAGCACATCCCACCCCACATGTGCCGGAGGCTCAGCCCTCTGGGGCAGGAGAAAGGTTCCTTGTGGTGCTGCTGGGAACCCAAGACTTGGCCCATTCAACGGTCAGTACTTCAGGCAGGAAGCAACTTGTGACTGGGACTCGCTTGGAGGATTTTTCTCTCTTATGGTCCATGATACTAGGTTCCTATTTGTTTTTTAAATACATTTATGTACATAGAAAGTAGACTCAATCGGAAAAAATCATGATGATATGTCTAGGTGACAAAAGTTGTCACAGTCACACTGGAGTGATCAAGGAGCTGCCTGTCCATGGTACCAGAGGGCACGAACCTGGGACCTTTCTGGGATTCACTCTGGGGTCTGTAAAGCGGGGATGGGATCCGGTGGGGCGTGGCCGAGCGGGGCGGGGCCCAGGGCGGGGCGCTCACCACCATGCCGTTGATGGACACCCAGCAGTTGCGCGGGAAGTCCTGCAGCATGGGCACCAGGAACTGCAGGCAGCCGTCCCAGTGGCACAGCAGCAGCATCATGCTGATGAGGTTGCAGATGCGCATGACCGCGCTCGCCAGGTCGTAGGTCATGTGGAAGATCTGGGGCGGGGCGGGCATGTGAGGGAGGAAGGCGCCTCCAGACCGGACCGTCAGACCCCTCCTTGCGCTCCCCACCCCCAGGGGGCCGCACTGCCTTTCGGATTAATGCAGTGTCCTGCAGGAGAGCACGTGGCCCCTGCCCAGCCTGCCCCCACTCCCCTCTCCCAGGACCACCTCCCTTCCTGCAAACCTTTCCCCGCCCGGTTACCCCCCCTTGGAGCCTTGTCGCTGCCCTGGAAACGGGGCAACATCGTTGGGCACGGGTGGTCCAGAGGCAGTTTTCGATTTGGGGGACAAGGGCGTAACTTCACTTCCCTGAGCCTCAGTTTCCCCATTGCCAATGGAGCTGTGGATTCCTCCTCTTACAGGGCAGAATGAAGGGAAAGGGCGCGGGTGTGTCAAGGGTCGGCGCTGTGCTCTGACCCCGGCCGGCGGCTGTACACCCTTCTGGGACCCCGCTCGTGGCCCCCACCATGCCCAGGTTCCAGCCCCTATGGTTTGTAGGTCCCTTACTGCAACCCTTAGGACCCCGCCCCAAGCCCCCATGACCCTTCTCCTGTGCCTGTAAACTCGTTCTCCCTAGGGCCCGGCTCCTACGTCCTCATAGCCGGGTCTAGAGCCTCCCATCATGGCCCCACCTTGTTGCTCCTGGTGTCCTCACAGCCCCACCCCTGCTGCCATGGCCCCGCCCACAGCGTGGTCCCTCACAGTCCTGGCCTGCAGCCCACGCCCTCACCTCCTCCCATTGGTGGATGTAGCGGATGAGGCGCGACAGGCGCAGCAGGCGGAGCAGGCTGAGGATCTTCGTGAAGCGCACGATGCGCAGGGCGCGTGCCGTCTTGTAGACCTCGGAATCGATGCCTTTCTCCACGATGAGGAAGATGTAGTCCACGGGAATGGAGGACACAAAGTCCACCACGAACCATGTGCGCAGGTACTTCTTCTTGATCTTCTCGGGGTCCAGGATGATCTCGGTGTTGTCCTCGATCACGATGCCCGTGCGGAAGTTCAGCACCAGGTCCATGAGGAAGAACGTGTCCGAGACCACGTTGAACACGATCCAGGGGGCCGTGGTCTCGTCCTTGAAGAAGGTGATGCCCACCGGGATGATGATGAGGTTTCCCACCATGAACAGCAGCATGGTGAAGTCCCAGTAGAACCTGAGGGAGGCGCGGGCCGTCAGCCCCCACCCTTGCCCGACGCGCGCAAGCGCCTTCGAGGGCCAGCCCAGATCCCGCCTCTCACAAAGCCAAGACTTTGGCCCTGGGTCATGGCTAGTGGGCTCTGCCTTCAGGAAGTCCTCCCACCCGCCGACAGCACCCCACTGCCCACTGGAGTTCCCACTGGCCCAGTTCCGACCTTCCCTTGGTGAAGAAGCAAGAGACCTCACAGAGCCCACGAGATCACTGAAAAATTGGTTAAGTGTTTCCCTTGATCAAAAGGACCAGTGTGCCAGGCACAAGGTTGGTGTCCAGGGGACAAGACAGGAGAGGGGAGACAAGCAGAGAGGTGGTGAGTAGAGGGCTTAGATTGAGGCGGGTGCTGGAGGGTACAGGGTGGGAGCTGGACATGGCAGCTTGATGTCGGGCTTCAGGGCCTGGATGCTATCCTGAGCAGGTGGGTTTCCACATGAGGCACTGGCTATATTTCCATTTCAGGAAGCACCCTCGGGGGCCATCAACAGGGAGGCGGCGGGGTGCCAGTCCAGCAAGGAGAATGCCAAGGCTGGGCAGGGCCAGAGCGGAGGGCTGAGACCATGGGAGCTACCCAAGCAACAGGACTTGGCAGCTGCTGGGACATTTAATGTGACAAATACGCCTGAAAAAGTGATGACTGGTTGCTTCCATTCCCAAATACACTCAGGACAGTTACTGTGTTTCCCTGAAAATAAGACCAGGTCTTATACCGTATTTTCCCGAAAATAAGACCGGGTCTCATATTAATTTTTGCTCCAAAAGACGCATTAGGTCGTATTTTCAGGGGATGTCATTTTTTTCATGTACAACAATCTACATTTATTCAAATACAGTCATGTCATCGTCTTCTGGAAAATCGTCATAATGTACTAAATGCGTCTCTCTGGCTGATGATCTTAACTGGGGCTTATTTTCAGGGTAGGTCTTATTTTCGGGAAAACATGGTACAAGTCCCCGAAGTCGATTCCAAAATTCTACCTGGAAAGTGCTCTCAGAAAAGGACCTGTGCATTCAAGCAATATCTATTGATGGTCAGGCACGGCGTTCTAAATAAAGTGTCCATGAGGACAGATGCCGCAAAAGACCACATGGACAGATGACCGGCCCTGCAGCAACTGAGAAAATATAAGTCAAAACCACTCTGAGGGAGAACTGTCTGTTCCTCAAAAAGTTAAACCAAGTCACTATATGACCCAGCAATTCCACTCCAGGTGTGTTCCCAGAGGACTGAAAGTGGGGACTCAAATAGGTGTTTGCGCTTCCACGTTCAAGGTAGCAGATTCACAGCGGCCACGAGGTAGACACAGCCCACATGTCCATCCACAGGTGAGCATGGCCCATTCACACATGGGAGTGATACTTGGCCGCACCACAACGTGGATGGCGGCTCAGTGACAGCCACGAAACACACAAGGACACACAGTGTGTGATTCCATTTATGTAAAATGTCCAAACAGGTACATCCACAGACAGGAAGTGGGTTCGTGCTTGTCAGGGGCTGGGGAAGGGGCTGTAGAGTTTCTGTTTTGGAAAATGACAAACGTCTAGAAATGCATGGGGTGATGGTTATGCAACACCTTGTGATTGTACTTTATGCCACTCAGTCGTGCCTTTAAATGGTTAAACGCCAAACTCTATGTTTTATGCACATGTTAACATCACAAAAGAAAGAAACACTGAAGCCTTGGGGGGGTCTCAGTGATGAGCAGGTGCCCCAGATCGGGGGTCTGAGTCCTACACACTGTCTAGATTCAGGCAAAGGAGGGTGTCAAATTTTGAACAGTCAATTATTTGATTTTGCCTTTCATGCTGCGAGAAGAGCACCCACCCCCAGATTATGTCAGCCTTTTCAGGTTTCTTTGGGTCTCCAAACCCAGGTGGGTTTATGCAGGGCCCTCCCCATCGTGACTGGAGTCCCTACGTCCACTCAGAGAAAGTTCCATCACATGTGGGTGGGACAGTGTCTGGAAGGACAGTGTCTGGAAGGATGCCACTCCCTGGGCTCCTCTGGGATGGATAGAAGATGAGACTGAGGTTCCCAGGGGCTGGAGTGTGTAAATAAAAAGTTGTGAGCCCAGAACTGGCTGCAGTGAGCTCCCTACTTCGGAGCCTCTGTCATTTGGCTCCTTCTGGATAGCACAGCAAAGGAAGAGCTATTGACACCACGTCTGCTGGCTGGTGCTCCACTCCAGGAAATTGATCCCAAGGAAATTGTCCAAGAGGAAGAGAAAAGTGATTTGGACCAACATGTTCACAGGAGCTCAGTATGCGAGAGGCAAAGGTTGGAAGGGACCCAACGTCTACCACCGTGGGGGCAGCAGCCAGCCCTGGCTGACACCCACTTCTCCCTGCCCACTGGCAGGCGTGACTTTGGACAGGTTCCTCCAGCCCCTGGAAACCTCAGTCTCCTTCTATCCATCCCAGAGGAGCCCAGGGAGTGGCATTCATTGAGGGTCCTTCTAGGCACTGTCCTACCCACATGTGATGGAATCTTCTCTGAGTGGACGTGGTGACTCTGGTCATGATGGGGAGGGCCCTGCATAAACCCGCCTGGGGATGGAAGAGCTCAAAGGGCTGACATAAAGTGGGCAAAATTGCCAGAAATTTCAGACCTTCTTTTGCCTGAATCTAGACAAGGTGTGGGGCTCAGACCCCTGATCTGGGGCACCTGCTCCTCCTTGAGACCCCTGGGCCCCAGCATCCAAAGGGGTTCAGGGGCCCCACCTGTCTGCTGCCCCCTCCCCCACCCCAACCTCCAGAACATCCACTATAGAGCTCTTAATCCCACCTCCACCCTCTGGAATGAGACCTGCCTCTCCCCCATTTCAGGGCACTGTGCCCTGGTACAGAGGAAGCAGGAAAGAGTAAGTGAAGGCCAGCAGGCCTAGAAACCAGCTAAATGGCCACAGAGCATGAGGGCATGATCCTTGACAGGTGACACTTCAGACATTCCTTTTATTCTTGGGATGTGGGAGGAGGCAGGCAGCAGTCTCCCCCCACTGACAGACCAGAGAGTGGGGGCAGGAACTGAGAGCTGGCCCAGGGCCTGTCCTCTGTCTACGGCGCCCTCTGGAAACTCCTCCCTCAGGGCTCGAGCCCAGCCCCATCGCGTGCTGTGTCCTGTCTTCCCAGTATGGGGGGTGTCCCCCGGGCTTATGAGGAGTTGGAGCAGAGGGCAGGGGACTGGACAGGGGCTGAGGGACAGGACGGCCCGGGGCCTTCCCCAGGGCCTCCTGTTCCAACTGGGATGCCCCCAAATGGGCCTGCTGCCTCGACCCGTGTGCTCTCCAGCCAGCCTGATTCCCCTGGAAAGGAGCAGGTGAAGCAAGAGTCCTGGGGTAGATGTGGCGGAGGACAGAGGAAGCCGGGGTGCCTGCCCCAGCACGCCACGTTTTCCTTGCCCTGCCCGGAAAGGGCTGTGGGCTGTGCAGCCTGGGACTGCACTCTCCTCTGAGCCGCAGTGCCTCATCTACCCAATCCTGGCAGCCCTTTCCTCAACGGGTCACCTCAGGGACCACTGGGATGTCATCAAGCAGCCAGCAGGGGGTGGCACACAGTCAGCCCTCAGCTACCCAGAGCCTTCAATGAGGATAATTAACTTCTGTGTTCTAAAATCTTCCCTAACAACAGTGGGGTCCCCGCTTCTGTGGACACACCGGGAGGGCAGCGGCCAGCGGGCCAGTTCACAGCTTGTTTGCGGAGAGAAACGCAGGCCAGAGGGACACAGGGATGAGGCTGGGGTTTCCCTGTAGATGGGAGGGATCCTGGACCCTCTCCCAGGTGCACCTGCACAGGCTGGTGACCTCAGTGGGGCTCTGGTGGCCACCAGCATGACCTCAGTCCTGTTTTAGCAGCTGCCCAACCATTCTCTTGGCTCAGATGGAGAAACCAAGTCATGCCAAGTAGGAAGTGACAAGACCCTGGTAGCCAGACACGCCCTGCTGGCCGGAGGTCGGCTGAGGCCCTGTGGCTGTTGTCAGGGACACGGTGAGCTCCCTCCCTGCAGTATGTCCCTGGGGAATTACGGATGGAAAAACCAGGAACCTGGGGAATTACAGATGGAAAATCCAGGGATTAGGGGCCCGGTTAGTGACTAAGGATGAGCAGGGGCCTAAGAATTAGGGGCCTGAGCCCTCAGATGTGAATTATGGAGAGGTGAGTGTCATGGATTAGGAAAGGGAGACTCCTATGGGGGAAGACACTGAACTTTGGGGTGATCCCAAAGCAGCACAGACTGGGGGCCAGTGATGTGCAAGGCCTGAAGGATACACAGCGACCAGATAGACCCGCCTCCCTCAAGGCCCCCAGCCGGGCGGGGAGATGGGCCCTCCACACAAACAGACGGAAAGGATGCTTCAGAGGGTCTACTCTAGCCAGGGTGGACAGGGAGGGCTTCTTGGAAGAGGTGGCAAAGTATGGGAGGCACTGTACCCCTGGGAGAGGGAGCAGCAAGTGCAAGGGTCCTGTGGCTGAGTGGGGTTTCCCCTTTCAAGGCTGGCTGGGCGGCCTGGGGCTGGAGCAGACGGAGTGAAGGAGGTAAGAGGAGATGAGGGGAGGCGGGCAAGAGCTGGACTCTGTAGGGTCTTGGGGGCTGTGGTCAGGGGAGGTTTTAAGTGAGGGGGAAAGATGGACACATGTATCTTGAGATGCCCCTGCTGGCAGCCGGAAGGCCAGGAAGAGGGCAGAGGACGGTGTCTAGGCAGGAGATGGGGGTCACCTGTGCTGGCTGGATTTGGGGCGGGTTTGCTGATGGGGGAAAGTGAGGCAGGATCTGGCCTGTGCAATCGGGTGACTGAGGAAGGGTCCCCCCGAACCCTGGGGATTATGCCTGGGCCCTTGGGTGTTGAAGCAGGAGACTTGGGGATGTAAAGTTTTAAAGCAGGGAATTCAGGGACCAGAGATTCAAAATTCTGGCAGGAAGCCCCTGGAGTGAGGAGGCCATGGCCACCCGCCGCCCACGATCTTCCTACCTGGGGAAGGGCTTTGTCCACTGCCCCCCACTCCGAGTACCTTGTGCAGGGTCTGCAGTCAGGGAAACCCTCACCCTCGCTCCCCCCTGCCCTGGATAACGTGAGGTTTATTCCTGTGAGCTAATGTAGGGATTTGCAGGGAGCCCTCCATCCTGACCTCCTGTTGATCCACTGGGCCATCTGGCGTGGGGGACAGAGGCCTCCAATGTGGTCGGGTTGTTCAAGCCCCTTCCAACACCACAGTCCTGAGGGGGACCCCAGAGGAGGCGACAGAACCCATGCAGGTCCAAGGGTTCTGCCTTCGTTTAAACTGCCGTGAGGGCCAGGAAAGAGACCGACTCATCTCCGTCTCCCACTCCAAGCCTCCAGGGGCAGACAGGTCAGGGACACTGAACTGAAAATCCGCAGCAGCAAGAGTGACTGAAGTCAGAGCTCAGAGGCACTTACAGACTTCAGATGAAAGGCAGTAAGGAAGCCAGTTGCCCAAACTCTCTAGGAAGATGAGGACTCCACCCCCCGCAGACCAGAGCTCCCCCAGACCTGCCCTGTACCCATGCATGCCCCTCGCACGTTCAGAGACATCCTGGGCACCCGCTGTGACGGGACCTAGACAGACCCTCATGCCCATGGTGGGGGCTGAGGGGCAACTAGGCAACACCAAGTGAAAAGGCTGCTTCCGAGTGTCCGGGCAGCAGACACGATAACAGGTTGGGAACAGCAGGGCACGTGGCCTGTGGGAGGCGAAGTGTGAGCTGGGAGTTGAAAATCAGAAGTACTGGGGTGAAGGCATGCACAGGAGGGGAGACCAGCTCCTGCAAAGTGACTCGATAGGCAGGGGAGGAAAAAGGTGCGGGATTTGGGGCCCAGAGAGATGCTGGCATGGCTGGGAATGCCAGACACCTCCTTCCCCTCGTATCACCACCATCTCACATCTGGGGAAATTGAGGCAGGCAGGCCCGGAGAGCACTCAAGGCCAGGCATTGAAGCAGATGGCCCCGAAACACCCTCTGCCAACATCCCTGTGCCCTGGATGCCACCTTGAGGCTCTCACAGAACGAGGCATAGGCAGGGCTGTTCCAGTTTACCAAACAGTAATTGTCCCGTTCTTGGTGCCAGGCAGGTGCCAGGCCAGTTTGCATGGGACGGGCTCCACTGGCAAACAATGAAGTCATAGCTCAAGGAAGTGGAGACACCACCTCATCACCTCCCTTTCCCTTTTAAATCGGGTACAGTGTGTGGACACGGACCCACCAACGGGGGGATGGTAACTGTACCACTGGGTTCTGGGGACACAAGGAGACAAAAGCAGAAAAGTAGATCAAGAAAGTCTCCTCTTCATCGCTCCATGAACAGTTTTTAAAACACAGACTTAAACAGAGAGGACCCATGGCACACCTCTGGGCACCCCCAACATCTGGAACACCCCCAGAATGTCTTTTCCTCCCATGTCTTCTTGGCCTGGATGGAACATGGCCAGAGGCCAGGCTGCCAGGAAGTCAAGAGTGTGGACACAGGGGCCAGCCTGCCCAGGTGTGAATCCCTGATCTGCCCCAGATGAGCTGTGTGGCTTTGGGCAAGTGACTGTACCTCTCTGCCCCTTTTCCTCATGTGTAAACACCAGTGGCTGCAGCACTCACCTCACAGCTGACGTGAGGATTGAATAAATATTCATAACGTGTTCCCAAAGCACCTGGCCCAGGAAAGGAAGCACTGTTCTGGTCATGTGCTTGGGTCCTGTCTCTAAATCAGAAGGGTCTAGAAGGAGCACAGTTCCCGAAGCATGGGAGTTGTAGAGGTCCTACTGCACCCCAGCTTTGCTATAGTCTGTTTTTCAATTTGACTGTGGCTCCCCCAGTCCCAACTACAGGTCATTAGCCCCCTCAATGCTTGTTCACCCCATTTTACAATTTATCTCCCCAGCCCAGACCATGTAGCCTGCCCAGGGTCCCACAATAGGGCACAGGATGGGGAGCCCGACTGCTCTTGGCACCCTTCACCTAAGCCCCACACGACCTCTTCTGTAGCCAAGAGGAAGACCAGGGCCACCCACTGCCCCGGGGAATGCTGCAGGCAGATGTCCTGGAGGAAATGGGGGGAGTGGTCACTTTCTGTAGCTATCTCCCCCAGCCCTCATGTCCCCATTGTCCCTTCCCAAATAGCTGGCACTAGCTCCCCATTTCATATGACCCTTCACAACCCGGACACTGACCCAAGGGCTCCCAGCCTGGACCACCTAAAGAGGAATGTTGAGACCCCGTGCAGGTGGGGGCCATCCAGATGCACCCTATCTGGGCTGCCCCTGGGTCCCCCCCTCCACTGGCCTCTCAAAAACCAAGCCATTGGTCAAGGCTGTATTCACCTCCCAGGGAAGGTCTGGGGGGTGAAATGTTGGAACTTGTGGACTTTCTTCCAGCCTTTGTCCTGGACTTGTGTATCCCTGGGCCTCAGTTTCCCTAGCTGTCAAGTGGAGACCCCCGACGTTGGGGGCGGAGGGGCTCAGGCCTGGGGAGGGGAGACCCGCAGCGTGCTGACATCTGATAGGCTGTGAGAGGAGGCTGGGCCGCTGTCCGTGGTCCTGAAACCGCTCCTGCTCTGGGCGCATCCCACATGGCCCCCACTCACGTACACATAACCTCACATCCACTGCCCACCGGTGCACACCCACCCGGACACACACACACACACACACACACACACACACACACACTCTCTCTCCCTAACACAGCACTGACCCACCATGCAGACACACCTCTAGGGACACGCCTCCCCCCGCCCCCGTCACTCGGCCCACGCCCTCAGGACACTCGGCCCCCCTAAGTCACATGCTCGTGATCACATACACGGTCTGCAGTGATACACACAGTCCACACTCGCAGGCCACAGAGCGCACGCCCAGGAACAAGAACCGCAAACATACACCGCGGTGACCCTGCACCTGGCCTCTCTGAGCCTTTTCACGCATCAGTCAACTGGTTTAAGTCATATCTACATCTCCACACCCACCGACACGTGCACACCACCCAACCGCAGGGACTGATGCGGTTCAGAGAAGACACAGCCCGGAAACCCCAGTACGCTCAGCGTCCCCTCCTCGTGCCATACTCAGGCCGGGCCCGGACGCGCCTCCCTGCGGCATGGGGCGCAGGTGGAGATCGTGGGAGCAGGCTGTGTCCGCTTAACCCTTTCTCCGCCAGCCTCTCCTGGACGCGTCCTTCCCGGGCGCCCTTCCTTCCTCCTTCCTTCCGCCGCCTCCCCGGCGCCCACGTTCCCCTCTATTCGTCCTCTCGGTCCATCCGAGCACAGACCCTGGCCCTGCGGCCGGTGATATGAGACCACTCCGCAGGGTGGGGGATGTCAGGGTGCGTGGGAGGGGGAGCGCCAGGGTCCCGGCGGGAGTATGCGCGCGCCTCCCAGTGCGCCTCCAAGGGCGGAGCTTCGCGCCCAGGTCATTCTGGGGCGGGTCCCAGACGCGCCCGAGGTCACCGAGGGGCCCCGAGGTCACCCGCGGGGCGCGCCGCCCCACCCTCCCCGAGGCGCTCCAAGGACGGTCCCTCCGGGTGACGGTACCTGAAGTCGCTGTACGGGTGGATGATCCAGGCCCCCGCCGACTTGACGCGCTCCTGCTCGCGCTCTACGGCCTTCTGGCTGCCGAACATCCGCAGCGAGAACTTGTTGACGCCCGGCTGCAGGAGCGCGCCGAACTGGCGCTGCATGAAGCTGGCCTGGCTGCCGCGCGGCTCTCCCGCCGGGCCCGCCTCCTCGCTGCCGGCCTCGTCCGCCGGCCCCGGCCCCGCGGCCGCCCCACGGCACGAGAACGACACCTTGGGCCCCCGCGCCGGGCCCTCGAGCCCCGCGGGGCTGCACTGCGGCTCGCCGCGCCCGCACTCTCCATTAGGGCTGCCCTTGGCCGTGCTCGCGGCGCCCGGGGTGCCCGGGCGGCCGCACGAGCTGTCGCGGCTGCGGAGCCGGGCCCGCGGGCCGTCCTCGTCCGCCGCCTCCGGGGGCGCCGCCTCGGCTCGGGCCGACTGCTGGAGGGGCGCGGGCCCGGGACCCGGAGGGGGCGCGGGCGGCGGCGGCGGCGCCGGCCCAGGCGCGGGGGTCGCGCCCGGGCTCTCCCCGGGCCGCCCGCCGCCCCCGCGCGCGTCCATGGCGAGGCGGCGCCGGGCAGTGCGGAGCTGAGCCGCCGCCGCCGCCGCCGCCGGCCCGAGCCCGAGGGAGGGGGAAGGCGGGGCGGGGCGGGGCGGGGCCGCGGGGGCGGAGCCTTGTTTGCTGGGGCGGGACGGGAGAAGTCCCGCCTCTGCCCGCGCCCCCTGCGGGAGCTCCTCGCCAACAGCCCTGCGCCCGGGAAACTGAGGCCGCGAGATCCGGGACAGCCCAAGGTCACGCGGCCCGAGGCCTGAGAGACTCGTCCCAGAAAGGGAAACTGAGGCCCGCGAAGCGGAAGGACGCACCCAAGGTCACTGAGCCCAGCCGCGGGGCCGGAGCCTCTTGCGACCTTGGCGAGGGCCTCGGGTTCGCCTCTGCCCAGAGCGCCGGGGGCACGTTAACCGCTGCCAGTGGGGCTCAGAGAACTGGGGCCGCTCCGGTTCCAGCCTCTTTCCTTTCTGTAGGTTTGAAAATGTCCATAATAAAGGAATGCTTTTAAAAGCCACGGAGCCCATGCATGTTCACTTGAGGGCCCTGGGCAAAGCCCCTTGGGAACTGAATGTGTTGTGTGGGGCGGAGCAAAATGGGGTCAATGCCACCAGTCTCCAGGCCCACAATCGCCCCCTCACCCCCACCTCCTGCATATGAGGAAACTGAGGCCAGTAGGAAGAGCTACCCAAGGGTGCTGGCGACCCCCACACTTAAACAGTGCCCTAAACCACAGTGGGGCCTGGGGTTCTTCTGTAAGGCTGGTGGGCTTTAAAATGGGGAAGTGTCTGGGGTCCCAGGGGTCCCAGAGCTGGCCACCCCTTCCCACCAGATGCCCACATGGGAGCCTGATGCCCATATGGGAGCCTGACAGTGCTGCCCCATTTCTCTGCCCCAGCCAGCCCCTAGCTCTGAGAAGACACCTGAGGATCAGCTTCTGGGGTCGGAGCCAGGTTGGTGTTGGGTGAGGTGGGAGCATTAGGCCCAGGACTCTGCCCCTAGCCTGCTATTCCCACCCCTCCCCCCACACATACTCCCCCCCAACCAGAGTGGCATAGGTGTCATAAGAAGGGGGTGGAAAGACATGGTGACAGAGGGAGGAGGCAGAAGAGTGGGAGAAACACTCTGGCCTAGGAGGCGAGAGTCCTGGCCTCTTAGGACCCCTCTACCCTTCGTGGCACTTTCAGCCTGATGTCATTGGGAGCCTCCACCCACCAGGATGTCAGGGCCATAAGGGCAGGGATGTGATTTGTCCCTGCACACAGCAGGTGCTCAACAGTGATTGAAAGATCGGCTCATCTGGACAACGGGTGAGCTGAGCTGGTCCATCTCATGCCAGTCAGGCTTCCCCGAACCCAGGGGATGCTGCACAGGCACCAGATGGGTCCGGCCTCCCAGGGGCCACGTCTGCAGTGCCTGACCAGACCTGAAGCCTGATGGGTGGGTAGGTGGGGCCACTGTCTGTTCAAAGGCAGTGAGAGGCTGGGTGGGCAGAGTCGGCAGTGCCAGGCTGTAGTCCGTCCCAGGCAGATGTGTGTTCCAGCTGAAGGGGGACCTTTTATGCTCGCCCTGGGAAGATGTCAGCCTGGGCAGGCTGCCAGAGCCCTGGGGCTCGCTGCTGAGTGGGGAGGTGGACCATGGCCCAGCCTGAGGACTTACCATGTCTGGTAGCCGGTTAGGGAGACCAGCAACTACTCCCCAGGGACCTGGCTTGGACCTAGGAGGTCCCAGCCCCTCTCTGAGCCTTGGGGGCCTTGTCCTCAAGTCCTGAGGACTCCTCCCCAACCACAGGCTCTACCCTGGGCCCCCATCTCTCCCACACACTCACCACTCACCAGGTCAGAGTATTCTTTGCACTGAATCCACTCATCCACTCGTTCCAACAATACTTACTAAACACCTAACGGGCCCCCCACCCTGGTGAGGCTGACAGCTAGGCAGAGACAGATAACCCACCACCACACACATTACGTTTAGAAGAGATTTGTCCGTTAGAAGGTGGTAAGTGCTACACAACCATTCAGAGCCAGAAAAAGGGGTGAGGAAGGTACAGGCACGATGTCCAGAGGCTTCGCAGAGGTGACATCTGAGTGAAGACCTGGAGGAGAGGGACAGTGTCCTGTGGACATCTGTGGGAAGTGTCAGGCAGACAGCACAACCTATGCAAAGGCTTTGAAGCAGGATGGTGCCTGCTTTGTGTGAAAAGAGATACCGAGGACCCAGGGGGTGAGCGCAAATAGGACACCCAGAGATGGCCGTGGGACTAAACATGTGGACAGGTATAAAACGCTAAGTCAGTTCACAATGGTCTCCTGCCTCAAACTGCCACTGAAAGGAAACCAGCCCCTCTGCCATGCTGTTTGTCCCCTTCCCCACCATCATAGGGCTCTGAACCCCCAACAGGCCTCAGTTTGGGGGCCAGAGAGGGGCCCCAGAGTTTAAGCTACAAAAGCTGCTTGGAAAGTCCAGTGCAGACTTAAGAAATACTGAATTTGATTAGTGTGTGTGACAGGACTAGGACCCTACATTTACCTCTGGCTTAGGAAGGGGGGTGCTGTGTCTCATGTCTGAGCCACACACACAAACGCCATTGTGCAGGGTGACACCAAGTGGCCAGCGACCTTAGGCAGCATCCCTCCCCCAGGCCTATTTGCAACATGCTGTGTTAACCTAGGACTCCTGGGTTTCCTGTCCCTGCTGAGCTCACTCAGGAGGCAAAGGAGGAACCCCCTGATGGGGCAGGGATGGGGAGAATACCAGTCTGAGGGCGCCCCCCACCTCTGGCCCTTTCTGGTGCAGCTCTGTCCTCTGCTTCCAGGCAAGGTCCCCAAACCTCTTACTGCCAACCACTGTGGGATCTTGGGGTGTCCCCACTGTAAAGCAGAGGTGCTCTTAGGGTCACGGCACCATGTCGGGGTTTGGGGAAGGCCCCCCCAGAGAAACAGGTGGGGCATTTCCAAGCTGTCCCAGGATGGGCCCTTGTTTGTCCAACGGTCCCTTTGCCTGGGTGGGCTGAGACTGAGACCCCTAGACCCTCCAAGCACATGCCAAAGATGATCTCATGAATCCTGAGACTTAGCTGCTGTAACTTCTCCATCCCATCCCTGGGGAAACTGAGGCAGGTCTCAGCAGACTGTCACCAAGAACGCGCCCCATGGCACAGGGCTGCATCCAATGCTTGCTGGATGGATGGACATGAGTCCTTAGAGGGGATGGACAAAGTTGCCGCCCAGTGGTCACTTTTGTAATCAGGTTTATGTGCAAAAAGATTGGACGGTGACCCATGCAGGTCAAGCAGCACTCCGTCCTGGGGGTCGGGTGCTTTGGGCTGTTTGCTCGCCTGTCCACAGCACACCCCATCTGCTGCCCTGGGCTCCAGGAAGTCACCCCAACACCAGGTGCTGTCCCACACTTTGTCTGGATGAGGAACCCAGTGCAGCTGCCCAGCCAGCCCCAAGCACGCAAACTCCCATGCATGTGCCCGTTGTGACAAGAAGGCCCAGTCAAGCCTGTGAGGTGCCAGCCTCGTTGTCACCTCCTTGATCACGGGATTGGTTCTCACTGGACCCGGGGCCTGCCCAAACAACTCCCAGCCCCAGGCACACCACTGGTGCCCAATCAGTGCTGCTGCACGAACAAGTGGGTATACGTATCTTCCAGGCCACTGAAAAGTTTCAGTGGCCCAGGTGTGTACAGCTAGAGGGCACAGAGGACCAGGCCTAAACCAGGGGCTCTGCCAATGGGCTTCACAGCCCAAGGCCCTCTCAGTGGTGTGCACGTGGCACCCTCTGGTGGTGACCAGAGGGAAGGATGGCCGGGTGTTGTCCAGGCCCTCTGAAACAGCTGGTGACCGCCCCCTCGCCCTGCCTTTACCCTTTGTCCTGGGAACAAGGCTCCTGGCCCAGGTGTCAGCCCCACCCCACCACGCACCCCAACGTCACTTGGAGCCTCAGCACCACCTGGCACTCGGCCCCACCAGCCGACCGCCCCCAAGCTCTCCTGGTGAGACCCAGGCCCAGCACAGACAAGAGCCAGAAGAGGACAAGGTGGGGCAGACTTTATTGGTGAGCAGGCAAGTGGGGTGGGGGTTCCCGTGGGAGTCAGGATGCTGTGGACAGGAAGAAGCCTCAGGCCCAGCTGCCGAGGGCGATTCTGCAGTCGCCATAGGCAGACAGGAAAAAAGCCGTCACAGAAACTCCCGCTGCGATGGTCAACCAGACCACCCCTCAGTGTGGGGACTGCTGGAGCAGTGAGGGAGGATACCTGAGGGGCGGCCATGCAGGCAGGACTGTCCCATGTCACACAGACCTGCGGTGACACAACAGCAGTGGCTGTAGACGAGCAGGATGCTGGAGCCATGGCAGGAGCCTTGGAAAAATGCAGTCTGCCTTCCACTGCCCCCCAGTGTGATGGACCAGGAGGCTAAATGCCCAGGTTAGGGGTGGGGGGCCAGTACGGGGACAGGCAGGGGCCAGCAGGAGTCTCACACAGAACCTCACATCTAGCCGAGGCGCTCTTAAAAGAAAAAACAAAACCCCTAAGGAATGGAATTCCATAGAGAAAAGCCTAGCTTAATTCTTTTAAAAAGGAGAGAAGGTGTGATCTGAATCCAGTGTGGTGTGCTCTCACTAGTGTGCTTTGCTCTACGACAGCCCTGGGAATAGCACAAATGCGCCACCTGCAGGGAGGGCAGGGTAGAGACCCCAGCCCACAGCTGCCCTCACCTCCGGCATGGGAGCGCACTTAGCTGGCGTTCCTCTGGCGGACATTCTTGCCTTTGTCGTTCACGTGGTGCCCACTACTCTTCCTGGGAAAAGGAGGGGAACTTTTCAGCGCTTAAGAGGACAAAGCAGCCGCCCCTCGCCCACCAACATCAGCGATAGAGGGGATCCTCCCAGCCGAAGGCCCCAACCCCCAGCAAGGCCAGCACTCACAGGGGAGCGGAGCCGGTGTCCTCATCTATGCAGACGCGTAGCCACGTGCAAGAGAAGAACAGGCATCAGGATGGCTCCTGTCCTACTGGGCCCCACCCTCAGTGTCCACGACTGGACACATGCGGAGGCAGTCTCGCTCCTGGGACATGTACCCCCAAACAAGCCCCCACCTGCCTGGGCAGCCCCGGTTTCCCAGCTCCACCAGGCAGTCACAGCTCACTCATGCACAGCCCTGGGGCCCCAAGCAACCGACGGCAGCCACTCACAGGAGTTACCCACAAGGCTATGCGGGCAGGCAGACCCCCCCCCCCCGCCCCCAGCCGAGAACCACAAAGTGCCTTCTTCTGTCCCGCACTCCTGGATGGTGCCAAGCCCCAGGCCCCCCACAGCTGGGGCGCAGAGGTCACCGGGCCGGCTCACCATCCAGGACCTCATCCGGCTTCCGCCGCTTCTCATAGATGAAGATGATGGTGACCAGCACGAGCACCTCTGCCACGATGCCCAGGAAGGGCCAGAGGGCGGCAAGGTGGCTACGCACGCGCAGTGTGATGACGGCATGCCCGCTGCCCTCTGCACTGGTGCCGTTGCAGATGTACTGGCCAGAGTCCACCTTCAGGTCCAGGTCCCGGATGTGCAGCTCCGTCTTTGTCTCCGTGGACACCACGAATATCCTGTCCTGGGAGTTGTTGGTGAGGACCTGGGGGCAGGCAGACCTTGTAGGGCACCGAAGCTCAGGCCCCATGTCCCCCCCAGGCAGGCCGGGCCCTCACCTGGTCTCCGGCATCACTAATCTTGTACCACTCCCAGTTGCTGACCGGGGGGAAGGATTCCGACTTGCAGACCAGCACGACCTCCTCCCGCTCAGTGGCTTGCTCTGACTTCTTCACAGCATTCACCTTGGGGGGCCCTAGAGGACAGCAGAGCACAGAAGCTTGAGGCCCATGGCCTGGAGCAGCCCAGCCTCCCCCAGTGTGTGGGCTCCTGATGCCCAGCTGTGGACGAGCCCCTCCGGGGTCGTAGGCCTCACCCTCCACGTTCACGCTGGCCCTGCCCACAGTCTCCGGGAGGAACACGCAGAAGTACTGTCCCGCACGCTTGTCTATGTCCACCCTGCAAGCAGACACAGCTGTGAGCCAACCCACTGCAAGCTGCAGGGGACCCTGCGGGACCACAGCAAGGCCGAGGTGGTCATGGTCAGAAGACCCTGCAGGAAGAGGGCTGAGATGCTGGCACGGCAGCCGGGCTTGGCTGCCTCCTGCCGTGGCGCCCGCATCAAGAGCCTTTGTGCCCAGCATCCTCTAAACAGGAGGGCTGTGTTTCCAGTTGGGGCCCCAGTTAGCACAAGGCTTCAGTGTGTGGCCTTGAGTGCCAGGGACATGGGGACTCCAGGCTGGGGCTGTGTTGTAAGCCCTTCCCACCAGCTCCCCAAGGAAGGGAGGGTCTTAGAAGCCAGCTGTGACGTCCAGCAGTTACTGGACCCTCCGGGGTTCCTGGGCTTCTCACGACCCAGGAGTCTGAGCAGACTCTGGGTCTAACACCTGTCCCAAGCGAGCCCACTGACTTTGTTCCCACTGACCAGAGGTGTCCAACAGCGAGCAGGACGGGAGGGGGCCGGGGTAAAACCACTCCCAGAAACCAGGCCCCACCCTCTTCTGCTAGGACCTGCAGGAAAAAGGGCCTGGGTGCCTCCATGGGCCTCACGCACTCGTACTGCGTCGTCAGGCCTGGCTCCGTGTCCTCTTGCAGCACCTTGTCCCCCTTCATCCATTGATGGCCAACGATCGGGATGTTGCTGTCATTCAAGGTGCAGGTGAGGCGTGTTGTAGAGTTCTCATCAACTACGGAAGTAGAGATCCTGCTACCTGGATGGCCAAACGACAGGAGATCAGCAAGGGGAGCGGGGAAGGACGGAGCCCACCTGCCGCCAGCCCCGCCACCCCCCCCCCCCAACGGCTCCTCTGCAGCCACAGCGTCTTCCCGGCAGAGAAGCCCAGCCCTGGTAAGAAGCCTGGAACTGCACTGGCTCATTCACTCAGGACACTTCCCACAGAGTTTTCGTGGGGAGGCCGTTAACTGGCCTCAGGCGGCAGAACAGAGGCCAACGCCCACCCGGGCTTCGGCAGCCCAGGCCCAGCACTGACCCGAGTTCCTTTTTTTTAAATTAGTTTCAGGCGTACAAAACAATGCACTAGTTAGACATTTCACCCCTCACAAAGTGATAACCCACCTCCCCCGACCGAAATTCCTTTCTAAAAAGTGAATCTATCACTGCTCAGGCCACCACTCCTCCACGGGATGGTCTTGCACCTTCTCTCTGTCCTTCACCAAAACAAGGCCACCCGTGGTGGCCACAGGTGTGCTCGGCTACCAGGCAGGGCAGCACAGGTGATGGCAGGGCCAGGGGCTTCCAGCTGCCTCCATCCTGGAAGGAACCTTCTTCCCAGAAGGTCAAGAGCTCCCACAGCCCACCTGCACTTGCCACAAATCCACTATACAGAAGACAATCTGATGTCCTACCTAGGACACTGAGGGTGGACTCTCAGCGGCCAAAGTCCCCTGCACTCATTTCCAATTAGGCCAATGTCCCGTTACTGTAGGACGTTCTCTTGAGAAGCCAAAATGTAAAAATTAGCTAGAACCAGAAGGTGACAAGCACGTGAGACTGGGCGACAGCAGGGAGGGCTCCTCTCCAGGGGTCAGGGAGCGGAGACAGACCCCAGCCTCCATATTCGGGAGGGAGCTGGGCAGGTGCTCAATGGGCTGGAAGTCAAGGGTGAGGGGAGGGAGCCCAGCTGTGTCCACACTGCAGCCCTGTCCCAGGGCTGGGGCAGGAGTTGTGGGGACACACCCAGGCATCACGGGGCTGCCCCCACTGGCCCCACCTGCCTCCTTTGGGAAGGTTCCCAGCACAGCAGCTAAGCTTTACTCAGAAGTGTCTGTTTCCCTGGGGCTCCCAAGTTGCCCCTTCTATAGGCTGCGCCTACTGGATTGGCCATGAAGAGGTCCAGCCAGGGCTGCTTGCAATAAGCTTCCCTTCCTTTTAGTATGTGGCACAAAGTTAAGTAAAAAAAGCAGACTACGAGACTATATGCGAACAACTTCCTCTGAGAAAAGCAATCACAAGAAGGCCAGCAGGGTGGTGGCCATCAGGACCCCTGCCTCCTTGAGGTCATAGTGATTTCTGACAACATAACTGAAACTGCAGAACAACACACGTGAAACTGGGCAGAATGATCAGAGGTCGTTAGCCCTGTCTGGACAGTCATCTTAGGGGCCTGGCCTCAGCACCAGTGTAAACCGATTCCGCGGGGAGCACCCCAACCCAAAAGTAAAGAACAGGAAAGGCCTGTGTCCACTGGCTGCCACACTGGGGTCCCCCTGAGAGCAGACTCCGCTTCGCCTCCCTCGTCCACACACAGACAGGGAAGTCTCTAAGACAACTACGCTCCACGCCCCAAAAAAGAAAACTAACCCTCAAAACCCGAAAGAGCAGCAGGAACCCTTTATCCAAGGGACACCACAGCTGGGCTATTTTCTGGAATGATCCATGGGCACAATACACTGTCTCCTCCTCAGGCAGAGATCAGCGTGGCCCCAGCCCCTCACCAGGTCCCAGGGCAACAGCCAGGGCCCGGAACGTGGTCCTCTGTGGCTAACAGTGCCCCCACCATGCCACTGCAGACTGACGCCCGCAGTCCCAGCTGCCCAGCTGCGTGTCTAATCTGGGGGGATGGTGGCCAGCCCGTGGACAGGACACGTGCACAGCCAGGAGGGGGCCCCTTCCTGGGCAGGCCAGTTCTCACTGCCCCACTGCCAGCCACCTGCTGGCTCTTACTTTAAAAGAGGACATGACGTGTCAGAACTCCAGGCAAGCAGGGGATGAAGCAGAATGCTAGACCAAGGCCAGACAGGAAAGGCAAGGAGGCGCTGGGGCTGGGGCGCACCCTGCTCCAGAGCATGCCCACGCGCACACCACAGCATGTGTGCGTGTGGGCAGAAGGGGCACACAGACGTGTACCCACAGAGCGCACATGGACACACACACACTCATGGCCCTGGCTATGACCCTGGGGCCTCAGACTGTCTGCTTTGGGGTGAGGTGGCCCCGAGACCCTGGGACAGGTGGACCTTCATGTCCCCTCACCTGGGATGACCCAAAAGCAATTCCCAGGACTCAGGACAGGAACAGTTACAACCAGACGAAGGTGTGAAGCTGGAAGCTGGAAACTTCTGTGGCAGTGCCATTATCACAAAAGAATCACCTCCCGGTAATCCACACTTCTCAGGAGTCAAAACTTCCCAAGATTGCAAAACACCAGCTATGTGCAGAGCTGGAAGCAATGAGTCAGGGCTGGAAGCGAGGCCCAGGCAGGCCTCCTGCTAGACAGGCCTGCTCTCTACCCTAGAGCCTCAGCCCCTGCAGTGCTCTAATCTCCTCACCCAGGGCCGCTAGAAAGCTGGGTCAGATCTTGTCCCAGCTGCATCTGCCTCGGGTGTGGCAACAGAGGTGGCCTGACAGCCAGCCTAAAGCCCCTCGGGCCCACACCTCTGCCCTGGCCTGAAGGCCACACACTGCAGGGGACCAAGCCAGGCCACACTTGGGCCACATGACAGTGGTCACCCGAAGGAGCCCGTGAGCTAACCACCATGTGGCCACCTCTCTTATGTACCCTCAACAGGGCCCCGTCACTCCCAAGGGTGCGTGTAAGTGTGTGTGTGGAGGGGTATCTTAGGCATTAGTGGTTGTGACCCTACTCGGGGTCACGCACAGAGACATCTGTGGTAGAAGTGATGCTAACATCTGTGATAGTAAAACAATACTGGGACAGGACCATTAGGAAAAAGGTCTCAAGGGGCTTTCTGGGAGGACGTCCATGCTTGAGAAAGTTTGAAAAGCACATCTTCTGGCAACCCCTGGCCAAACCCAGGGCCTAGGAGATGGTGGGGAGCAACCCCAATCCACAGGGAGTGGAAAGTGAAAATTGCATTCCAGCCCTGTGACTGTAACCCACGCTCTCAAGTAAAGTCACCTTCATCTAAAAACAGCCACCCCTGCTCAGTGCCCACTAGGCAGCCAGGCTGGGGAGCAGGGCCAGGCAGGCCTCGTGGTGAACTGCCCAGGAGCTATCAGGATGAGGCTGCAGGTCCCCACCCTCCTCCCACCCACAGCAGCACTGCAGGCCCCAGATAGGAGCCAAGAGCATTTCTGGGGACCAGCCGTGGGCTCCCCACCTCACCACCCTCCTCTCCATCCCACCAGGAGGCAGTTCAGAGAGGCCAAGTCATCAGCCCTTGGAACCCAGATGGCAAGCCCATGCCCTCCCAACGTGCTGGCCGGAATGACAGGACCCCGGGCAATCCTAGGGATAGCCAGGGTCTCCCAGCAGAGCACCCAGAGCATTCCTGGGGTGCTGAGCTGGCCTGAATATGCAAACACTGTCACTAAGTCACTCCTCCCAGGGAGAAAAGGAACATGTGGTGACATCCTCTGAAAGACTTTCAGATATTTTCAAGAGTTCCTGGGAAAGGGGGAGCTGTCAAAAGTAAAAAAGGAAAACAAAACAGACAGGAGTCCCAGGGGGTCAGAGGGCATAGTGAACCCCATGCAGGGAGCATGCAAGAAAAGCCCCCAACCTGCACCCACACAGAGCCTCCTGGCTTCCTGGCTGGGGCTCTGAGGCGAGGAGCACACTGGGGGGCTGTGCGCCACAGCAGAGGAAACCACGGTCCCTTAACCCCCTTGGCTGTCTCCAGCCACCGAGGCCCCAGCTGCTTATCTTCCGAATTCACTTCGACTACGGGTCCTACGTAAGTCTTTCCAGAGAGCGCTGGTGGGCAGACAGGTAGCCCAGAGGCATTCGATAAATGGCCGTTTTGATTATAAGAAGAGGAAGAGGCGAACTGAGATCTTAAAGTAGGTCAGGAGTAAGCCGGTGAAACTTCTACAAGAGGCAGCCCCTCCAGGGCTCAGTGCCACAAAACTTTCACGTCTGCACTTTGCTCCCTACATGCCGGTCACTAAATTGGTAACCCAGAACCAGAAAGAAAGTCTCCACAGGGGAAGAAAACGTCTGTCAGGCTTTCTCCTGGAAAACTGCACCTTAACCCATTTTCCCCCCGAGCCTTCTCCAAACCACATCTGCCCACCCCTAAAACCCTGCCCACTCCTCCTAACAGCTCTGAAAACTGAATGCTGTTTGAGAGTCTGTATACACAACCTTTTCCACTTCCTGCTCTGAACTGGGTGGCCAGGGCGACCTCACGGTGACCTTGGAACATCCCCCTCCCATCCGGAGCCTCAGTTTCCACCCCTGTAAAAGGAGGCTGGTGGATTAAACCAGTTTTATCTGTGCCCAGAAATCAGACAAAACCTAAGGCAATAGAGCATGTCGGCCTCCCTACAAGGGTTTAAAAGTTTGGGTGAACACCAGGAGCAGATGCACACCCAGGAGAGTCGGGACCTAAATCCCAGCAAGAATGACAATCCCTGCCAGTTCGACGGCCGCCAGCTTCAGGGACGCTCAAGTGCATTTGCTTCCAGCGTCCACTTGAGGACAACAGCCCGCTTTCCAGATAAGAGCTAAGCGCCCCAGGGAGTCCGGAGGGCCCTTCTCGCCCCTTGCCCCGCACACCCAGGCCGGGGAACCTCACCCTCAAGTTGCTTCCTCAGGTCCCTGGGCCCCCGATCCCAAGACCCAGCCGCTTCGTCCCTTCCCCAGCGGGGGAAGGGTGGGGGGCCGCTTCCAGATCCCCTCCCCAGGTGCCCTCACCAGGGGTCACAACAGCTCCCAGACCCCGCCCTCCCCCAGGCCGCCAAAAATCTGGGACTTCAGTATCGTCCTGGTCGGATCCCCGAGACCCCAAGCCGGGGCTTCCCAACATACCACCTCGGCGGGGAGTCCTCGGAGCGCCCCAAACCCCGGGCACTGTCTCCGCCGGAGCTCACGGGTTCCCCTAGGAGGACGGGGCTTCACCTCCACCCCCGCCCGGCTGGACCCCCGAGGGCGAACCCACGGCCCCCGCCCGACCAGTTCTCACCCGCCCCGGTGCCTCTGTCAGCGCTCAGCAGCGCGAGCCCCAATACTACAAGCAGCGTTGTCGCCATGTCGCCGCCTTGCCCGACGCCAACCACCGCCCCCGGCGCTGTAATAATCCAAGGGGCTGGCTGGGCGCGCGCACGCAGGGCGGTGTCGCAAGGGCGGGGCGCGCTGGCCGCCGCCTGCGCACGCGTGTAGACGCACGTACGCACGCGCTGGCCCTGGCAGGCTTGCTCTACGGAAGCCTGGAAGGCGGCGCATGTGACTCCGGCGCGCCACGCCCTGCGGCCTAGGGGCGTGGCTACGTTGCTAAGAAATGCGAGCGAGGCTTTCATTCTTTTAGAAAGTGTTGAGAACTGAACTGTGCACTCAAAAGTGGCAAAAATGCTCAATTTTTATTATGTGTATTTTACCACAACAAAAAAACATTAAGGGATCCTTGTGAACAGGTGGGATATGTTCCCTGGGGGGACAGGGGCTGCCAGGTTTAGCAAATAAAAAGACCTGGACCACGGTTAAATTTGAATTTTACACAGGGAACGAGTGATTTACTAGCGTAACTATCCCGTGCAACGTGTAGACATAGAGATGCAAGAAAAATACTCGTTATTTATCTGATTGTTGCTATTTATCTGAAATTCAAGCATAACTGGCAGTCCTGTGTTTTGTCTGGAAAACCTACCCTGAGGTCCCCATGTTTTACCGTTTTTCCCCGAAAATAAGACCTACCTGGAAAATAAGCCCTAGCATGATTTTTTCAGGATGCTCATATTATAAGCCCTACCCCAAAAATAAGCCCCAGTTAAGATTGTCAGCCAGACGGACACATTTAGTATGTCTGTTGCAACACACGACTGACGTATTGAATTATAAAATAATATTTATATATAATTAAATATAAATAATATTATTGGCATTAATACTTAAATAAATGATAATATAAATTATAATTAAGTATTTGTAAATACCCAAGCGGGCGCCTTCGGATAAGAGGTAAACGCCTATGTAAACACATGAACTCGAAACTTATTGCCGAATGACCAATCAGAGTATAAACACAACTCACGAATAACGTGTGCACTTGATAACGAGCAGACGTGGTTGTGTCTAATATGAATCTTCATAATTCAATACGTTGCGTATTGTAATGGACGTACTTAATGCACTCTTGTGAAATAAAGAAACCTTTTCTGAATTTTGGTGCCTGCAATTTTTCACCGCTTTTGTGTGGACCATCATTCTTAACTATCATCATTTTTGTTGTCACTCCTGTCTCGTAGTCTTCAATTAACTCTTGATTTAATGGTACGTTTAAAGGGAATAATATTTTGACCCCCAGACAAGATGAGAAAGAGCTATTCTGTCGAGTATAAGAAAGGACTCGTGGATTACTCCTGGGGCAAGAATCTTCCGGCTTTCTGCAAAGAGAAGAAGTTGGATCTCCGAATGGTCCGAAAATGGCGAGCAGAGTACAATAACCTCAGTCAACAGGTGGACGAGGGAAATGCTAAGAAGCGCAAGTGTGGATCAAGTCAGCAACCATTATTTCCTGAGCTGGAAGAGATCATCTGTGAATGGATTGCTGACAGGAGAGCAAAGGCTTTGGTTGTGCACAGGGCTGATATTCCAGCATTTGCCCTTGCAATGGCACCACAGTTAGAAATATCCCCAGAAGAATTCAAAGCATCACAACACTGGCTGGATGGCTTCCTTCAGCGATATGAACTGTCTCTAAGATCGACAGCAGTGTTCAAGCTGGAAGATACTGAAGTTATTAAATGTGCACTTGCATTCAAGTCCTTTATTGATGGCATCGACTTTTCTAAATACCAGCTCTCCAAATGTGATGGCTATGAATGAAACTGCAGTATTTATGGGCCAAGGATCTCAAGTGACAATTGATCAGAGGGGTGCCTCGTCAATCTACATTCCCTCCACTGGTTACAAAAGTGCACGTGTTATCTGTATTTTGGCAATTCATCTGGGTGGAAAGAAAGCCCCACCTCTAATCATCACTAAGGGCGAGAAAAAGTTGAACGTGTTTATGTTCTTAAAATAAAGAACGCCTGGTGCACACAAGCAATTATAAGGAAGTGGGTCGATTTAATGCTGCAATTTGTTTTGCCATTTGTGAGGTGGCCAAAGAGGTCTGCTAGTCTGGGATTCAGCCAGCACTCACCGCGCTAAAGACATGAAGAACTTCCTTGCAGAGAGAAGAATAGATCAAATAATGATTCCCGCAGGAATGACTGCCTATCTGCAGACTCTTGATATTGCAATAAGCAAGCAATTCAAGGACGATTTGTGCATGGAAATCAATGACTACATTGAAAATAGAATGGAGAGAAATCAGCGTGGAAACTTTGTGAAGCCTAGCCTGCAAGAAGCCGTGACTTGGGTGAAGAATTCATGGGATAAAATCACTGACAGCTGTGTTCCCAATGCACGATGAGCAGGCTACATGGACAAGAAGTGCTCATTTAAGGAGAGTTCTGTTGCTGGACATGAGAGATTGGGGCCAATGGTTCTACAGGAAATGGAGTCGCAAGAAATTCAAGCTGGAATTTGGAGTTTGGAGAGTTATGACGATGTTCCAGAAGAAGATGACATGACTGTATTCGAATAAATGCAGATTTTTGTACATGAATAAATGAATAAATATAGATTGTTGTACATGAATAAATGTAGATTGTTGTACATGAAAAAGTAAAACATCCCCTGAAAATAAGCCCTAATGTGTCTTTTGGAGCAAAAATTAATATAAGACCCGGTCTTATTTTTGGGTAAATACAGTATAACAAATGCTTTTTAAAATGATAAACTAATTTAAAACAAAAATAGAATAATGTAATCTTCGTGATTTTGGATTAGGCAATGATTTCTTATATATGACACCAAAAGCACACACAATGAAAGAAAAAAATAAATGAGACTTCCTCAAAATTAAAACCTTTTGTGCTTTAAAAAACAACAAGAGGCCGGCCCGGTGGCTCAGGCAGTTGGAGCTCTGTGCTCCTAACTCCGAAGGCTGCCGGTTCGATTCCTATAGGGGCCAGTGGGCTCTCAGCCACAAGGTTGCCAGTCAACTCCTGGAGTCCCGCAGGGGATGGTGGGCTCCTCCCCCTGCAACTAAGATTGAACAGACACCTTGAGCTGAGCTGCCGCTGAGCTCCCGGATGGCTCAGTTGGTTGGAGCGCAAGCTCTCAACCACAAGGTTGCCAGTTCGATTCCTTGAGTCCCGCAAGGGATGGTGGGCTGTGCCTCCTGCAACTAGCACCGGCAACTGGACGTGGAGCTGAGCTGCGCCCTCCACAAATAAGACTGAAAGGACAACAACTTGACTTGGAAAAAAGTCCTGGAAGTACACACTGTTCCCCAATAAAGTCCTGTTCCCCTTCCCCAATAAAAATCATTAAAAAAACCAAGAAAGTGGAAAGATAACCCACAGAATGGGAGAAAATATTGGTTAATCATGTATCTGATGAGGAACTTATATCTAGGATATATAAAGACACTTACAACAGTATTTAAAAAAAAGATAATAACCCAATCTGAATGCACTTTTCTCCAAAGAAGATATGCAAGTGGACAATAAGCACATGAAAAGGTGCTCAATGTCACCAGCTATCAGGGAAATGCAAATCAAAACCACAGTGAGACACCACTTCACAGTCACTAGGATGGCTGTAATAAAAGGCAGACAATAACAAGTGTTGGAGAAGGTGAAGAAACTAGAACCCTTGTGCACTGCTGGTGGGAATGTGAAATGGTGCAGTCAATATGGAAAACACACCAGCAGTAACACACAGAGTTATCATCTGGCCCAGCAATTCCACTCCTAGGTATATGCCCACGAGAACTGAAGACTCACAGCCACACAGAAACTTGTGTCAACCGAAGGTCGTCCTCAGCAACAATTCAGTACCACCAGGAATCCCTAATTTGGGGTACAGTGAAGGGGAACGTGATTCAGGCATCATAGCCCCAGCCAAGGAAACACAACATTAAATGGAAACTGAGGATGTGCTCTACAAAGATGGCAGGGAGGCAGACTTATAGAGAAGTTCCCACGCTGGTCCCTGATTGGTCCACTTCTATGCAAATTGGACTCCAAATTTTCACAGTTTGATTGGTCTGAATAGGACTGCCCTGATTGGTCAAAATGGAGCCACTCTGATTGGTGGGGAAAGATGCAAAGAGGATATTGCTGCACAGATCCGATTGGACGAGGCAGGTCTTTGGCCCATTGGTTGAATTTCTATCCTAGGAGCTCTGTTCCAAGGATTGACTCAGCCAGCAAGGATCACAGAGCAGGAACCTGGCAGCCCAGTCTGTGTGGATTTTCTCTAACATGAAGCTTGGGTGAGAGGCCCCTCTAAACAATTGTTGCTCCATTCTGGTTATGAATTACAGACAGGCAAGGCCACTGTTGACATAAGAAATGTCTAAGCCTGTAGAGAATTTGTCTTGCGGGAGACCCTGCTCACTGCGCCATTTGTCGTGCAGGGCGGCCTGTGGGGTCTCTGGTCCCGCTCCCCACATAAGAACGCAGGATATGGTGAGGCCAAAAAGGAACACCCACGGAGCCATAGGTAGGGGAGTCATACGACTATATTCTCTCTGGTAGCTGGGGGAGACACACGCAGTAGTAGCCACACTATCTGCAGTCCGCCATTCACTTCTCTGCCTGCCAACCAACCAACCAATCAACGCAGCCCCGCAGTTATATCAGTAGCCAATTGGCTAACCAGTTACAGCTGATGGCCAACCAATTACAGCTGATGATCATTCACCACCCAGGCCAGCACCTCCCCAAGAGGCCGAGAGCCTGGAAACTGCTCTCTGGGACTCTGTCCCCACACTCCACCCCTCCAGTGTCTTGCCTCACAATCTACGTGGCAAGCATAGAAAAAAGCATTGGCCAAGTCCACTACATAGTGATATGTTGCCAGGCAGACAGACAACCCATCAAATCATGAATTGAAGGCAGTGACGCATGCAAAGGTGGCGTCACCTTATTTAGCTCCCTGCAGTCCACAGTCATTCGCCAGGTCCCATCTGGCTTCTTGACAGGCCATACTGAGGAGTTAAAGGGACTGTGCGTTGCCCTCACAATATGTGCCTTCTCCAATTCCAATATTGTACAACCAATCTCCTCATGCCCTCCTGGCAGGCGGTATTGTCGTACTGTAACCACGCGCCAGGGCTGTGGCAACACTTGGGGAGGGTGGTGAGCATGCCCGCGTGTCACCGCTTTCACCACCCGGATCCGGAGACGGAACTCTCCTACCGACGTCTGTAAGCTGAGGCCATGTAGCACGTCCACCCCTAGAATATACTCCGAAACAGGGGAGACATAAACCTAGCAGGTACGAGGGGGAAGCCTTCCTATACCCAGTGGTAAGGAAACGGCTTTCACAGTCACAGTCTTTCCCCCGTAGCCATCAATGCAGATTGCTGGTCAGGGAACAGTTCTGGGTTCCCATAGACAAGACTGCAGTCTGTGCCAGTGTCCACTAGGGCTAAAACCCTCAGCACATTAGAAGGGGACCAATGTATGGAGAGTTCCACGTGGGGCCTCCGATCCCTGCTCGTCCCCTCTGACCGGGTACATTGACCCCACCCCTAATCAAGCTGAAAGGAGTCGGCCTCAAGCGGCTGCATGAAGTCCTGGAGGGACACGGGTCGCGCTTTCCCAGACTTCTCCTTTAGGCTTCTCCGGAATTGCTGTTCCGGATGCAACTGTTTCCAAAGTTCCAGCAGGAGTGCATTGGGTTGTCGGTCTATTTTTTCCTGATCAACCCCTGCTGCCACGAGATCACACCACGTCTGTGCACGTGTTACTCTCTGAGGCCCGCGACCTCGCCCCTTTACTTTTGATTTGGGCTTCCAGGTCTCAACTGTTCGGACCCCCTGTCTTAACTTCCTTCACCTCCGGCTTTCAACAACCCCTAGGGTGGCCATGGCAGTTGTAACTTCATGGATCCTCCACCTCACATAGGGTGTGAGAATGGCAACCAAGGATCCAAAAGCACTCGCAGGTGCAGTATCCAAAACCAGATCTCTCATGCTGGCTGTAAAAAGCTCATCATCTGGCCCCCGCGTATTAGGGTTGAAAATAGCATGTCTCATACCCATTTCACGGATGATTTGAGTAAGTTCCGTATATGACTGCAATTGACTCACAGCATCTGGCAGCTCGCCAGCCTGTCCCCATACTGTGTGTACCGCAGCAGTGAGCCACTTCATTAGAGTGTGGTTGCGCTGGTCTTGGGCCAACCTATGGCAGTTCTGTAACCTTTGTCGCAGGGACGGATGCACTGTCACGAAGGCTAGCTTTTCCATCTCGCCTGGGGAGCAGAGAATGTTGTCTGCTCCCTCATTCCATAAACGTAGTAGCCAAGCTGAGACTGGCTCTCCAGGGCGCTGTCTGTACCGCCTCCCCAGCTTCTGCAACTCAGTGGGAGTGTAAGGGGTATAGGTTGTGAACTCAGTCACAGCTGGGTTGCCTGCAGCAACGCCCCAGGGACCCAAAGGTTGCTCACATTTTACCCTTTGCTTCAAGATTGGACGGGCTTGGGGGTTGGGAGCTACATTGTCTCCACTCGCTTGCCCTCCGCCTCTGCCTCAGAGTCTCCACTGTGGGGCCCCTCTTCTAGGCGGACCCGAGCTTCCAGCGCTTCCAACCGGGACACCTGGTCCGGCACCTGGGCCATTTCATTAGGCGCATTTTCCGTGTTGAGACTCAAGGCCGTGAGAAACATCCAGCCCACGCGGCCGGCTGTAGCCTTCTCCTCCTCCGACAACTGTTCAGCCAGAGCCTGCAGGGCCCTTTCTACGCTGGCCGGAGAGCCGTCCATGTCCTCCCACCCCCCATTGGGGGTCCAACTCCTGAGAACAGTGGCCACCGGACACCACACACTGTGTGGGAGCCACACGTCCTCCTGCCCAGAGTCAGACTCCATTCCTACCTGGCCGGAATCCTGCTCGCTGCGCCAGGCATCCGATTGGGTGAAGGCCTGAGTGTAAGATGTCCGCAACCCTCAGAGCCTACAGCAGCAGCACATCACTAAAAGGAAGGTGACGCCTTCTATGGCCAGGAGGGAGGTGTGCCATCTGGAGGCTCGAGTCTCCCAGACAGACCGCGCCTCCCATTCCCGGCACAACTCCTCTCGGGCCTTCTGAAACTGCACTTTTACACGCACACACTGCTCCACCATGCTTCGGTAGGTTTTGGCCGGCACATACTCTGCTCGCTGCGCCATTTGTTATGCGAGGCGGCCTGCGGGGTCTCTGGTCCCGCTCCCCACATAAGAACGCAGGATATGGCTAGGCCAAAAAGGAACACCCACGGAGCCATAGGTGGGGGAGTCATACGACTATATTCTCTCTGGTAGCCGGGGGAGACACACGCAGTAGTAGCCCACTATCTGCAGTCCGCCATTCACTTCTCTGCCTGCCAACCAACCAACCAATCAACGCAGCCCCGCAGTTACATCAGTAGCCAATTGGCTAACCAGTTACACCTGATGGCCAACCAATTACAGCTGATGATCATTCACCACCCAGGCCAGCACCTCCCCAAGAGGCCGAGAGCCTGGAAACTGCTCTCTGGGACTCTGTCCCCACAGAATTTTAATGAATTTGTTTGAGCCAACTGACGACAAATTGTTGGGAAGCAAAATCTGAACAGATTGAGAAAACGTTCTGGAGAATGGTAGTTTCGCAACTTATTTTATACAGTAGAATCAATAGGGGAGACATAAGGAAGGTTATATGAAATCCATGGGTGGTAGATTAAAGCAGTGGGGTAAGCAAAGCAGGGAAATCTCTGGGAATGGATAAAAAGCAAAATGGAGAGACACTTCTTTTACATGGGTGGGTACATGAAAGTTGATAGTTAACATTTACAGCACACAGAGATGGTATTCGGGAACAAGACAACAATGAGGGGTTCTGTGGTCTCCTGCTCTGGTGGGCGATTGTGCCCTGAGGGGTCTGGGAAAAAAGGGATTACTCTGACATTTCAAAGGTATGTTATCTTAAATGCAAAAAGACAGTAGACAGGCTCATTTAAGGTAAAGACTGACCTTTGTCAAGGAACCTACAGTCCAAGGATGTGACTAGCAGCCATGACCCTACTGGCCATGACACGCTCATAGTTAGGAATTCTTATGTTCAGACCATTCTATGTGGTCACTTTCAGTCTCTTGAATTTGTGGGACCCGCCATGCAGGCCTCCCCTGAGCTTGTCAGTTTCAGTATGTGGTCCCTTTTTCATCTACACCACACAGCATGTAATTCCATTTAGTGAAATGTCCAGAACAGGCACATCCACAAACAGAGTGGGTTGGTGGTTGCTCGGGGCTGGCAGGGCATGGGGGCGACGGCTAACAGAGTGTGGGTTGCTTTTCAGGGTGACGAAAACGTTCTAAAATTGATTGTGGTGATGGGTGTACCACTCTGTGAATACACTCAAACCCACTAAACTCTGCACTTTAAATGGGTGAATTGTATGGTATGCAAGTTATCTCAATGAAAAAATAGGGTGCTGTGAGTAAGGGGGGTGGATTTACATAAGAGGTCAGGCTGCTTCCTGCAGGCGATGACATATGAGTGTGACACAAAAATGAGGAGGAGGCAGCAGCTGTGGGAAGGGGTGAGTGGTGAGTCTGAGAACAGTCTGTCAGGTGGGGGAGGCAGTGTCCCAGGAGGAGGCTGGGCAGAGCTGGCAGAGTCCCAGCTGTGGTGGATGGTCAAGGAAAATGCTGGAAGGATGAGGCAGAGAGGCCAGACTTGCTGCTAAAGAGCCTGTGGGGTGAGGCTCCCGCTCCTGGATGTCTCAGAACTGCCCATAGCACTGGGGCCATCAGGCTCGTCAAGGCTACGTGCAGAATGACTGAGGAAGACAGCCAGCTGGCTTCAATGCCCCTGCAGCCTGGGAGGGCTGAGAACAGAGCTCGTGGGAAATAGCCTTTGCCCTTGTTTGCAAAATAAAGCTGCACCCTCTGAGGACCCAGTTTTCTCATCCCCTCCCAGTCCCCAGATCCCTGCTCTGCTCAGTCCTGGCCCCACCCAGGACAGGAGGGTCAAGGCTCCCTCTGCGGCCAGGACCACTCTGTTAAGGGTGGCCAGACTTAGAAAATCAAAATACAGGACACCCAGTTAAATTTGAGTTTCAGATTTTTTTTTTTTTTAGATATATTTTTTTTTTTATTGGGGAAGGGGTACAGGACTTTATTGGGGAACAGCGTGTACTTCCAGGACTTTTTTCCAAGTCAAGTTGTTGTCCTTTCAATCTTAGTTGTGGAGGGTGCCGTTCAGCTTCAAGTTGTTGTCCTTTCAGTCTTAGTTGTGGAGGGCGCAGCTCCGCTCCAGGTCCAGCCGCCGCTGTCAGTTGCAGGGGGCACAGTCCACCATCCCTTGCGGGAGTCAAACCGGCAACCTTGTCCTTGAGAGGACGCGCTCCAACTAACTGAGCCATGTGGGAGCTCAGCGGCAGCTCAGCTCACAGTGCCGTGTTCAATCTTAGTTGCAGGGGGCGCTGCCCACCATCCCTTGCGGGACTCGAGGAATTGAACCAGTAACCTTGTGGTTGAGAGCCCACTGGCCCATGTGGGAATCGAACCGGCAGCCTTTGGTGTTAGGAGCACGGAGCTCTAACCACCTGAGCCACTGGGCCGGCCCGAGTTTCAGATTTTTTAAATCAGTAATTTTTTAGTATAAGTATATCCCATGCAGTATCTAGAATGTACTGACATTAAAAACATGATCTGAAACTCAAATTCAACTGGGGGTCTGGTATTCCATTGGCATCTGACCCAGTGGAAAGCAGTGTGGCCCTATCCCCCTTTGCAATTCTCCTCGTTGCACTGGTCACTCTCTGCCCTCATGTCTGTCCCGTGCCCACGTGTGAGATCTCATGCTGTGCGCCCATCTACACATAGCAGTGACCCTGTCCAGATGGGAGAGGTCATCCCTCACCTGCCCCCTCTGAGGGATGGACCTGGATTCCTGCCTGGACAGAAGGGCAAGGCAAGCAGTTATCTTCTCCGGCCTGTGTCTCCAGCTTGCCGGGGCAGCAGACGGGCCTCCCCCGGACACCAAAAGAAGGCCGGGAGCCCTTCCTTCCTTGTTCCAGCAACTCTGGCTTGCAGTGAAAGCCCAAGCCCTCCCAGCAGCCTCAAGCCTGGCCCTCTGACCCGTTAGCACCCTCCACCTCCCCCATGCCTTTTGCTGCAGCCTCACAGGCAATGGGCACTGGGCACCATTTCCTGCCTCCAAGGCTTGGCCCCTGGGCTGTGCCTGACGCCAGCCTGCCCCTCCCAGGTGACTGCCTGGCTCATCCCCTCACACTCAGGGTACTAGCCACTGTGCCTTCACAGGGTGTGGGCTTTGGTTTGTTTGCTTTCCACCTTTTCTTATGAAACCTTTTGAACTCAGACATAGGGAGAGAAGAGGGTATAGGGTTTTCACTCTCCTCACACCTCCCATGCCTCCGTCCACACTGAGATGTTCCAGCTCAACCACCTCTGTGCATTTTTCTGAAAGGTGGTGACTAGGGAGGAGGGTGCATTTTATTCTCAGGGTGCTTGGGAGCCCTGGGAGGGATTTGAGGAAGGGAGGGTCATCATGAGCTGTGTGTTGTAGAGAGGTTCGCGGCCAATGATGGGGAAGGGGCCTGAGCGGGTTAGGAGTGGACTTGGGCAGGGAACAGGATGACACAGTGGGTTGGATGGTGTCCCCACCGCAGGACCATATTTGTGAACAGGACCATATTTGGAGAAATGGTCTTTGCAGATGTAATGAAGTTCAGGGTCTTGAGATGAGGTTATCCTGTATCCTAACCATTGGTTTAGGGCGGCCCTGAACCAATGACAGTGAACGTCCTTATAAGAGGCAGAAGCTGAGACAGACAGAGGAGAAGCCTCATGGAGACAGAGGCAGAGATGGGAGGGATGCAGCCACCAGCCCAGGAGCCCCCAGAAGCTGGGAGAGGCAGGAAGAACCCTCCCCTGGGGCCTCGCAAGGGAGGGAGGCCCTGTGACACCATGATCTCGGACATGTGGCCCCAGGAAGGTGGAAGAGTAAGTTTCCATTGCTCTGAGCCTCCTGGTTTGTGGTGCTTTGTTCCAGCCGCACAGGGAAAGTCATTCAGTGGCATTGCCTCACTCCTCTCGATACCTTCAGAGATCTGAGCACGGCCCACTTGGTTGTGCCCTTCTGACACCTGAGTCCCCAGGAGGGACAGGGGCTTCCTTGGCACCTTCCTGCCTGCCAGCCTGAGGGGAGACCCAGAACATCTGATTTGAGCTGGTGGCTTGCTCTGTCCCTTTAAGCCCCCTCCCAGGCCCACCTGGGGGAGGAGTGGGGACCCAGTTGGGCCAGGAAGGAACAGCTGAGAAGGCAAGATAAGCCTTCCCCCTTAGAGTGGTTCCAGCTCTCCAAACACTGGCCTGACCTCCACTGATCTCCATGCAATCGGAGCCAGGCCAGGACCCTGCCGAGGGGACAGGGACCTCTAACTTCTGGGGGACAAGGGGAGGAAGCTGCTGGCCTCTGAGCACTCCTTGTCCACTCCTCGCTGGGCTTCCTGCCCCTAAACCAGTCTTACTCCAGGATGTTGAAGAATAATGAAAACCAAAACTTCCTGCAGAGACGCGCAGGGGCCAACATGCTGGTGGGGCTGTGACAGTGCGTGTCTGTGGAAGGGTCAGTGCAGGAAACAGGCAGCCAGACAGGTCAGACCACGAAGTACTCAGGGCCAAGAGGTAGAGAAACAGCCCCAACGTCCATGGGCAGGTGGGGGACAAACATGACACGGCCCATCCACACTGGGGAGTGTTACTCGGCCGTGAAAAGGAGGGAGGCGCTGACACTCGCCACAACGTGGATGGACCCTGAACACACAGTGCTCATGAGAGAAGCCGGACACACAAGGCCACACAGTGTGGGATTCCACTTATGTGAAATGTCCAGAAGAGGCGCGTCCACAGGGACAGGAAGTGGGTTCACGGTTGTCAGGGGCTGGGAAGACGGTGGGAGGTGACAGCTAAGGGGCATGGTGTGTCTTTCTGAAAACCTCCAGGACAAGCCCCTAATTTAAGCAGCTGCCTGCCTGCCCCCTCCAGGGCTGCTCCAGACGGCCCAGCACAGGGCAGATGAGGGACAACACAGGGCACCGTTACAGCCAGGAGACCGGGAACCAGGAAGCTGTGCTAGTTCCCTGAGCCTGGCCGTATCCACTGGGACAGGGCGCCCCGGCACAGGGCCCTCACGGCCTCGGGTTCTGAGGCCATCGAGGACTCTTCGGCAAGTTCCACTTTTCTATTCTGCGCTGTGCGGGCTGATGTGAACACCCGGCCCACGTGCCCAGGGCAACAGAAAGGAACCCAAGTCCCTGACTCGGGTTTCAGACACAGCCACAAAGAGGGAAGAAGGGACCCTGTGAAACGCTCGCCACTATTTCTTTGCCTGCAGTGACCCCACCACTGCTGGTCGGCCTTTAGAAATGAAGACAACAGGGAGAAAGACTCAGCGCAGACGGGTGGTTAGGGCTGGGGGTGGGGGCAGAGACAGTTAAAGGGCCTGCGGTTCTTTCTGGGGTGATGAAAATGTCCTAAAATTGACTGCGGTGATGGCGGTGTCTGTGAATACGCCAAACCCACTCAATTGTACCCCTTAAGTGGGTGATCTGTGTGGTGCGTGCACCCTAGCTCCATAAAGCTGTTTAAAAGGAATGAGTGCCAGGCGCTCCAGGAGGGGACGCGGCGCGACGCTAATGGGCACAAGGAGTCGTCCTGGGGTGATGGGAGTGTTCTGGAACTAGAGTGGGGATGGGTGCACATGTTGTGAAATGGGCTGCAGACTGCTGAGTTGTACACCTTTAACGGGTACGTTGTACGGCACGTGAATTGTATCTCAAACTGTAAAGATTTACCAAACAGGAAAGAGGAAGAAGATTCTGGGGTGTTTTTGCTTGGTGACCCCCACCCCACCCCCAGCGCCCAGACCACCTGGCCACCAAGCTCTGGCCTTGGCCCCCAACACTGCTGTCCTCTGGTGCTCCACCCTGGAGCCCCTCCTGGGAGATGCCCACCCTGTCCTGATGCTGGGCTCCCTCCAGCAGCCTCAAAATTGCAACCTCTGTTTCATCAGTGGGAAAACTGAGGCTTGTCCCAGGCCGCACAGCCAGCACGGCACCAGTGGGGTCAGGACCCAGGCAGGACTCCTACGCTTTCTTTACTACGATTTATTGGTCCTCTGAGCTGTGGCCACTCCCCTCTCCACTCCTCCCTATAACCCTGCAAGGAAGGACCCGCAAGTGAGGGAATCAGGGTTATCCTGGAGCTTCAGGCCTGAGATGGGACCGGCCAGCGGCTGATGGTCTTCTTGATCCAGGACACGTAGGGGGCCAGGGCAGTGGCCACAGGAGGCTTGAAGATGTCAGTGCAGTCCTGGGAGGCGAAGGACAGGATTCCAGCCACCTTGCCTTTGCTGCACACCAGGGGCCCGCCTGAGTCCCCCTGCCAGAGCCAAGGGACACAGGTCACCCTCAGTGCCCGCTGGAGCGGGCCTGATTATCCCTGGGGGCGGGAGCTGATTCCAGGACAGACCCCACATGGCTATACAGCCTGGTCCCACAACTCACTGCTCCTGTCCCCACTTTTCATTTGCTCCTTTTTCCCACCATAGGGCCTTTGCACAAGTGTATCCATGCCATGACCATTTTTCTGGTGCTACAGTTCAAACCCCATCTCCACCTCCCCCTGACTGTGTGACGGTGGGCAAGTCATTTAACCTCTGTGCCTCAGTTTCTGCATCTGAGAAATGGGCTAATGCTAGCGATCTCAGAGAAGGGGGCGAGTGGGGTCTCTGGTTTGCCCCTGGCTGTGGGCTGTCCCCCATGCCCCTCACCTTGCAGGGGGCCCAGTTCCTTGACATGGCCTCCAGGCAGAGCATGTCAGGGGTGATGCCACCGTGCCAGAAGCGACTGTTGTTGCACATCCGGGCATCTAGCACGTGTACATCCAGCTCCCGCAGCACTCTGGCCAGCTGCCCATCTTGCTGGGTCAGCCCCCAGCCAGCCACACTGCACTGCACGCCTGCCGCCACTTTCTGGCGCCCGGGGGGCAGGGCCAGGGGCCTTATGGTCCTGCTGTGTCTCACTTTCCTTTCCAGCTACAGCAACAAGAAGGGGTGGGTGTGGAAGGGCAGTAGGGTTGGGGCCTGGGCTCTGTCATCCCTCCTGCCCACCTACACCCACCCCCATCCTCCGCACCTTAAGCAACGCGAGGTCATGCTCCAGATAGGGCGGCTGCTTGTACTTGGGGTGCAGGACTGCCGCACTCAATCGCAAGGCCAGGCCGGGTTCTCTGAGCGTGTGCAGCCCCAGCACCAGCCTCAGCAGCTGGGTCCTGCAGGCGGCAGGGGTCAGGGCAGCCTGGGGATTCCCCACACCCTAGGCCTTGTCCCCGCCCCCATCCTCTGCTGCACTCAAGGCAAGGCCAGGGGTTACTCGCTGTGTCCCCGCCCCGCCCCTGGTTGGTCCTTCCCATCTCCTTCTCAGTCAGCCTCCTCCCGCCTCCTCCAGGAAGATGGCCCTGCTCCCAGCCCGCCCCAGACTCCAGTCCAGTCCTGGCCAGGGGCAGGCTTGCGTGTGTTCAAAGTGCTGGCCCCTCCACAGGGTCCTCAGCCTCATCCAGTGTGTACATGATGCCCCAACCACAGTGACGACATGTTCCGAGGCTCGCACGTGACTTACGTTGGGCCCATCAGAACTTCACCCAAACTACATAGAAAGAAGCTCTTTCAACAGGCTCTCCGGGGCCCAACCTGGCCACCACGTGACAACCTTCCTGATAATGCAGACAAAGGACCCGGCAGCAGAGCTGAGAGATGGGCCAGCTCCTGCCCCCTCACATGAGTAGCTGGACTGAGCTGGGCCCAAAGCCCTCTTTGCCACTACACTTTTCAGTTACGTGAGCCAACGGACCCCCTGGCCACTTCAGCAGGTTTGATCTGCACCCTTTAGTATTGGCCAGGCCAGAGGCAGGGCAGCTCCAGGATGGCTTTATTTGGTGGCTTCTTGGGTTGGTTCTGCCACCCTCGTAGGCTGGCTCTACCCTGTGGCCACAGTGGGATACACATTCCTGGGTGTCACAAGAGGCCCAGCTCCATCTGGTGGGAAGGCACTTTGTTGTAGCAAGTAAAGCCTCCCCAGGAATCCCACAGCCTCATGTCACGTATGCAGGCCTGTGGTCAATGTCATGAACACTTGCCTCAGCAATCCCAGGAGAGGATAGGGGACCCCCATATCCCTACAATTGGCATAAGTCTCTCAGGACCCACCCCTAGTGAGAATGGGACAGGGGACTGTGGGATGGATTCGGGGACACCTGGGATGCAGAGGGGCTGGGAAGGGCAGGGTCACTCACGGCTGGGTCACGCAGTGGGCAGCTGTCAACACCCACCGTGGGTGCACAAGGACTCCCCCACACAGGTGGGCACCAGCTTTCTGCAGCGAGACCATATATGGACGGGAGTGGGGGACAGCCTCCTTACCCCCAATGATGAGGGTTTCAGCTGTGTCGTCTCCTGGGGAGGGAGACAGAGAGCCAGGTTAGCTGGGTGCCTCACCTCACCATGACCTTCCCACCCCAGGTCTAGGGCATGGACCCTGAGGTTAACCCCCTAACACAGTCCCCTCTGTCCCTCCCCATGTGACCCCGCCCCATCCTTCACCCCCACATCGTGATCACCAGCATGTGACCATCTGGCATCCACCCCCATCCCTTGCTTCTGGGCCCCATCAGGACCGCCCTGGGCACCACAGTGTAGCCCCCATGCAGCCAGAGGGGCTGTTTAAAGTGGAGAAACTGGACCCTCACACCCCTGGTTGGGATGTAAAATGAGATAGCCACCGTGCAAGCAATCTGGCGGTTCTACAAAGGTTCAACAGTCACCACCCGTCCCAGCAACTCCCCTCCAAGAGAAATAAAGACGCTTGTCCACAGAAATCTTGTGCATACACGTCCATAGCAGCACAATTCACAGTGGCCAACAGGTGGACACAACCACCCATGGATGAACACACAAACAACATGTCCCATCCACACACATGGAGTGTTACACGGCTGTGAAAAGGAGGGAGGCGCTGACACTCGCCACAACGTGGATGGACCCTGAACACACGGGGCTCATGAGAGAACCCGGACACACAAGGCCACATAGTGTGTGATTCCACTTATGGGAAACGTCCAGAACAGGCGCGTCCACAGACAGGACGTGGGTTCGTGGTTGTCAGGGGCTGGGGGAGGGGGTGGGGGATGACTGCTGATGGGGACAGGGCTTCTTTTGGGTGATGGAATGTTCTGGAATTAGGTAGAGGTGCTGGTTGCATAACACTCTGAATGTGCTAAAAACCACTGAATTATGCACTTTAGAAGGGTGAACTGTGTGGCATGTGAATTCTATCTCAATAAAGATATTATAAAAATTGTTTTAAAACCAATCATGAATTGAAAAGGATTGATGAAAAGTTCGTTTAATGAAATCAGCTCAAAATCTTCCTATGACCCCCACAACGGCTCAGACATCCAAACGCCCCATGCCCCACATCAGCTCGCCCTGCCTCCTTTCCACGCCCCCACTTTCCACTGCAGCCACACAGGCCGCCCTGTTTTTCCTCCAGGACACTGCCTCCAGTCCCATCTCAGGGCCTTTCCCCCCAGACATTCCCAAGTCTGGCTTCCTCACTGGGCATCTGCTCAAAAGTCTTCTCAGAGACACCCTCCCCAGACTTCCTTAATATAACCCTCTTCCCCGTACTCTGTTCTGCTCTCTTCCTAGCACTCACATAGACTGGCCGACTGCCCTCTATCCCCACGAGCTGCTAAGGGCAGGCCCTAGGCCTGTCTTGTTCACAGCAGGCCCAAACAGAATGTGCTTAGCACATGTGGATGGATAGGTGGATGGATGATGCATGGATGATGCATGATGGATGGATGATCGATGGGTGATGGATGATGGATGGATGATGGATGATGGATAAATGATGAATGCGTGATGGATGGATGGATGGATGGATGATGGAAGGCAGGAAGGGAAGAAGGGAGGAAAGAAGGAAGGAAGGAAAAAACGATGATAGGTGAATGATTGGCTGCCTCACCCGCTGGATCCCCAATTCATCACAGAGACATTCTCATCCATCCTGGCCAGAATTCTGGGCTGCCCACTACCCACTGTGTTTCATCTCATGCTCCCCGGTACCCAGCCCTTGTCAAGCATATATGGTTTGGGGGAGCAGTCGCGGGGGCACTCAAATTCTAGCTTCCTAGCTGGGCATTCTGGGCAGGATGCATAACGCTGGGCCATGGCTTCCTGCTGTGTAACCTGGGGTTGTGTACACATGTGGCTATGGACCCTGCTACCGGGAGGCAAACAGCCAGACTGCGCCCCGCCTTCTGTGGTTGAGGGAATGTCCTTGTTCTCAAAAAACAGAGGGGCAGTGTGCCTGCAACTCCCTCTCCAACGGTTCAGGAAAATAAACTACGCATCGATACCATGCACAGATACCTAGCATGGGGACGGGGAGGGAGCCTTGGCGAAATGTTTACAACCAAGGAACCCAGGCAAGAGCAGATGGGAGTTCTCTCTGTAAGACTGAAATGAAAAATACCTTCTGGCCTGAAGTGACCTCTCCTGTACCCCAGGGCCCTGGCTCAGGCCTTGCTTCCTTTTCAGAGCAGCCGCCATATCTTCCAGCAGTCCCCTTCTGAGGACAGGGGACTTGTTTCCAATATCTGTTCTGACACCCACCCATGGACCCCCGAACGCCAAACCTCCTTGTTCCGCTTCCACTCACCTGCACACAGGGTCCCTGAGGCCACCAGCACCAGCAGCAGAAGCAGACATAAGGGGGCCTCCATAGTGCTGCCTGGGCCCCCGGCGCCTCCCACACCCCACCCACCCCTTCCTATGGGGGAGGGGACATTCACAGCTCCACGCTCCAGAGCACACACAGCCCCCAGCTGGTTTGTCACCCCCAAGCATTTCAGAGAGTGTTCTCTGCAGACAAAACCACATCACACCTGAAAAATTCCTCCTCGTCATCTCCTATCGTGTTCAACCCCCATCTCATACACAGGGGTTTTTATGTGTATAGTTTTAAAGTGATTGTTTTATTTGGCCCCATTCTCTTATGGTGCAAAATAGACACAACATAAACTTTAACATTTTAACCATTTTTAAGTTCACAGCTCAGTGGCATTAAGTACATTCACATAATTGTGCTGCCATCCCACCATCATTTCCAGAACTTTCCATCTTCCCAAACTGACACTCTGTCCCCATTAATTAAACTCTCACTCCCCTGCCCTCCCCCAGCCCCTGGCCCCCACCATCTAGTCTCTGTCTCTATGAATCTGACCCCTCTGGGGACCTCCTGTGAGTGGGATCACACAGTGTTTGTCCGTCTGTGACTGGCTTATATCACTGAGCATCATGTCCTCGGTCCGTCCACGCTGCAGCAGGTGTCAGAGTGCTTCCTTTTCATGACTGAGTAACCCTCCACTGTATGGATGCACCACATTTTGTTTATCCATTCATACGTCCACGGATATTTGGGCTATTGCTAGCCTTTGGTTATTATGAGTAAAGATGGTACAAACGCTGTGTGCTCTGAGCACTTAGGGGAGTGGTCACAAATCCAAGTTGTATCCATTAGTGATGCTTGCCCTGGCCAGGCAGGGAGGGGGAGGGTGCTGGCTCCCTGGGGCTTCCCACCTCAATCCCTCACATCCACTACTCAGCCCTGCCCCACCCACGTGACCCAGCCCTGACAATCAGATTGCTCCACCCCCTGTCTACAAGGGGTTGGTTCAGGGTGGAGGGGCCCTAAGCAGGCTCGGTAAGGACCATGGCCTGGGTTTCCTTTACTGGGACTTTTCAGAAACAGCCCTCACTCTGTTCTGGACTTGAAGCTGCAAGGGTGTCAGCCTGGGGGGTGGCCCCAAGGTGAGAGGAACCCACCTGAGAACGAGGCCTGCAGACCTGCACGGAGGAAGCTGAGCATGGGGCTGTTTCCTCCTGCAGCTCTAACAAACTAACAAACCACCTCACATTCCGTGCCTGAAACCACACAAGCTTCTTCTCTTAGTCTGGAGGCCAGAAGCAGTAAGTGGGCCCCAACGGGCTAAGCCCAGGTGTGGGCAAGGCTGCTGGCCCTGGGGATCCAGGGGAGAATCGTCAGTGCCTTTCCCAACTTCTAGAGATGCAGACTCTGGGGTGAGTCCATGGGCATCTTTGGTGCTGTTAGTCTGCTGCTGGGGAGACAGAGTCTGGACAGAACTACTGCCTGGATCTGGCTGTGCCTGAAGCCCCAGCCTTGTGACTCACAGAAACCAGTGAAATTCCTTTGTGCTCAAGTCAGTTTGAGGTGGGCATTTTGTCCTGGGCTACTGCAAGGGTCATGACAAAGGAGAGGTGGCAGACAAACTCATCTATGTGCTGGGACTCTGGAGGCAAGTCCCCACCCATTCTCTCGTTTGATGGCGTCTGGCACAGTTGGCTCTGGAGTTCTGTCTCCACCCAGTAGAGTCTGTGACACTAGGTAGGGATGACTTTGTCAACCTAAGCTTGTGGTTACTTCAATGCCAATAGGAATCCCCATTTGGGATGTGGTGAGGAAGGACTTTATTCAGTGCAAACAGCTCAACTGTGATACGGCACAACCATGGGACAGCCCAGCCAGCCTAGCCCAGGTGAGGTGGCCCAGTGTGACAGCCCCAGTATGACAAACCACCTCCACCAGAAAAGTGCCCTAGTGGGGTGGGAGTGGGGAAGCTGACTCAAATGTCAGTTTCCACCTCCAGTCCCCAGTTGGCCCATTTCTATGCAAATAAGGACTCCAAATCCTCAGTCTGGTCAGAATAGAGCCACTCTGATTAGTCAGCTAAGATGCAGAAAGGATATAGCTGCACAGCGCTGATTGGACAGGAAAAGTCTGGGTCCTAATGGTCAAACTTCCATCCTAGGAGCTCTCTTGTAAGGAAGGGTTGACTCGCCCTGCAGGAGCACAGTGCAGGAGGCTGGCAGCCCAGTCTGTGGATTTTCTCTAACAGCAAACATGCAGCCTGGGTGAGAAGCCCCTGTAAACAATGGCTGTTTGACTCTGGTTATGAATCTGGGCCCAGTTAACCACAAGGAGTCCTTCTTGGCAGATATTCTTTTCGGAGTCAACACGTTTAAGAAAAATTTACATATATACAGAGGGTGCCAAAAAAATGTATACATTTTAAGAAAGGAAAACTATATTAAAATTGTAATCATCAATATACACCGATAACAAAAGATAAATACAAGTCACGTTTGACTTCTGCAGTTACAAGAGGTGCTCAAAGTGGTTACCATCAGTGTCCAGACACTTCTGATTAAGGCGAACTACTGCATGAGCTACGTTGACCAATGTCCACTTGTACACATTTTTGGCACCCCCAGTATGTATGTATGCATGTGCACGTGCGTGTGTGTGTGTATGTGTGTGTGTGTGTGTATATATATGCGTATATATATATGTATATATATATATATTATATATTCACAGGTTCTGTCTTGCTTAATCTTAACAATCCCAGGAATTAGGTTCCATTAGTGTTAGGGTGGTCAGATTTAGCAAATAAAATATAGGGTGCCTGGTAAATTTGAATTTCAGATAGACAATGAATACTTGTTTTGTGTAAGTTATGTCCCAAATAGTGCATGAGATACCCTTTAATAAAATAAAAACTACTTGTTGTTTACCTGAAATTGAAATTTAACTGGGCAACTCTAATTATTATCCCCATTTTATAACTTAGAACACTGAAGTTCTGAATGTTGAAGCCACTTATCCTTGGCTAGGTTACAGGATTTGAACCTAGAGGCCTAGGATATTGTAGTCAGATCTGTGGGTGCAAAGTCTTCTTTGGCAATCGTGTGGGATACAGTCTGAGAGTGGAGAAGTGAACAAGGTTGTGGCCGTTTTACAACATGGCCCGTGATTCATGGTGACTGCTCCTATCAATGGGGGGGGGTTTGCGTCCCCTCTCCTTGAATCTAGGTGGGCTCATGTCTGTTCCGACTAATCTTGTAGCAGCAGAAGTGGCACCATGTGACCGCCTTCTGGAACTGTCATCATGGAGCCTGCACCGCCATGCTGTGAGGAAGCTCAAGTGGTAGACGTGGGGAGGTCACGTGTGCGCACTCAGTCCTGCAGAGCCAAGCCCTAGTGTTACCCTAGCCCAGGCACCAGACATGAGTGAAGACACCTCCTGATGACCCCAGGCCCCAGGTTTCCAGTCACCTAGAGATGAAGAGTGGACAAGCACCTGATTCCTGACCTACAGAATCTGAGCATAAAGAGGTGGTGGTGCCATGTGACTAAGTTCGGGTGGCGTATTCTGCAGCAGCAGTGTGGGACAGGGAGAAACCATCCAAGGCAGAGCAGAGGCCTGACCTACAAGTTCCACGGGGGTAGCCACAGGGGCGGCGTGACTCTAGGACAGCAGTTGGCCAGACTAAGTATCCTTGGCCTTTTGGGCCAGACAGTCCGGTTTGCAAGTACTCAGTCTGCAGCCGCCCTCTAGAACAGCCCCAGACAGTAGAGAAGTGGGTGTGGCAGGTCTGGCCTGTGATTCTGGTTTGCTGACATCAGGGTCTCCTAGTGCAGGCCGGGCTCTGGGACACCAGGAGGCCCTTCCGTCTCTCTGCCACTTGCTGGGTTCACAGGAAATGGCTGTCCCACTGCCCTCCAAGTGCAGAAGCGGACTCAGTCCCCTCAGGAAATGCCTCCCCAGAAGAGGAAGGGAAGTTGTACACCCCAGGCCCAGGCACCAGGAGGCTGCTGGCCTGGCCACGGGCCTGCAGTGCTTAGAGAGGGTCACATGCCCAGGGCCTGAAACAAGGGAACGGGTACAACTGTGGATGCTCCAGGGGCTGGGTCCTGGTAATGCACAGTGGGACTCAGAGACACCTTGAACCAAGTGAACAAAAGGGAATGGGTGTGGCTGCCATGGAGGCCAGACTCTGCTCAAACCTGGCCGAAGACACCAGCGTGCAGGGGAGGACGGCGAGGCATACATCCGAGTGGCCCCTCCCTGGCCCTGTGCTGCCCACAAGCCAGATACAAGGAAAGCCAGAAATGGAGACGACTGGGTGAAACCTTCCACATTTTAATGTAGGAAAATCATTCATGTTAAAAAAACCCAAAACTATCGAGGCCAGCCGTGAAAGCTGCACTTGTGGGCCAGGGCAGCTCAGTGGGTGCCGTGAGGCTGGACGTGGCCCTGGGGTGTACCTGTCTCTCACCTGTGGGGCGGTCACCTGGGCTCCAGCTGCAGCGACCAGTCGGGTCAGGTCCCACTTGGGCCTTCGTCCTGATGATGCTATCCACCCTGCTCCTGACTTTCTGGTTACACAGAAATAAAGCCAGAGGCCTGGGTGACGCCGGGGGGATGGTAGGTGTGGCATCTGCAGGCAGCTGGTGCAGCCACCTGAGGGGTGCTGGTTGTTTCTGTCCTGGGGCTCAGGACCCTTGGGGCCCACATCCCCAGACGCTGGGCATGCCTCTGCGTCCCACGCATGCAGTGCTGCTGGCACTAGGCCTGGCCTCCTGGCCCCCAATGTCCTTTGGGGAGACCAAGGAGAGGTTGGTTCTCTGGCTTCTCATAAAGTCGTTTTATTTAGATTCCAAACAAACCAAAGCAGAAGGAAGAGATGACCACAAGTTAATCAGTCCACTAACTGGGATCCCCAAGTCTCTGGCTCCAGCCAGTGGGGCGGCAGACGGGGTGGGGTCTGGGATCCCAGGCCTGCCCGCCAGGTGCCCAGCACAAGTGAGGCCCCTCCTCTGAAGCCAAGGAGCACCCAGAGCAAACATGGGAAAGGAAAGCAAGACCAAGGAGAGTGCAAGCGCAAGGCCCCCTCCCTGAGGTGACCTTGGCGTCACGTCACGAGGTGCCCGAGAGCCCACAGAGTCTGGGCCTGGTGAGGTAAAATCTGTGCGTTTATTCGGTGGGGGACACGCTGTCAGGACTCCTCGTTCCCGGAATCGTCCTCGTCGTCCCCGAAGCAGCTGTCGGCCTCGGCCTCGGCCTCGGCCTCCTCGTAGTAGTCGTCGTAGAACAGGTCTGAGCCCTCATCGGGTGCTGGAGCCCGGGTCTGCACGCAGTACTCAGCCAGCGTGGTGGGCACCTTCACGCCGTCCCGCTCCGCATCCACCTTGGTCCCCTGGACCTGCTTCCTGGGGGGAGACGAGTGGGAGTTAGGACACGTACCCACCACCTGCGTCCTGGGGGGAGACGCCCGAGTCAGGACCCGTACCCAGGGAAGGGTAGGGAGCGACAGGCTCACTCAGGAGCAGCACAGAGCACTGCCCTGCACAGGAGGCACTGGGTGAGGTTTACAGGCAGGGGGGACAAGTGAGGTGACAGGGAGGTGGCAACCCATGGCACACACACCTGACGGCCTAACGCCCTAGTCCCAGCACAAAGCACCTCTGAGACAGGAACCCCACCAGACTGATCCGCAGACGTGGAAACCTCTAAGCCCGTGTCACCTGCGGGGACACGGGTGGGGGTGAGCAAACAGGCAGGCCTAGCCAGCTCGGCTTCCCACGTGGGCACATGTGAGCTGGCCCACAGGGAGTCTGCAGGGATAAAAATAGTCTGGATTCCATTTCAGGGCCTCGTGGGCAGCCAGGAAGAGTTGGTGGAGGTGTGAGCGCGCTCAGCCTGTGCCCAGAGGCTTGTGCAGCAGGCTGGCGGCGGAGCAGGCAGTGTTTGCCGGGGTGGGGCGGGCCAGCATCGTCCATCCATCACAGCCATTCCTGAGTGCTACAGTCAGCTGTGACCGCCCAACATCAGGGATGCCAGGGAGACGCAGAGGCAAGGAGAGTTCACCCAGTACACTCATGGGCTCCCTGGGGCCACGTGTGCGTCAAAATCGTTTAGAAAATTCTTATGTAAAACACCATAGAACCGCCAGCAAAAACAGGCCAAGCCAATGTCAGGAAGCCGACACACATTACTGGCAAAAACAAAAATAACAAAAAAAAACCCTGGAAGTAAATAGGAGGGGGACCCCAGGACAGACAAGGCTGGACAAAGCCCTGTGCCCCGTTGCCGTGTGCACGACACACATAAAACAGGACCAGGCAAAGCGGGGCAGTATGACGACCACGTGACCAGCGAGCAGCTCGGTGCAGTGAAGACGACCGTGTGGAGACAGGAGCGAGCAGGCCACGGCAGGCCAGCGCCCGGACAGCCCGAGGTCAGGCACCTACAAAAGGTGGTTCTCTAGTCTGTCCGGGCCAGAGGGATGCAGTCACATCAAAACGCACCGAACTGAGCCCCAAAAAAGGACGAGCTTTACTGTACATGACACCGCAGCAAACCTGACAAAAAGCTGGTGACAGAGTGGCGTTTGCACTGTGGTCCCATTTTTCAGATAAAAGTCTAGAAGGATATACCCAAACGTTAACGGTTACGTGTTAGGATCGCGAGGTTTTTTGCTTGTATAATACTTGCACCTACGTGCCTTTTGCCTTCTCATTGCTCGTTGTTTCCATAGCTTTATGACAAACTGCACCCATGCACAGCGTCACAAATGAGCTGATCCACATGTGGCTGTGAAAGCATCCCACACATGAGCTCGTGCACGTGCCCACTGCCCCAGGAGGCCCCCACATTCCTGCCCACGTTTGCCCAGCTTCTCTCGGCAGCTTAGCGCCTGGAGACACTGCCTCACGGCGATGTGCACAGGCCACGGCTTATTCCCCTTCACCTGCTGACGTACATTTGGATCGTTGCCTGTTTATGGCGAACGAAGGCTATTTTGAAAACATCTGCATGGGTGCTGGTGTGAACGCGGGTCCAGTTTCTCTGGGCTAAATACTTAGGCTTGGAACGGCTGGGTCTAAGGTAGGGATGTGTCTAACTTAAAACGTATTTGGAAAAAAACGTAATGAAGGGCTGCTTGTCATAAAATAAGTCAGTAAACCCTATGATGAAAAGTGACAATCGACAATGGACACAGCAGCTCACGTAACATGACAAACAAACGAGGCAGACAGAACGGGTCACACCGCCTGGGGCGAAAGCTGCTGGCTCGCACACCCAGGGCAGCTCCCGCATTGCTGAGGACCCGCTCTGTAATGTTGCCGCCCTGTTCATGACAGGAAAGCCCTGGGAACAACTGAGACAAGGGGATGCTGATTCTGGCAAATCCTTAGGCAACGTGTTGCTTTATAAGCAGAAGAAAAAATTGTGTTTTATAAAAGAAGGCTATTTTCTAAATATGTTGATACCATGATGGTTTTTCAGCCTTTAGAAATGATTCCAAATTTCAAAATTACAAACGTTAGGTGACGTTCCCAGATTATTAAGAGGGAAAGAGAAAACCCTGCACAAAGCCCGGTCTCATTGACATGAAAAACAACTGCGGGAAACACGGGCGAGGGGCAGAAGCAAGCAACGGAGGACACGCACATGCCCAGACAGGCAAACCACACCCCCGTTCACTGGACACACAGAGATGGGCCCATGTGACAGGACCACTGCCATCCTCAGAGGCACTGCCTGGGAGGGCGAGAGGGGAGCAAGGGGCAAAGGAAGCCCAGGAGGAGCTGCTGGAAACCTGCGTGTCTATTTCTGGGCCACACTATCAAGCCCGTGTGTTATGCACCCTCACCCCAACACGCACATACATGGTATATCTACGGACCACAGTAAATACACGGACGTGCATGACTGAGATATTTCAAAATGTGCAAAGGAAAGGAAAACACCCCCTTTTCTAAAAAACCCCAGGAGAAAAGCAGCGGGCTGGGCTCCTATCTGGCTGCGCCTTTCCCCACCCCACAGCCTCGGGGCCTGCCTGTGACCCAGCAGACACGGGAGCCTCCTCACCGGATGATGTCTGTGTACTCCCGGTCCCTGCCTTTGCTCTCCTTCCACTTCCTGTACATCACTGAGGCGTCCACGTTGGCCGGGGAGAAGGTGTTGGGTTCATTGAGGAGGGAGATGACGCTCAGGAGGATGGTCCTGGGAGAACACGGAGGCAGCGGGTGGGGGCCGCGGGGATCCTCATCGGCCGCACCCTCCCGGGACCGACACTGCCCCAGGCACCACAGGCCAAACACGGCCCCCCAAACCACCCCTGATGGGAGGATGTCCAGAGCCCCAGATTTCTGGCCTGAGTCATGGGGGAGCTTCTGGACACACCCTGAAGCCACCCCAACGCCATGGGCGACATCTGTCTGGACTTTTCACCCTGCTGCCGGCCTCCTCCCGCCCTTTGCCTCGTGCCCACGTCCCTGGACAGGACTACCTTCCTTCCACCTGAAGCACAATTCTCTCTATCCCCTAGAGCTCTGCCTGGCAAGTGGGTCCCCATGTGCCACCATCTTTTACCATGGCCTGGGCTGGTGGCCCACTCAGGGTGAGAGGTCAGCCGAGGATGGAGCTGGCGGGTCTCAGTGGGGGTTGAGGAACGAGGGGTGACCCCAGAGCCGGATATGCACACAGGATTCCCAGTGAGTGGGGCAGGGGTGTCAAGAGATGAGAGGCAAGGCCAGCGGAGATTGCACTGGCTCCTGGGGCCCCAGCACCCTGCAGATGGCCAGTTTCCAGGTACCACAGCACTGCAAGGAGGTGTCTCTACATGTCTGTCCCCAGAACTCTAGCAAGGTCAGGAATGCTGGGGGCGGGGTTCTACCTGCTACCCAGCTCACCTGACATTCTGGGTGGGGTTCCAACGCTCGGAGGGCAGCTCCCCGCTCTGGGGATCATCCACAGGGGGATGCAGGATGGAGATGCACACGTCCCCCGTCTGTGCGGGGACAGGAGGGCAGGGTCAGTGCCCACACCAGCCCCTGCTGCCCCCACTACAGAGGCTGGGAGGGGCAGGCTCACCTCGTAGATGTTGGGATGCCACATCTTGGTCAGGAAGCGGAAGGCCGGTGGGGAGTAAGGATAGTCGATGGGGAACTTGAGGCGTGCCTGGGAGTGGGCAGAAAGCAGGAGGCTCAGCCAGGGCCAGCCCCATTGTCACCTCAGCGTTGTGTGTGGGTTCAGTCCGGACAGGATAAGCCACCTGGGGGCTCCGCCCATGAACACGTACGTAAATGAGGACATCAGCCTGGGATGGACACGCGTGTGGGTACGAGTCACTACAGACCCCGCCTGCAGCCCACACTCCTCACGGACCTGGGATCAGGTGCACAGCAGGTTACCTGAGGCTTCATTGGGGTCACCTGAGCTGATCCTGGCCCCCACCCTGCACTGGGGAGCATGGGCACCTGCCCAGGGAGCAGCTCCGAGTCCGTTCGGGCCCAGGCCAGTAGGAGGGCTCAGACCCACACACAGCTACATAGATTGGCAGGGTCTGGGGCTGGGAGCCTCCAGCTGGGCGCTGGACACCCGCCTCAGGTTCTGGGCTGTGGGGAGGATTAAAATAGATGCGTGCACTTGGCGAGTCCTCCTGACACCTAGCTGTGCGGGCCCCGTGGGAGATGAGTCAGCGCTGAGTGGGCAGGCTCTCTGCCCACAGGTGTCCGTCTCGGGGAGGGCAGGTCAGGAAGGCAGACAAGAAGGTCACGGGGTAGACGAGGGAGGACCACCTAACCAGGTGACAGAGCTGCACGGGATCAGCAGGTAAGGAAGTTGCGTTTGCTTGCTTCAGCTACAGTCCCAGGCTTAGTGACGTTTGGCCTGGATCCTGGCAGTGCTCTGGGCTCTCAGAGCGAGCAGGCTGGGGGCCACTCAGGGCATTTGGGCCAAGTCCCTCTGTTCTTGGGTGAACCTGTGGAGGTCACTGGCCATGGCTGCAGAGCAGGCCTGGAACCTGGGTTTCAGCACCTGCCCTGTGGTCCCCAAGCCCAGTGCTGGGTTTCTAAGTGATGAACCCAAGAACAGCTGAGGCCCCCTCAGTGGAATAGTCCTCCCCCGCACCAAGCACCCACCGTGTCTTGTATTCCCGCTGAGCAAACCGAGGCTCAGGAAGAAAGCACCTTGCCCAAGGGCACACAGCAAGTCTGTCAGTTGCCCGGAGGCCTGTCCCAGGCTGAGTGCTCCTACAGCTCACAAAGGAGAAGTGGGCGCGGCTGGGCTACAGGAAGTGGTTGGGAAGTGGTGATGGTGGCCCATGGACACTTCCCACCCCTGCATTTCCACATCTCCTGCGGAAGAGGGTCTTTCCTTCATGCCCCACCTGACCTCACTGGGACCCAGGCGGGAGAATCGGGTGGATGGCAGAACCACCCTGGGCCCTACGCTGGCTTCCTTGAGGACAGACCCTATGGCAGATGTGATACAAGTCTCGCAGCACCTCCTCCTCAATCCATTCTTTTCTAAGTAAATAGGATTATCCCCCCAACAGCCTGGGAGGCTCTACCCACAGTCCCTTGCAACCACTTAGTGAGCAACAGCCAGACACCCTTGTCCTTTCCTCTCAGACCTGCAACCTTGCTTACACTCCTGGCCTGGCCTGGCCTCCGGGTAGGACTTCGTTATCTGGATTCTGAGCACTCCCTGATCCTCAGAGCCGGCTGTTCTCCAGGGCAGACAAAAGAAGCTGGGGAGGAAGCTGGTTAAACCTTTCTGAAACCAGACCCAAATCCATTCTCTGCATGGGGAGGCGGGATTCCAGACATAGAACTTAGCCCAGGACTGTTCACACTCCTCCTCCCATCACAACCCAGCATCTAGGAAGCACCCCCAGCAGACTAGGCCACTGAATAGACTGGCTAAAATATTAGCCAAAAGAGCAAAATCAGAGAAATCTGTCTGGGCAGCCCGGCCTAGCTGTGGTTTCTGCTCCCCACCCAGGCCTCCCAGCCAGGCTGAACCTGGCAGGGCCGGCGGGCTCTTGGCAGGCTGTGATGGGGTGTGTTCCTACGCTGATGGCTCATTCCTCACCTCTCCCACAGGGAGACCCCTTGCCTTGTCCCTTTGGCTCAAGAAGCCAAGAACTGCGATCTGAGAGGAGTCCTTCCAAGGCCACCTCTGGGCTCAGATCATGAGGTCAAGAAAGCTGCCCAGGTTTTGGCCTGAATCCTTTGTCACACCAGTCCCAGAAAAAGCACCCACCTCCCTGATCCCCACAACAACAAAAGGGAACTGCTTACAATTAAGCCACCACATAGGGCAAAAGAAATGGCCCAGAGTGTGAGATTCTGGCCCCAAGAAGCCACCTGCTCAGGAGAGCCTGAGAAAGGCCAGTTGGGGTGGTGATGGAGGGGCCGGAGCTTCTGAGGCCAGGGTCTGGGATGCTGGCAGGGGCCAGACGCCTGGGGTCCCTGTGGGCACCTCTGCAGTGTGGCTCGCAGGGAGAGGGTGTAGGGCGGGAGTGAAGGTTCTGCCTCAATCTTCCAGAGAAAACCGGTTATGTAAAGCTCGGGATGAAGCTGAAAGGACCTGGCCCACTGCTACCAGCAAGGGTGGCTGCTTTCCAAGCAGGTCCTGGCTGCCAAAGCCCCATCTAGGCCTTTGTTGGAACCCGAGCAAGTAGCCAAGTGGCCCAGCCACTGCCCCACCCCCACCCGCGCTGGGCTCCCTCCCCCAAGGCCGGTGTACCCCAACAACGGTGCTTGCTGGTTCTGGGGAGGCCTCTTTGCCTCTTCCGGGGGCAGGGAAGGCAGCAGAAGGCTGGGTCAGCTAGGGCTCCCCTTTCACCTCCCGCAGGGCAGCGCCGAAGGAGGGGGCACACGGGACTGAGCCTTCCCAGGCGTGAGGGAAGCGAGAACCACACACAAACACAACAGGAATGGCCCCGGGCCTTCTCTCCGGGAAGCCTGACTCTGCTTTAGGGAGACTAGGAGGCCCTTGGGGACTCCTGGGGCCCGAGAAGGGTGATGGAGGGACCTCCAGCGAGGGCGCGGAGGCCTCGGGCAGATGTGGAGGGGCCAGCCCGAGAGGACAAGGGTCGCGGCGTCCGCACTGAGCTGCGGGCTCACCTTGAAGTAGCCGCCCTCGTAGTATGTGTTGGGGGGCCCGAAGATGGCCACTTCCCAGTTGTACAGGTCGCCTTCGTCCACCAGGGTCACGCGGAAGCCCTCTACCGGCTCCTCCTGCAGCCCCTTGAGCTCGAGCATCAGCGCCTTCTGTGAGCTGGGCACCAGCGGCCGGGCCATGGCGGCGGCGGACGGGCCCGGGGTCGAAGGCGCGCTGGGCCGCGGGGCCGCCGCGGGGGCGCGGGACGGGCCGGGGCCGGGGCTGCCTTCCTCCTCTACGCCACCGCCGCCGCCCGGGGCCCCCGAACGCTCCACTCGCTCTGACGCCGCCTCCCGCCCGGCGTTCCCCTCCGCCCGGCCCACACGCCTCGCCCCGCGCTGCGCCCGCGCGCCGCCGCCGGGCCCCGACCGCGCCTGCGCGCCGCGGCCAGGACCCGACTGCGCCTGCGCACCCGCGGGGCACACCGGGAAATAGAGTTCTGCCTTTCCTGAACCGCCGAGCGCGACAGCGGGGAGGGAGGGGGCCGAGCGCGCAAGCGCCTTGGCTCTTTCGAATCTTTAGGAGGCCGCCGCAGACCCTGCTCCGACGAGCACCCCGACGCCTGTGCGCAGAGAGGTGGGCAGGTTTGGGCTGCGCGGCCCCAGCCCCGCCCGCCAGGCTTTTGGGGCCTTTTTTGTGACGTCTCCGGCGCGGGGCGGGGCCGGGGAGTTGGGAGCTGGTCCCGGACAGGCGGGGTCCAGCGGTGCGGCGAGTCTTGGCCTCCGCGACCTGCCGGCCCTGAGCCTGTTTCCCCATCCTTGAGGGGGACTGGTGGACTCCTTTTCCGAATCTCTGGAGCGAGAAAATAGGACGCGGAGCCGATGGGGAGGCGCGGGGGGGGCAGGTGAGAGCACGCGCTGGGGCCCGCGCCCGGGGTCCTAGGTGTGCGGTGCCACAGTTTTCCCGTCGGAGGGTTTGAGGATGGGGCCGAGCTCTGGGCAGGGGCGAAGGCCCCGCGAGGGCAGTGCGGACCCGAGGGAGGCGAGGAGACCTGAACAGAGCCTTCAAGTTACCACTCTGTTCGACAAAGGAATCGGAAGAGACGGACAAGGCGCTGTCCCGCAGGCAAACCGGGGAAGCCATCACCACCCATAAGACACCCAGCCTGGCCAATCCCCCCATCTCTGAACCCCCAAATCTCAGGATGACCTTTGACCCCACCCGAGTCCTGACCCCAGCTAGCCCTGACCCAAGGTTTTACCCTGACTCAACTGAGCTCCACCCTGGCTGAGTCCTGGGCCTTGACATCCACCCACCCCTTGCTAGGTCATTTGGTCAGGAGAATTAGGTGTGGCGCGCTGGCCTCCATCCTTCCACCTCCGTAATGTGACAGCTCCCGGTGAGGGTGACCTGTTGTGGCCCTGACCCTCCCGCTGTGCCTGCAGCCTTCCTAGCAGGTGTCCTGGGCAGCCAACAGCTGCAACAGCTTGGGTTGGGCCAAGGTGACTACCTCCCTCAGATGCCCCGACACCTGGCCCCTCACCTTGTGCCAAATGTCAGGCAGGTGAATCTGTCTGGGGGAAGGAAAACAGTGGGGAGGGAGGGCGAGGAGTCAGAGCTCAGGGCAGAGCAGCCGCTCAAATGGCTGCCCTGGACTGGGCCTTGGCTTTCTCATCCCTAAAGCTCTAGGCTTAGTCTCTCAGGCCCTCTGCCCTGCGCTCTGGGGAGCTGGGGTGGGCCACTCATCTGTCAAATATGCTATAACTTTGCCAGGTGGTTCCGGTTTTATGTGGCAGCTTGTCAATAAATAATAATTAATCAGCATTCTAACAGGTTTCCCAAGGTCTCTGCTGACGAACACCCCACATCCCTAAGAAGTGCTGGGGACAGTCCTGGAAGTGTAAAGGGAAGTACCCAATTTGTGCCCCACCCCAGCCAACCCACAGGGGGCCTCATCTCCCAGGAAGCCTGCTGTGGTGGCAGATGTCTGCAGTTTCTCCCTGTTGGTTTTCTGGCCACAGCACCTTGATTTTCCTGGGCGGGGGGGGGGGGGGGGTTACCCCATCTGCCAAATGCAGGTAGTGACCCTCTTCATAGGGCTGTGGTGAGAGTCAAATGAGATGTTGCAGGCCTCGAATGTGACATCACTGCCATTAGTATCTGCCCAGTTGACCTCTTCCTTGGACAGCTGGGATAACAGGCCCAGGGAGGAACTGCTTGGGTGGGGCATGTGCGGAGAGCGGGGCTGGGGACTCGGTCTCCAGCTTCCAGAGCAGCTGGCCATGTGGGCCTACATCCCTGGTGTGGGGACAGAGCCAGGAGTGCTGTTTCCAGGCTCTCGGCCTCACGTGGAAAGGTGTTGGCTCAGGTAGTAAATGGTCATCAACTGTGATTCTATGGCCATCAACTGTGGCTAGTTGGCCATCAGCTGTAACCAGTGAGCCATTGGCCACTAATATAACTGATGTGGCTACGCTAGCAGAAAACGGGGGCTAGCAAGGAGATGATGGCTGAGCTAGCAAGAGCGGATTGCAGTTAGCACGGTGGATTGCAGCTAGCAAGTGGGGTTGGTTGGCAGAGAGGAGTGGACGGCAGGTTGCGGATAGTGTGGCTCCTGCTTCCTGCCCAGCCGCCAGCGAGACTATAGTGGTATTGACTCCCCTACCTATGGCTCTGTGGGTGTTCCTTTTTGGCCTCACCATATCCTGCATTATGTGGGGAGTGGGACCAGAGACCCCGCCTGACACCCTGCATGACACCTGGGGAAGAGCCTCTTGGGTCCAGGGCACCTAACCACGTGCCTCAGTGCCCTCCACTCCCATAAAGCCGTCTCCCTACGATGGTGGGGCCCACTGGGGCTGGCGGACATGCGGCCAGGTGGAGAAACGCTTCTGGGTTCCGGCTGGGGGGTGGAGCACACACACTGAGTAGGCCTCAGGCACAGACTTTATTATTACTGCCTGGGGGGATGGAGGCTTTGTGGGTGTGTATAGGGAGGGGTGCCCGCTTTCTGGGGCCCTCAGCCTGCCCCTGAAGGGGGCTGGAGCATCATTTTGGTCCGAAGCTGGGTGTGGGGAGGGCTCCCCACACCCACTGCACACAGAGGCTCCCAGACACATGTCCCACCAGGAGCTGTTGAGCCAGGCCTCGCATTGTCCCCATTGTCTGGATGGAGGAGGCAGGTGAAGCATGAGCAGAGCTCAGCGCACGGGCTTGACCTTGGCGATGAAGAGGGCGGCAGCCTTCTCCAGGAATTCCTCCCGGGTCATGGGGGAGCTGGGCCGCCGGGCCACCAGGGCGCGGTCCATGGCCAGCGCCAGGCTGTCAGGCCCGAGGCGCGAGCCGGCCTCCAGGTATCGAGCAGGCGCGACAGCACCGTCACTAGCCTGCAGGGCCCCCTCCAGGGTGTCCAGCACCGCCTGGCCCATGCGGCGGTCGGCGGTAGCCAGGGCCGGGTCCTCCAGCAGTCGGTAGAGGGCGCCCGCCCGCGCCACGAACTCCAGCAGCACGAAACAAGTGAGCATGCCGGCGCGGAAGACACCCAGCGGCACTGCCTCGTGGTCCCGGCACTGGATCTTGCGCAGCAGAGGCGCCACCACCTCCTCAGGCGCCTCCCCGTCGCGGCAGATGCGCTTGAGCAGCTCGCTGTAGGTGCGCCCATCCAGCCCCGGCTTCTTCTTGCGCCCGCTGGCCCTCAGGCACTCGTAGGCCACGCCGACGTTGTTGTTGAAGGCTGCCCTGTGGACAGATGGGGGCATTGGGCTAGCCGGGCGGCGCCCAGCACTGCCTTCGGCCCCCGCAGTCTGCAGTCCCCATCGCCCTTCCTCCAACACACCACGCCTAGCCCAGCCTCCAATGCCTGTCCCCCAAGTCACCTTTCTGGTGGGGCCCTCCCTAACTCCTTCCTCCTCTATTTTTCTTCATAACAGTTAACCACCATCAGACTTACTATATGGGGCCTTATGAGTTCATGTCTTTCCCACCAAATGGTGAGCCCAGGACCCCATGTCAATATTTTTCTGTCACTGTACTGCCCCACTGCCTACAACTGCACAGCCCACAGCAGGTTCTCTACAAACGTCTGCTGAATCAGCTGATGGGCATCTGCCCCAGGGGACACACCAACTGCCCTCCGGACGATGATGCTTGCATTTATGGGCTGGTCACCCTTGGCCACACTGCTTAGCCATTTAACGTGGATTAACTAATTTCACTTGTCTATAGTCCCACTTGCCAAGAGTTGGCAAACTACAGCTGTGGGTCAAAACTGGCCCATGGCCTGTTTTTGTAAACAAAAGTTTACTGGCACACAGTCACATCAATCCACTGACACACTGCTTGTGGCAAGTTTTCTTGCTGCAACAGCAGAGTCCAAAGCTGACAGTACGAGGTGTGATCAACAAATATGGTGAATGTTTAAATAAAACATTCTTTATTACAGTAAAAGACATATTGCCATTAATCACCCTCAAAATACTCCCCCTGGCTTGAACACACTTGGCAGAGAGGAGTGGACGGCAGGTTGCTTTCTGAAGCAGTTCTGAAAGTCCTCTTTCGTGAGTGTCTTTAATTGTGCTGTCATGGCTGCCTCGATGTCCTCAATCAATTCAAAACGTTTACTTTTCATGGTCATTTTGTTGCACGGTGCCAGATCCAGTGAATAAGGTGGATGAGGACACACTGTAATGTTATTTGACAAATTGCCATATACTAGAAGGAATGTGTGACAGAGAGCCTTTCTGTTGTGATCAAAATATACGGTGAGTGCTGCTGCCCGGTGCCATCCAACAGAAAGGCAGGATCTTCAATACGGGATGTGGTGCATCGAAGCTTAGTTTCTCAACTTGTTTGGTGCAGTCAGTCAGGTGTGAGCCACGGTTGAGAGAAGGTGTGTTTTAAAATGTGCCGTAAGTCTTCCTCCATCATGACAACACTCCGTGTCGCACATCGCTTCTGGTACATGGCAATTTCTGTCCAATAAAAACATCATGGTGTGTCCTCATCCACCTTAGTTGCCTGATCTGGCCCTTGCAACTTCTGGCTCTTCCCCAAAGTCAAAAGGATTCAGGACATCAAAGAAGCCAGGACAGCGCAAAGACATAAAAGAGGACTTCCAGAACTGCTTCAGAAAGTGGCAAGAATGATGGGATAAGTGTGTTCAAAGTGAGGGGGCGTATTGTGAGGGGGATTAATGGCAATGCGTCTTTTTCTGTAACACATTTTATTTAAACATTCACCGTATTTTTGATCACACCCTGTTCTTGCTGCCTGGCCTTTACAGAAGTCTGTCAGCCCCGCTGTTGGCTGTGAGACGGGCAGCTCCTTGCTTAATGAGGAACCTGAGGTGCAGCCGTGTGCCTTGGCCAGACTGAGCTTCACGAGCAGAGTTGGGGAGCACAGCAGTTCAATGTGCTGGCTGAAGGGGGAGCCTGCGTGGCTAGTTGACCCCGTTTCACTCCCATCATCAGATCAACAGGCCCAGTGCTCAAGTGGCTGGTGGCCCGTTACTAGTTCCACAGTGACACATGGGTAGTGAGGCTTAGGGCGGGCTGATGATCAGGCCAGGGAATCCCAGGGAGGAAGAGGCTCACCTCAGACCTCACATCCATCCTTTCTGGGAGATCAGCTCCATGGTTAGGGAAGATTCACACTGAAGCTCCATTCTTATCTCGTGTGTGACCTAGACCTGTCACCTTACCTTTCTATGGGTGAGCATGCAGTGGGAGCCCAGCAAACCCTGGCCAGCATGAAGCAGGAGACCAGGGAATGCCAGTCAGTACACAGAGGGAGCCCAGTGAACGCAGGCCAGCATGTAGCAGGAGCCCAATAAACGCTGGCCACTCAGGTCACGACTGCTGCCCAGCATGTGGTTTTTGTGGATGGGTGTGCTGACCTGGTTAGCTGTGTGGGCCAAAGCTGTCACAGAGGAAACCAAGGCCCTGAGGCAAGAGGGCAGTAGCCTGGGGTCTCTGTCCTAGCTGGGACTCAGTCCCCGCCTATCTGGCTGTACACTCCTGTCTTCCTGCTCATTGGGCCCTTGGAGGGGCTGGGACGTCTGGATGTGAGGGTCGTGGGAGTGTTGAGGGTGCAGCCTCCACTTGGCCAGCATTGGCTGCTATGATTAGGGCATAATGCCTAACCCTCAGTGGGAGATTGTATTCCTAACTCCTTTCACCAGAAGGGAACTGGGAGACCCAGTTGTTGAGTTGTTGAGTGTCCTGTCGGCTACCCGTTGCTACAGCACAAGTTACCCCAAATCCTGTGGCCTAAAACAACATTCACTACGTTGGGGTTTCTGTGTGCCTGTGGTCTCTCCTGAGGTTCAAGTCAGGCTGTTGGCCAGAGGAGGAGTGCCACGTGATGGCTGGGACATGAGGCCTCAGGTCCCCACCCTGGGGTGTCCCTGCTGGGTAACCTGAGCACCTCCACACACGGCAGCTGTTCCGAGGGCATGGGACTGAGGCAGGAGCCGAAGTCTCTCTCTGTCTGGTATGTGATGTCTGGTGGAAGTGGGAGGCAAGTGCACACAGATACCAGGAGGTGAGGATCTCCGGGGTGCTCCGGAAAGATGGCCTCCACTGTGCTGTCCACCTCTCTCCTCCCTGTGGCTGAGACCTGTGACTTGCTTCAGTCACTGAAACATGAGCGTGAGCAACTCACAGTCAGCGTTCAATGGCGTTCTCAGCCAACCAGCACCCCCCTCACCCCCCAGTCCATGCCAGGGCCCCGTGGTTTGAGAGGCAAAGCTGAGTTGTGTTATGGCCACTGAGATTTTGGGTATCTGTTCCTGCAGTGGGACTCAGCTCACTCTGACCAGTGCGACCAGCTCTGGGCCCAAAGCCTCTCGCCCAGGAACCTGGTGGGCACACCAGGGGCATTCATTGGCCACCCTCACAAGTGTTCACTGAGCACAAGTGGCCCCACTCCGTGCTCATGTCTCCATCCCTGTACCTCAGCAACCGCATGAGGACCGGAGGGCTGATTTTGTGCCAAGGGCTTAAGGCTGTACCCCATGCGAGCTTGTCATTGAATGGCCAGGGCTGCGGTTTGGCTGGGCTGTCCAGAGGCTGGCTACCTTATCCCTGGCCTCATGGGGCTGGAACGCAGCAAAGGGGTAATTACAGCCCAGTGAGATCACAGACGTGTGTGTCGGCGAATTGGGAAAGCAGCCCAGAGGAAGACAAGACGACTTGCCTCATACCCGCCCCTCCCGGGGAGCTCCCCAAGTGGTGCCTGGTCACGAGGGGCACCCATGCCATCTGCTCAATGGTGGTGGGACAGGCAGCCCACTCTGGACGTGGCGGCTAAAAGGGGAGGGGAGGGGACTCTGGGCCTCAGCTGCCCTGTCTGTGAGGTGGGACTGGGTACTTACTGAAGGTTCCCTCCTATCAGCTCCTACACAGAGTAGTTTGTGAAGCATGTGAGCATTTGTTAAAACACAAAAAGAATGTTTATGGGATGTCTCCAGAAAGAGACAGTTTTCACTTTAGACCAGCAGTTCTCACTGGAGGTGATTCTGCCTGCAGGAGACACTGGGCAATACGTGGGGACACTGTAGTCGTCACACCGGGGGTGCTCCTGGCATCAAGGGGATCAGGGCCGGGGAGGTTGCTCATACTCCCCCCCCACCCCGCCCCGTGCCCAGGACAGCCCTCCAGAGGTGATCTGAGCAGAGGAGAACTGACCTAAAGCCACTGGTGCCTTGTGCGTGTCTTCCAGGGTCACAGGAACCTGTAGGGGACAGCACTGTGGCTTAGGAGGAGGACTTGGGGCAACACTGCCTAGGTCTGACTCTGGCTCTGCCCTTCATGGCCATGCAGCCCTTGGCAAGTTCCCAGACAATTCCTGGGGCTGTGAGGCTAGCAGGGGGGCTGATGGGACAAGGCTGCCGCTGTTACCAGTGCTGGAGGCCAGCATTTCTGACATCTCGAGACGCCGGCACAAGGGGTTTTGGTTGACTTCTTCCCAGATCTCTCATGGTGATGACACTCTCAAGAACAGCCCCAGGACAGCCCGGCCCATCCCTCAGCATCGGGGCAAAGCTGTCGGGCCTCAGAGCACCTGTCTCCCACACCTGGCCAGGCTTTTTCTGCTCCTGACCCACTGGGTGTGGGTAAGGGCCTCCTGACTGTGGCTCCATTCCTGGGGGGACTAGGTAGCCTAGGCGCCGCCAGGACCTGCTGTCCCCCTGCTCACTGCTGCTCCCAACTGCCTCCAGCAATGGCCCCAACGTCCCTGCAGTGCAGTGACTAGTGTCCCTACAAAATGCATGTCCGTCTGGAACCCATGAGTCTGAGCTTATTTGGAAATAAGGGTGTTTGAGATGTAATTAGTTCAGGATCTGGAAATAAGATGAAGTGGCTCTAAGTTCAATGACAGTATCCTTAGAAAAGAAAGGACAGAGACACAGAGGCAACAGCGGTGTGATACCAGAGGCTAGAGTATGCTTCCACAAGTCCAGGGACACCAAAGACTGCCAGCTAGACCAGGAGTTGGGACAGGCAGGGAGGACCTTCCCCTCGAACCCATGGAGGGAGCACAGCCCTGTGACACCTAAATTTCAGACTTGTGGCTTCCAGAACATTTCTGTTGTTTTAAACCACTAAGTTTTTGGTTGTTACAGCAGCCACAGGAAACCAAGTTTCCTGTTGACCGTAAATCCAACAGTTACTCAACCCTCACCTCCTAGGCCACTGGACACAGGGCTGCTGCCAGCCCACAAGGTACCTTTGTGTGAATTAGGAAAAAACTCTGCAAAAAGCCTTCATATAAACATCCTCATCTGTGACGTCTATGGTGTGAGTGGCTTGTGCAGTGCTTGACCTGAACAACTGTATGTGTGGCTCTGCTACTGACTACTTTTCCTCACTGGGAGATGTCCTCAGATGCCAGCCTCTTCTGGTTCCCTCCTTTACATCAGTTTTGTGGGTTCTTCCATGCTGGGGCTCCTCAGAATTGGGTCCTGGGCTCTTCTCAGCTCTTTAGAGGCCTTCACAACCCCTCCCAGTTGATAACCTCCTGCCCAGCTGCATATCTCAGTTGAAGACCCTCCTGTCCACTTTCATGCCGGTTGTCCCAGTCCCCTGACTTAAAAATCCCCAAGCAACTCTGGGAAATTTCCCCAAACCAGTGACCTCCCATCTCAGTGGATGGCCCCATGGACACCTGGCACTATCCTGTGCACACCTCTTCCACCCTGGCCCCAGAAAAACCATCAGCTCAACTTCACAGAATGTCCCAAGCACTTGTGTCCCACCAACCTGCTCCTCTTCCCAGGTGCCTATCTCGGGGACGGCCCCAGGCCCCAGACACCCCACACTCCCTTTGCCCCGTGTTGGAGATGTGGATGCCCTGCTCAGATGCCCGTCCTCCACACCCTCTCTCGTGGCCAAGCTCCTGCTCCAGGATCTCCACTTTCCTTCTTGTGGCTTGCACCTGACTCTCTTGGTAAGTCTGCCCAAAAGCGCCTGTAAGTACCCTAGGAATCAGGCTGAAACGCTCCCTTGCTTGGCTTCCTCCCCCTTCCTGGGATTCTCTGTGAGCTCCCCCTTATCAAATTACCCCCCACATGCATACTTGCTTCAGGCACTACTTCTGGGGGCCCCCCCTCCCACAGCCAAAACCCAGCCCACCCACATCTACTTAGTGACTTCGTCTGGTTGATGCTGCTTCTCCCCAATTCACCTGATGCAGACCATGGATCCAATGCATTTCTTAACTGCCTTCCAAGGGCTCAGAACTCTGGGAAAGGGGGGACGTGTGGGGAGTAGGCAGGTGCCATTCCCTACACCCCACCACGCTTCAGGCACGGGAAGACTGTGGATCCTGTACTGCACCTGTGCAACCTGCAGGCCGGTGCACCTTTGGTCTCCTGCCTGCAACACCTTTCCCTGTGTGTCATGCAAAGCTCTTCCTGGACACCCCTCCTGCATGCCAAGAGTCTCCCTCTAAGACAGGGGCCTTGGGTGACTGGGTTGCTCTCTGTCTCCACGGCCCAGCCCTGTAAATACTCATTTTCTGGCTGAATGGACGGGGATGCTACGACGCTCAAAACGAGGCATCGAGGAGGGACCTGTATCAGAAGACTGACGCTCCATGGTGAAGTCATTTCTGGGCTCCATGATTTTAAAAGTTGGGTGGACTGCAAGGTGAAATTCAGTCCTGTAAAAAGGCGTCGTAAAAGACGGAGCCAACAGGAACTATCCACGCCAGCGCACAGCACGCTGGCCACCTCCAGGCTACGCTGGGGACCCCCAGCCCCTTGCGATCCGGGTCCATCCAGCGCCAGGGAGGCACTGCGAACTACAATTCCCAGCATGCCCCGCGCTCCAGTGCCGGCGCCAGGGGCGAGGAGCCCCGTAGAGCACGCTGGGAGTTGAAGTCTGGCCGCGGCCCCTACCCGCCCAGGCCCTGCCCAGCCCCGCACCTCTGGGAGTGGTGAGCCAGGCGAAGGTGCCACAGCGCGCGGCCCAGGCGCTGTTGCTGCAGTAGGAGTTGGCCTGGGGGCTCCCCGGCGCCGCCGTTTGCAGGCGAGCGCAGGCCCATGTTCTCGAAGTAGTGCGCCAAGAAGGAGATCGGCTCCTCGGGCCGCGCCTCCAGCACCTTCAGCAAGGCCGCACGCAGCATGGCCGTCACGCCGACCTGCCGCAGGAAGTCCTCCTCGCTCTTGGTCGATGCTACCGCCCTGGACACCGACGGCCGGGTGCTGTCGGTGAAACTGGCCGCGGGAGCCACCAGTGGCCGCCGCTTCTCCACTGCCGCCATCTTCACTGAGGGCCACGGGACCGGAAGCGCCGCCATATTCCACAGTGCGCTGGCGCTTCTGGACAGCCATCTTGGTTAAGGGCAGAGAACGCTGGATCACGCTGGGAGACCTTGGGAAGTAACTAGTTCCGGCCACTCTTTTCTCTAGGTTTTAATTGGTACTCTGCTTCCGCTTTCCTCTACCTGTCCTCATTGGTTTTCTTGGCTTACGTCCGGAACCGAACTTTGCCAGACTCTAAGATGGCTCCCAAGGAAAGGCTTGGTTTCTTGCATGAAGCCGGATTGCTGCCATCTTCTTAGTGGGCGAGTCCTTCCCTTAGCATGGTCCCCAAACAACCAGTTTCCTCGGTTACCAGAGAAGCCGGGGCGCGCGTCAGGTGGATCCACCTGGATTCAAGAACTGAGCACCGCCACCAACCCCTCTTTTTCTGATTTTCGTCTTTGAGCTCAGCCTGGCCCTCAACCTAACCCAATCTTGGTCTGAGTGTATACCTCTCTTTGTGGGGACACTCCCCCCCACTCCAGCCACCCAATAGGCTGTGTCAGGGGTCTTCCCTGGGCGCCCACCGTCCCAAGTCCCCTGTGCACGTTCTAGGAATGAGTGGACTAACCACAGTCTGCAGTTCACGGTCCCAGGCTGTTACCTCTCATCACCACCGGAGAGGTCTTTCTCACACCGCATCTTCTAGTGCTCTCAACTCGGCTAGAGCTACTCAGTGCCCGCAGGCTCAAGTCCCTGGCATCTGCTAATCTCATTTCCAGTCCCTGTTTCGTCTCTCCCTTCTCCTTACCTCCCTTAATAGGCCACTGCTCTTCTGTGTCCGTCCATACTGTCCTACCAAATACGTCCTCCACTTCTTTTGAGGACACCCGCTTATTCTTGAAGCTGTGGCATCCCTGCACCCAGGGAAAGGCACAGCATTTGGCTTCTTCCGCCCCAGGCAGAGTGCACACCACCCCCCCGCTCCGCCCCGCCCTGGCCCAGTGGGGCTGGGGTAAATGTCCATTCTAGCGCTCTGGGAGTCTCCCAGGGCAGAGGGTTTCAGGGTCCCGGTACCACTACAGCAAGCACTGAGATCAGAGCAGATGGCTCTTTATTCTCCAGTTGGGGGTGGCTCCCCCCAGCCAGCTCGGGAGGCTGAATATGCTGACCATCAGGATGATGAAGGGCCTGCGGTCAGGCTTCATGCTGTCCAGAACCCTGCAAATGTCCTCCAGGCACAACTGATTGGAAGGAAAGGCAGGCCACTTCAAGAGGGGCTACTGCCCATCCCCCTCAATTTGGTTCAGGCGGGGCAGAGGACCCAAGGAGCTGGCGGGCCCAGCAGCATTTCCACAGGCGGTAGATGAGAAACACCAGGAAGAGCAGCCCCAGCACCACGCTGCCTGTCCACAGGGCTTCGGATGTTAGGGGGACGCCTGGAGAGAGAAGCATCAGGAGCCTGAACCCCTCTTTGCAGGTTGTGAGGAGAAGCCCAGCAGATCCTACTAGGGGCGTCCAAATTTACTGAGTTCCCCAAAATTTTACACAGGACTTAACAACTTAGAATGTCTTTTGAAATGTACAACACCTTTGGAGTATCCAAAGGACTTTGGAGTGAGTCTTTTGAAAAGTACGTAGGACCTTATCATTACAAGTGGGCTGTCCAGTATAGTGGCCACTCGACATGTGCTTGAAATGTGGCTCCTAATCTGGATGGAGAGGTCAACACACATTGAAAGAACGTAAAGTGTCTCGTTCATACCTTTTTACAGATTGCATGTTGAAATGATGATAATTGAGATATATTGTGTTCAATGAAATATCTAACTTATTTTTACTTTTTTCTCTGAGTGTGGCTACTACACAATTTGAAATGATCTAAATGGCTATATTCTATTTTTCATTCCACAGGCTGTTGTAGTCTATAAAGGTCAAAGTTTACAAACTGCTGTGAAATCTACATGGTCCCTGAAATTTACAGTCATCGCCATGCCAGGGAACTGTAATCTTATAGTGTTTGGGAAGCCCCCTGGACGGTTGGGGAAACAGAGGCTGGGCAGGGCATCTCCTTGTCTAAGGTCTTGACTCAAGGTTTCCTTCCCTTTCAGGCTCCCCCAGCACCCTCCCCAGCCTCCCAAACTCACAGATTTCTGGGACCACGTACAGACTGGCCATCTGGCCCCCTGGGTCCAGGCGACACTGGAACCAGCCCTCAGGGTTGCATGCAGCCCACAGCACACTCAGCCACGCCTGGGCCCCGGCCTCCCGCCTCTCATAGGCCGCCAGATCACCGGGAGCCTGCGTCCAGCGCACAGCTACACCAGGGCCACAAGCCGCTTCACACAGCAGCTCCAGCCCCCCTGGCACTGGCGACTGGTGGATCTCAGGGAGGCAGGGTCCGGTGGAGCTGTTCCCAGGCTTGCCAGGACTCGGTGGGCTGTGGATGGAGCCTTGATCCAGGGTAGCCTCCAGGGAGGTCATGACAGGGGGCTCCCGGGAGGTCAGTTTGTGCAGAACTGGAGAAGAGGGCATCCGTTTTTCTCCCTGCCGCCCCAGGCCCCTGCTACTGCCTGTCTCTCCATCGGGACCACAGTGCTCACAGGGTTGGACCAGAACTGCTCGGAGCCCCACCCTAGGCCATTTGGGCAAATCGCAGTGTGTCCCAGTAGGTAAGAGTGGGGTCGGGCTCCATTGCAGCCCCCCAACCCTGAGGGGGCTTCGAATCGCCATGTCTCACTTTCCTGTAAATGGAGTGACAGCCCTCTCCCCAGGTTCACGTGCTCCCAGAACATAGGGTCAGTGAGCACAGTGGGTTTTATTATTATGGAACTGGGAGATGGAGAGAGGGGAGGGCACGTCAGACACAAACCGAGCACCTACTGTGTGCCAGGCCCCATAACAAATGTTTTCAGTCATTCATCACCCAGCAAGTATTTATTATGCAGCTGCTATGTGCTGGGCACCATGGGAACAGTTATTCATTCATTCAGCATGTTCCTATTGAACACCCACTATGCTCCCGGCACTGTTTTAGCCACTAGGCACACAGACACAGTCCTATCTCGGTGAAGCCAAAAGCAAGGGAGACAGATAATGGAAAAAAAAAAAAAAGATAACATAAAGGATGTCAGATGTTGATAAAAGGTGTCAAGAAACATTCAATAGGGAAAGAGAAGGGCGCGAGTGTGTGTGTATACACAAGTGTGAGGGGGAGGGGGAAATTAGGGGGAGCCTCACTGGAAAGGTGACCTGAGGCAGGTGAGTGGGGGAGCCATGGAAATACAGATCTGGGGATAGTATTTCCAATAGTGAGCACAGCTCGTGCTAAGGCCCCCAGGCTGGTCTGTGCCTGTGTGGCTGGAGCAGAATGAGCAAGTGGGAGAGACGAAGGAGGTGAGGGCAGGGAAGGGGCAGGGTGGGTCAGGCAGGGCCTTGTGAATGGCGGGGAGGACTTGGGCTTTTACCCCGAGGGAGGTGGGGGCCCTGGAGGGTGGTGGGCAGAGCAGGAACAGGACTTGACTCTGGTGCTCACAGGCGCACTCCAGTGGCTGCTGCGGGGAGGACAGACCAGGGAAAACAGGCAGGACCTTATTCAGGTGTTCACAAGGGCCCTCTGGTGGCTGCTGTGAGGAGGACAGACGGGGCGAGGGTGAGAGCGGGGGAGCAGGGCGGAGGGCAGAGCAGGGATGGGAGCTCATGGGGCCTGGCACAAAGTAAGTGCTTACTAAATCTGTTGAATGAATGAATAAATGAGTGAGAAGCATCACGCTGGCTTCCACAGGGGACAGACTAAAGATGGTACTGTGACTGTCCAGATCCAGCAGGTGAGATGCAGAACCAGGATTCCAGAAGAGCCGCTGGACACCTCTTATCAAGGCTCATAGGACCTGAGTGGTGTGACTTTGCTCACTTCCTGGGGGACACTAAGAAGCAGGCCGGCCAGGACCCCACAGACTCACCTGGAATGGGCTGGCGATGGCTCAGCTGCAAGCCTGGCAGCCTCATGGTCGCCTGGCAGTGGAGGGCAGATGGGGCAGGTGTCCCCAGTGGGGGCAGCAGCCAGCGCTCTGTCACTCTAAACAGCATGTCCTCGCCCTCCTGGGGCTCCTCCTCCTCATCCCGGCCCAGGGTCTGCACCCCCTCCAGTTCCCGGTCCCCCAGGAGCAGGGACAAAGAGAGGGCATCAGGGTCGGCAGGTGTGACGTTGTGGGCTGTGCAGGCCACCTCCTGGTCCAACCCTGCCACCAGGGCCACTGGGGAGACAGTCAGCTGGTCTGGGAAGGCTGTGTGAGGAGGGTTAGAGGGGTGGGCTGAGCCCAGAGGGTTAGGACTGGGCCCTGAGGAGGAGGGACGGGGGCGGGGGGGGGCAGGGGGAAGTGGGGACCGCTGGTGCACAGGGACAGGGAGACCCAGCGGCCACACCCTGTGTGGCTAGAATATAGAATATAAGGTGCTGGAGAGGAGTCCTGAGCAGGAAGGGCAGGGGCTCGGGCATGGGAGGTTTAGGGGAGGATTGGGGATGAGGGAGTGAAGGCTGGGAGGCCGGCATGGGTGATGCCAAGAGGTCGGAACGAATTGCAAAGCAACTCGGGAGCTTCGACGCAGGCTTTGAGCAGGGGTGAGATGGGCAATCCAGGAAGGCTCTCAGGAAGAGGTGGCATAGGAACAGAGACAAAGCAGGGCTGCTGGGTGGGTCCTGAGTGTGCAAAGGCAGCGAGGGGAGGAGGGACGGGGTCTCACCGAACACCAGGAGCTTCACGTTCTGCTGGAAAGTGAGGTTCCCGCAGGAGCCCACGCACACGCGGGTCCCCGCCGTGGACAGCGAGGCGTTGCGCACGGAAAGGACGCTGCTGCCAGCGCCCGACTGCACGGCGCCTAGGCTGGTGTCCAAGCCCCGCCACTGCACCGAGGCGGCCCTGGGGCCCGAGCAGTCCAGGCGGCAGGTGAGCTGCATCGACCCGCCCACTGCTACCACCACCACGCGCTCTCGGGGCTCCACCTCCAGAGGCCCACCTGCGGGTAGACAGTGCTCTCAGTCCCGACCCGCCCCCTCCCCAACCCGGCCCCCAAAGGCCACCCTCTATAGGATTCCCCATCACCTCCCTTGAACCTCCCCACCTGGCTCGCCGAGTTCATCCACGTCCGCCCTCTTCCGAGCCCCCTGCCCTCGCGGAGCCCCTGCCCTGCTCACCGCGGCCTTGCTGGAGGAGCCCCAGGAAGAGGGGAAGCACTAGGAAGAGGCCCCTCTCCATGCCGGATCCGCTGCTCTGTTCCCTGACCTCGAAGGAGGCGGCTTAAATAGTGGTGCCCCTGGTACTTCCTACCGCCTCACTACCCTGTTTCCCCGTCTCCCCCCCACCCCCGGCCCCTCCTGCTCCAGCTGCTCCCCGGGGGTTTCCCGAGGGGTTTCCCCGCCCTGACCCCCGACCCTGGAGGCGGCGACAGAGAGGCAGGGGACTGCGGACCAGAGATGGAGGGCCGGAGCCGAAGTCGCGGGAAGGTATGGGCCAATTCCAGCTCTCACTTTCGCAGACGGAAAGATCGGAAGATGGGGCCGGAGAGGGGTGACCGTCGAGGTCCAGTGAATGGACGTCGGAACAAGGCCCAGGGTTGGCGCGGGGGATGCGCGCTCGGTGGGCCGGAGGTCGGCCTTCACTTCCCCACGCGGCCGCGCGGGGGCGGTGGAGAGCAGCCTCTTTCCAGCTCCCAGGACTCCTCAGCCTAGTCCTGAGTTCCCGGTCTGCCCTCCCCCGCCGATTTTAGAAGCACTCCTCTGAGCGCACCGACACCCCCAAGACTGCCTGTGGCACAAAGGAAAAAACCCAACTCCTCACTGGCGGGAGCCCTGGGGATCCGACAGCCTCAGGGCCTTTGCACGGCTTGTGCCTTCACCGTACTCAGTCTCTGCTCCAACGTTGCCTCCTCAGAGTCCTCCCCAACCACGTCCCACCGCCTCCTCCTCTATTTTACTTTCTCCCGGTGCACTTTCCTTGCAGCCTTATGGGGTCGTGTAGCTGAAGGAACAACGCCCCTGGTACTGGGGCGATCTTGTCTGCTGTGATCCCCCTGGACCCCATGGCAGCAGGCACAGGAGGAAAAGAAGGGAGGCGTCCTGGTCTGCCCCCGGTCGACCTCAGGCTGTGGTCCTTGCCTTGAGCAGCCAGGCAATGGGGTTTTTAACATCCCTGATAAGACCCAAGAGGAGGGGCTGGGAGCAGAGGGGGGAAACTGAGGCTCGAAGGGGTGGGAGCAGAAGAGGGTAAGTGAGACCTAGCAAGGCCAGGGTCCAGGAGTGTGGACTTAGTCTGTCTTCTTGGCCCCACCCTCCCCTCCACGGTGCCGGGAAAGGCCACACAGGAAGGTGGACTCCACGTTTCAGCCTCCGCAGGCCGGAGGTGTGGGCCCTCCTCGGGAAGCTGGGCCCTTAACCCGGGCGGGGGGCAGCGGGCCCGCTGAATAGGCCTCTTCCCAGCCCCTGACCCTGCTTCCTGCTGCCCGCGCAGCTGAGGCCCGTTGCAAGGCATGACCCAGCTCTCTGGGCCCTGCCTCCCCGCCCTGCCGCCCATTCCATAGTCCAAGATCTGAGCTCTACCTGTGTGTGACGGGTGAGCCTTCACATCCACACAACACTGTAAGAAGCAGCCCATGATTTGAGGTGGGGGGGGTGGGGGGTCAGTGACAGCCTCTCTGAGTGCAGGTGGGCTGAATATATGAACAAACTTCTGGGCAGAGGTGGAGCTTGGGGGGAGGGGGGAAAGAAGGGCTGGAGAGAGACAGAGAAGGAGAGACAAAGAGGGAGAGGGAAAGGAAGACAGAGGGAAGGGGGAGAAGAGAGGGAGGGGCAGGGGTTCCCTTGGGAGCCTAAGGCCAGCACTGGGGGTGAGGGATGGGCCTGAGCTGATTTCCCACCTGCACCTGGGACATGTGGCCTCTTCCCTGGGAGACTGAGCCCATGGGAGCCCCCAGGTAGGCAGCTGAGGTCCATGCTCTACCCGCCCCCCCAGTGCTGGGCTTCCGGCACAGCCCGCCCTCTATCCCCCTTCCCGGCATTGTCCCCACCCAGGAGGAAGTCCTCAGCAGCCTAGGCCGGAAGACTTCTTCCCACGGAGGGTCCCAGCCCCCACTTCAAGACTCGACATCCTGGCCTCCGGGTCCACCTTCCCATTGACAGCAGTGGTGCTCTGCAGGGGACTTGAGCCAAGGAGGGTGTCCAGGAGAGGGAGCCCCAGGAGATGCTTGCTCCCTCCACGGACACCCTTCCCATCTGGGCTGGGCCAGCTCCCCTCATTTGTACCACAGGTCAGCTGGGGGCATCGTGGCTCTTTCTTCGGGATGGGCTGTCATTCAGGACCACCTTCAGGTTCCCCTCCCCAGCTCTGGCGCTGGAGGACTCCAGACCCTGCCCCCCAGGGTCATTCCCTGCTTGGGTCTCAGGGACAGTGGGAGGCTGTGTGTCATTGTTTAATAACCACTCAGAAGGCTCTAGAGGGGGAAGGGCAGTTCCAGTCCATCAGGCCTTTGATCCCCTGCTGGCACCTAAAATCACATGGCTGAGCTAGGCTGAGGGAGCACGGCAGGAGGGGTGACATCCAGCACACCAAGTTGGGGGGCCAGGATCCCGAATAACCAACACAGAATGCCTGTGAGGACAATGTTGCTTGATGACTGTCTGAGAAGCTGGACCCAAGTTTGGCGAAATAGGTGATGGCAGGTGGCCATCCCAGGGCTGTCAGGGCCAGGGTCTGCATGTTGCCTGGCTTGAGGTGCTGTCTGGAAGCCTGAGATTTAGGTCATTAGGAGTGACAAGGGGAGTGGAGGCTTTGAGCAGTGAGGTCTGGGTTCAGATGACCAGATGGAAGCCCCCGAAGCTGGAGTGGGGAGTTCAGGATGGCAACCCCGAGAGAGCTGGACACATGAGGGTAGGGGGCCTTGAGCGTGCCCAAGCCCCTCACCTGCCCCCAGGGCAGGGAGGCACATCTTGGTGAGAGCAGATTTGGGGGAGCTGACTCCACTCTCCAGTGGTGGGGTTGGGGCTCCCAGAAGCCTCACCCTGACCTCAGGCCCTGTGACTCTCCCGGGCTATGCTGTCCTTCAGCAGCAGCTCCCTGGGGGGCAGCTCAGGCACCCACCACTGAGCTTCTAGTGGGTCCTGGGCTGCAGGGCCAGTTGGCTGTGCGGGGGGATAAGAGGAGCTCTAAGAGCTCAGAGTGGGTGGACGGAGGGGGCAGGACAATGGCTCATGGTGGAGACTGGGTGGTGACAATTCATTCAAATAGTTCAGAAGACTTTGCCGGTGAGTACCAGAGGTAGCACTGGGCCTGCTGTATGCAGTTTTCAAGCCTGGCTGCAACCCCAGGAGGACCCAGTGGGGGATGTGACACCACAGGCAGGCCAGGTCACAGCCGTTAGTTACTCTCGGGTACTGACCACCTGAAATGTAATTTTTAAACTTCAATTTAAAAACAGATACTCAATTCAGTTATTGGAAAACTTCAGGGGATGGAACATCATTCCTTAATGGAAAGTGAAAGTGCCCTCCACCAAGACAGATGTGAAGCTGGCTGATATAGACAGTGCTGGCTGCAACTCCAGTTCATTTCAATGCAAATGAAGACTCCGAATCCTCACAGTTTGATTGGTCCAAAAGGTCACTTTTCTGATTGGTTGGAATGAAACCCCTTTGCTTGGTCAGTAAAGGTATTAAAAAAGATATAGCTGCACAGTTCTGGTTGGACAGGAAAAGTCTGGGTCCTAATGGTCAAACTTCCATCCTAGGAGCTCTCTTGTAAGGAAGGGTTGACTCGCCCTGCAGGAGCACAGTGCAGGAGGCTGGCAGCCCGGTCTGTGGATTTTCTCTAACAGCAAACATGCAGCCTGGGTGAGAAGCCCCTGTAAACAATGGCTGCTTGACTCTGGTTATGAATCTGGGCCCAGTTAACCACAATGAATCCTTCCTGGCAGGTATTCTTTTCAAGGTCAACACTGGTTAAATAAAGTACATTTTACATTTTATAAAACTCATTTTATTTTATGTATGCCATCCATTCTTTTTGTCTTTTCATGTGGCTGCTGGAGAATTTAAGTGAGCTGTTCAGCCGGACTTCCACTTCTGGCAGGCGGGGGCTCCATCTGGAGCACAGGATGGAAATACTCTGGTACAGTGGCAAGCTCCCCTCTCCCCCTCATCCCAGGCTGAGAACTGGGAACACCTGTTGTTTTAGGGGATTGGGACAGTGGTTCTCACTTGGGAGTGATTCTGTCCCTCTCCTGGATGGCATCTAGGGACTTCTGTGGTGGTCATGACTGGGGGTGCTTCTGGCATCAAGTGGGTAGGGACCAGGGTCAACACCCCACAGTGCCCAGAGACATCAAGCCCCAATGCCGGCAGTGCTGGAAATGCCAGAGGTTGGGAAACCCTGAGCGGGACAGGACACTGGTGGAGGGCTTGGGAGAATCAGGTGTGCCTGATTGTAGCAGAGGGACGGGGGTCATGGTCAGCGACCAGACCAGACCCCCTCAGGGAAGTTCTCTGCCCAAAGAGCTTCTTTCAGGCGCAGGGTCTGCACCTGCGACATGAGCGGGGCCAGGGCGCTTGGGCAGGATCGAGATAATGTGGTGGGGCCGATCTCAAGAGCCCATCAAGGTGGCTCTGCAGGGAGGGGGTTGCAGGGCTGTGCCTGGCTGTCTGGTTAGGGGCCTGGGTGGACCAGGCTGGGTTTGAGGGTCGTGTGTAAGGAATAGAGCCAGGGTTCAGCTTCTGAGACTGGGAGTCCCAGCTGGTCCAGATGGGCCGTGGGTGCCCCGATCGTGCGGGGGTGGGGTGGGGTGTTCCAAACCGCTCGTGCGCTCTGGGTCAGGGTCCGACTCGCGATCAGGGGCGGGGTCCCAGAACGGACTGGTGTTCATGGTCAGCGTGTGGCTGACATTGAGGGTCCGAGGTCAGGCTGGCACTCGGGTACTCACAGCACCGCCATCCTTGGGGACGATCTTCTAGGCCAGCAGGACGCTGCGGTTCATCCGCTTCTTCTCGCTGGTCAAGGTGCCCCGGCCGCCACACCCAGCTCGGCTTGATCCTGTGGGGCGCGCACATCCTGCAGCCCAGCGCCGAGGGTACATTCAGGTTCCAGCTGCGACTCTCGCTGACGTCACCAACGCCGGCCCGGCGGGTGACTGCACACGCACCGACTCCGCCCACAAGTCCCGGCAGCCACTGACCCCGCCCCGCCTCTGCCGGACTACCACTCCCAGCATGCCGCGGGCCCCGGGGGGAGGTCTCCGGCTCGCAGCTGCGTTTTCAGCAAGGCCACGCGCACCTCAGGACTTCTCTAGCCCCCGAGCCTTTGACTCGCCTGTCGGATCGTCGCATCCCTGAGGGACCTGACTCTGCAGTTCGGGGAACGGGCGTGAGGAGCTGCGCGTACCGGGTGCCTCCCTCGTATATTAGTGTGAATGACAAGGACGTCGTGCTTTTTTAAACCAACTCCCCGTCCCCTAGTTCTCTGGTTGCATAGCATTGTCTAGGACCAGGGACAGGGGCAGGTCACTGGGAAGCCTCGAGAGAGCCAGAATGTTCCTGCATCTCCCAAGCCACACGGCAGCAGGCGCTCAATAAATAGGTTCTGAGTGAAAGCACAAAGGAACGAGGCCATAGTGTTTCTGCTCTGTCACCCTCCGGACTTGGAACGCAACACCAGGAGCTGCTAGGGCATCTCGAGTGGGTCTGGGATCAGGATGACAAGGGCCGTGTTGCTTGAATGGAGTCATGTTGCCAAGGCTGCAGGGTCTTACTGCCTGGCCTAGAGTCAAGGTGGTAGGGAACTGGACTATTTGATCTAAGGGTAGGAGGATGTTTCTGGGGACTGGCTTAAGGGTGCTAGAGACCAGGCAGTATTGAGGGGTGGTTTTGTCACGTGGGCCCTGATGTCAGAGTCTGAGCAGTTGTTAGGGATGAGAGTCACTCATCAACTCAACAAATATTTGAGTGCCTATTAGATGCCCAGCATTGTTCCAGGTGCCAGGGTGATAGCAGAGAGCGAGGTTGGTAGACCCCTGTCCCAAGAAGCTTACATTTTAATGGGGGCAGAGAACCAGAGGCCATAAACACTAAGCATAATATGCAGGTAGCTGTGTGCCTCTAAGTGTTGAACGGCTGGTTCTCCAGGGCAAAAAGCCCTCCTCTGTACTATGTGCAGATTCCTGTGATGTAAATACTCCTGTAAAGACTGATTTCACAAAACTGCAAATTTAACAGTCGGCTCATACAAATTCCAGCCCATCAATGTGCAACTGGTAAATGCTACACTGCATTAGCTGGTGATAAGGGCTGTGGATCAAAGGAAAAGTAAGACAGAAGCGGGATTGGCAGTGTGGAGCTGGGAGCTGGGGTAAGTTGTAGAATTGAATTGGATGATCAGAGTAAGACTTGTTCAGATGGAGGGGTTTAAGCAAACACTTGAAGTGAACTAGCAAGCATCTATGTGGGAAAGGGGTATCAGGTAGAAAGTATGGTGAGTGCAAAGGCCCTGAGGCTGCAGCTGCCTGCCTAGTGTGTTGTAGAAAAGCAAGGGAGTCAGAGGGGTTGCACCAGAGGGATGGAAATAGCAAGAGAGAGGAGAAAGGACCTGGTTGGTCTGGACTTTGTGG